>NC_091488.1:17000252-17300252 GCF_947461875.1 Haliaeetus albicilla
TGTTAAAACAAAAATAAATTTAATTTTTAATTGTAACTCTTCAGTACTAGAAGGTCAAAATGCACAGCTTACTGCATGTCAACTTTCTCTTGAAATATTTAACCACCCAAAACTCCTATCACTGCAAAGGGGGATTTTCCTTGGGTGGTAACTTGCAGTACTTGGGAAAAAGTTACTACATTTATGTTTACATCTAGATTTCACCATTCTGTTAAAAATTCTCTCCTTGATGCAGAGCAAGTTTCGTGGTGTGACTTAAATCAGACTAACAGGTTAATTTTACAGCCTTTTGCTTGTCCTCGTATGACAAGCCGCATTGCGTTTTGCAACTGTTTCAAACCTCATTTAAATCAGGCTCACTTTTTTTCGTGGGGATCAGCCTTAACGGCATGTTTAGAACCTAAGAAGAAATTACAGCTTTGCCACAAACCAAACAAAATCCCGGTGTGCACACAATACGTCGATGATAATTTGTGTGCAGGGACAAACCAGCCATGCCCTGGGCTTTGTGTACGTGGGCATTGAGGGTTATTATCGGTGTCGGAGCTTCTGCAGCGTCTTTCTGTGCTAAATACAGGGCCGGACCGTGGAAAATCAAAAAACAAACTCACATGCGGAGGTGCAATAACTTCTTCCTAAGAGGGGAGGGCTGCGTGCCTGTGGCCTATTATCCCACACTTACTTCTGCTCCTCTTCCTCTTCCAAGGGAACGGGGAAGCAGCAGCGCCTGCGGGGCAGGAGCCTTCCGACCGGCAGCACCCGGCAGCCCCGAGGGGACACCCCGAGGGGTAAAAAGGGCAGCCGGGTTGCTTCTGCAGCTCCCTGTTCTTCCCGCCCATTTCCAGGCTATCCAGTTCAGGCTGCTTCTAATATTTAATTTACGTTATTTTGATGCTGGAGTTAATTTTCAAAGTTTCACAGGTTTACTTGGGTTTCTTCTACTTTTTAACCTTGAATTTTTTAGGGCATTTTGTCACTGTTGCAGTTGTTGACACGGTTTGAGTGACCATTCATTACATGATTCTTCACTAAAGTCAAGGTACAGCTTACACACTGCATGTACCACCCACAAAGCCAGGGGCTTGCCCTCAGCTTGCTCCTCCTGGGCTTTACCCTGAGTCCACTGAAGCTATTGAGAAGACTCTACAGGCTGATTTGAACCAGGTCCCAAGCAAAAACTGCTAATGTGTGCAACAAAAATGAAGAGGGCAAAAAATGAGGAGGGCGGGGAGGGCAGTAGCAGCGGCAGGAATGAGCCGGTCATATCCATCTGCCACCCGTATGATGGGTCTTGATATCACGAAATGTTTACTGGCTTCAGTCCAGGAAGGCCTGCAGTCCAGCAGAAGAGGCTGGAGTTGCCTGACCATCTTCTCAGTCACCGGCTTTCAGTCTTTGTTTACTCTCAGCTTCCCCAGTTCAGATAGAGGGGCAGGCAGAGTGGGATTATCTCACTGCAGCAGACAGCGGTCCCCCCACAGCTGGCCCTGGTGTAGCAGGCTCAGAAAACGGAACAAAACCTGGTCTGACACTCACTCTACTGGGCCATGCAATTTTCCTGATAATATTAGCATACGTTTTCAAGCACAGGGAGATGTGTTCTGTGTTCATATTCACACCCATACCTCCCACCTCTTGGGAAGACTTTGGAGATAAATCTAAGGCTAAAATGCTGTTTGTGAGAAGAAAGAGAGCTCAACATGGGCTCTGAAATTTTGTATATAGGCATTCCAAGGGAGGCAGCTGACTTTTTCAGAAATGGGGCCCATCCACAAATACCTGTGAAGTCCAGGGCTTCTGCAAGTTTGCGGTTCCTCCAAAAACCTGTGTGGTGTTTTTTAGAGGAGTGACATCAATGGCAAAGCCCAGCTTCAAGTGCAAAGTGTGTATTTCGCTTCTATCAGAGCATTCTCAACCCTCCTAAGGCCCAAAATTTGCTGTTATTCTTGGTGAGGTGGAGACCTTTAAGTTGTATTTGACCAGATCATAGCTGTGTAGGTGTCTTCAAAACAGAGGAAAACCATCACTTTAAGTAAAACAGAGATTTCCTAGAGCGAGAGTTGGGGACCTGGTTCAACAGTTGTCATCTGACAAAAAGCTATTAGATGCCCTCAGTCTCACCAAAGACCCTTTCAATAACTCCCATTCTTCATCAGCCATTGCCATGGGGAATGGGAACATTTCCACCCACTGCACCATTTCCTGCACCCCAAGTATCTATAAAAGGCAAAGCACACTGACAAATCATGTCCACCTGGTAGAAAGCAGGGGAGCCTGGCCCCAGAAACACAGCATGTACCAGAGGAAATATTATGGTCACAAAGCCTTAATGGGAAGTGCCTTATTTCCTCCAGAAAATGAGTCCCTGACATTAAGCTTTTGGAAGGCTGCTCAGATCTTCCTGAATTTGTGTCCTTCCCTACATAAGTGTGATGGACACCAAGGGGACTGCTTTATCTCTTGATCCTAAAAGGCAGGAGGGGTGTCCACATTGCTTGACATGGACAAGGTAGATTCACTAAGAGGATGATGAGAGAAAGGTGCCATTTTGGCACCTGGTGCTAACTACCCCAAGCAGGAGAATTTGTGGAGACTCAGCCTCTCCCCTTGCACTCCTGCTGGTACCCTGAAATCTCACCAAATTGCTGGATCCTTAAAGCTGCACAAGTCTATGTTGAAAGCCATCCTGTAAAAGTTGAATCAGTCTAAAAACCCCAAAACTCCAATTCCTGAACCTTAGGAAGCAATTCCTGAATTCAGCATCTGGCTGGGACAGCTGAGAGGCTTCCCATGTAGGGGGAAAGCCTGACAAAACTCTAATCTGCCTTTTCCAGGAAACATGATTGTTCTCCAAGTTAATGAATTTCCGGTTCTCCTTTGTTTATAGAGACCAAGTTGTCAAACAGGGAGATCTTACGAAGGCTATGAAGGGTTTTCAGAGCATTCCCTGCCAAAAGTATAAAGCCTGTCCTGAAAGCTCAGGGCTTGGCTATCCTGAAGAGAAGTGTTCAGTACACAACCCGATTTCAAAGATGTGGCTAGTAAAGGACAAACCACAGGTAGCTGAGAGAAAGCCTCATTTGCAGTTCAAGTGAAATATTTCATAGAAGATGTTTTTGGCAACTTGGTTTTGCCTGGGAACTGCAAACACACTGCAGAAGCTTCTTTTTCCCTGCTATAGGGATAAACAACACATGGGTAGGTTCACCAGTTTGGTGTATACAAGAAGTGGGCGAGCTGTCTCCTGCATCAGTTAGGATCTTGCTGGCACAAGAAATAGAGTTTGGGTGCTCCTGCTCAGATGTCTGCGTGCCCTGGGTCCCAGTTGTTGTGATGACTGCTGGTTTAACTAAATGGAGGGGAAACATCTGGAGCATCGTATCAGGGAAACCAGTCACCACGTGACCAGTCGGGGTGGTTGGGTTGGGTACCCAGCAATTGCCCCGGCTGCAGGGCATGAGCAGCGCTAGGAGGGCAGAGGTGGAGGTGAGAGGAGGTAAGGTCACCACTGGGAAGAAGGAAGGGGGAAGTCTCCCCACAAGCTTGGAGAGCCCCTTGGGGGCACCCATGCTGCAGACAGGGAGCTCCCCGGCAGGGGCGAGCTCGTGGGCTGCTGGCAGGGCACCCCTCTGGGGGCGACAGGCCACACTGGCTGCTCTTCCAGGGATCATCCCATGTAGAAGAAATGACCCTGTGTCCTTGGTGTCCAGGAGCCTCACCCAGCACTGTCTAGATGATCACCTTTCAATAATGCTGCAAAGATTATATTGATTTTCCAGGCTTTAATCACAAGGAATATTTTAGCCATTATGTAGCAGTAAGATTTAAAGCCTTGGTTTGCTTATTTAATTTTAGCAGGCAGACAATTCCCAGCAGATCTGGAAAACTTGATATGTGTCATCTTTTGAGCTGACACAGAATACTCCAAACCCCCGCATTAATGCCTCTGTCTCACAGACTAACACTCGCTGGGACAAACAAAGATCAGCTCACAGAACCAGTCTAGGCAGCCGAATGTCCCAGTGCTATACTAAAAGACTTTTTTACTGTATACATGACTCAGTAGCATTTACCTAAAACACAAAACAAAAATAGGAAAGCAGATAGGTTGAGAACAATGCTTCTAGCTGGCTGAAAGCAAGGACGTCAGGGAAAGCCTGGTGCCCTCATCCTGCCTACACAGTTGCAGAATGTAGAGGATGCGTGAGAAGGAAGTTGTTTATTTCCTGCCTGGGAGAAGATGGGCAGAGCACACACTGGGGAAGAGCATGGGGGACCCCACAGTATTTCTGAGCACCTCCAGCCGGGAGAGGAAGAACCCAGGGCTGGTGCCAGCATGCTCTGAGTCCAGTGGCACGGGCTGAGCCCTAGGGTATGGGCCAAGCACCCCACACATCTGAAAGGAAAGGTTTGGGCAGAATTGATATACTCTTACCCCTGGTTTGTTTTGCAAGATTAAATCTCAGAAAGAGAGTCAGCGTGATCCATACAGACTGGCTTTGTGTACCAGAGAAGCTGCTTTGGTGTGGGAGGTGTTAATGAAGTGCCATCAAATGGGATGAGGCAGCAGAGGTGTGGCTGATGGTTCCCATGTGCCTTTCCTTCAGGTAACCTCCTTTCCCTGTCCTAGTGCCGTGTCAGGGGAGCACTGATGCCTTCACAACCAAACTATACCCACTTATCTTAAATACTCTCATGCCAAGAGCTACCCTCAACAGTGTATCCCAAAAGGAAGAAACTTGAGACTTTCTGTCCCATTTCAGACCCTATGACACAAATTTATTTTTTTTTTAGAGCCTGTCTGTGTTTTGTCAAGCTGCTGTCTGTGAAAGAAGAGAGCCCATCTCCTCCACTCACAAAAGCCCTGGCTCTTCCCTCCTGGCCTTCACGAGCTGGAGGTACTGGGGCCAAGGGGTGCACGATGAAGTGAGGAGTTCCACATTTCTCCCAGCTCGAAGCCACCAGCAGGAGCAGCAGGAAGAGGCCACGTACCTCTTATGGTAGTAGTCCATAAAACGAAGGCAACCTCAGTAGTAGGGTGAGGACTGCAGACAGACTGTGGCACAGGACACAGTTTATGTATGGCCAGGCAAGTTGGCCCCTACAGCTGTGTGTTTTCCCACAGGAGGCTTTTCAGACCAACCACTTGTTTCTCCAGCACAGGTCTGCAGCAGGAGCCATGCCAGAGCACCATACCAGCTCTCCTTTGCTAGCGACACAGGTGCAGCATGCACTTTGCAAACACCACCCGTACATCAGCCAGTGGGGTATGTGCTGAGGACTCTGCTGCCTGGGCTCTGGCTGTCTTCTGCATCACTGCTGATACATCCTTTGGGAGCTACATTGCTAATGCAGAGGATGAATCCAAGAAAGAGGTAAAGTTCAGTGACAGTCAGGGCCAAGGTGTTGTGACTAGGTCTTACCATGCGCCCTGAAGGGACGGTTCTCTGTGGGAGCAAACCCTCTGAGTCCTGCAGAAAGGCTTCAGTTCCAATAGGTCAGGGCTAACAAAACTGGACTCTTAAGTTGACAAGACAAATACACCCTTACCCCAAAAACAAGGCTTGTGGAAAGATGTAGTAGTTGGCTGTTTTGAATTCTGCCCTCGCACAGACACACACACAGATGCAAGAATTGTCCTTCCAGTAAAAATGGTGTCTTTGTGCCTTTGGAGCCTAACACAAATCAAACCTTCTGAAGTATCACTTTGACTTCAGAAGATATACTCTGTCCTTTCACCTGTGTTCTCTTTCCAGACCCCTCAACTCACACCCATTTCACCAGCTGCCTTCTCTATCTGACGTTATAAGGCCCTAATTATTTTTGTTCCTACTTTTGACAAATGTTACTGTTTGAATAGGTACTTTTTGCATAGATGTCTGCTCAAGCTGGGTGCTTGGAAAACACCAAACTGAGTGGTTAGGACATTTACAGAAATATAGTTCATGGAGAAGCACAACAAAACAGAATTTTTCTGTGCAAATATTATCTTTTGACATTTCCCAAGCACAGAGGCATAGGAGAATCTCAGTGATCTGAATCTGGCAAAATGGCTGTTTGTTGGGGATTTGTGTTTTACTGCCTTTCCAAAAATGCAGCCAAATCTGGAAAAATTATAACAAAATTATAATAATAAGAGTTTTGCATATGCTCAATAAAGCCTTTGTCAATTTTAGCAATTTCATTCCCTGAAAACTCTGTTGGCTTTGAGTATACTCCAGAGCCAACTATGACTTTTGATACATTTGCAGAGAAAAATCTCTGCAGCTACAATTTTCTTTTGGCTGATGGGGGACTCTGACTTGGATTCAGCCTGCAGGAGAACAACATCTCTTCCACTAGCAGTGACTCACGGGAGGGAGTCTGCCTGGCTTAATGTCAAGGAGATGAGAATTTGGCCGCTTGGAGGTGAGGAAGGAGTGTAACCATGCAAGGAAACTGGGATGGAGACTTGGAAACAGGCAAAGAGGAAAGAGTAACTGGGTTTGGGAGTCAGAGCTGAGAAACCTGGGGTCTGGGCCAGGGAGCCCTGTGTGGTGAGACCAGAAACAATCAGGGCTGGGACACAGAACATAGATGGGGGTAAGAGACAAAGGTGGGGCCAAAACAGGGACATGAAGCCAGAGGTTCAGAAGAGGCTGGGTTTGGGGAAGGGGTGGGGGGTACGGACAGACCAGGACGAGTCCTGCCTGTCCCCATGAACAGGGTGAAGAGTTTGCCTCAACAAGAAATGTGACGGTGCTCAGAGGTGCAGAGCGTCTCAGCTGCAGCTGGCATAGGTGGGGGGGGATGCTTTAGACTAATGAAATACAGGTACTGCCAGAATACTATAAAACAACAAAGCCCCCTTGTTAGTTACTATTTTTGACTGTGACCCTGTGCCTCACCTCACTATGGCAGTATCTTCTCTCTCTCTTTGTCTGCCACAATTTACACAGGAGTGGTGGAGATAAATATTTGCGGGGCACTCTGACACTGCTGTGCCCACAGAAAAGCCCACAAGGACACACATAATTCTCCACAGAGCAGAGCTGGAATAGTGTCTAGTAAATAAGATGTATGGCTATACACCAAACAGTGATGAGAAGCTAAATACTGAAAGCTGCTCTCTAAATCAGTGTAATCAATGTTGAGTGAGGAGATGGTCCCTGAGAATGTGTGGAACTCACACACCTCAGAGGAAACGGGATTGCCTGAGCACCTTCCCTCATGTTGTGCCATGTCTGCCAGACGAGGAGGCTCCCCGAGGGGCCGTGGTGGGGTTCCTAGGGACAGCCTTGAGGCATGGTTCTCCTCCCCCTCAGGCAGGAAATTCCCTGCCAGTGCCTGCTTAGGTCAGGGCAGGGAAGCAATGACAGCCAACAGCTTCGAACCCTGGGACAGGGGTTGTTAAAGAAAATTTTCGGGAGTAATTATGGCAGGGCAAACTTTAATCCCAGCAGGCAGCTCTTGTGAGCTCTTGCCAGATACATGGGAAATTGTCCTTCAATGAAACTGAAGTCACTGTGGAGAGGACTTGCCTGCAACTTCAGTGAGTGTTTAGTATAATTTTCCTTCTGAAAGTGCCCTTCCTTGCATTGTCTTCTAGCTTTTCACTTGTAAGCATTGATTTCTCAGCTTCAGCTTTATTTCCAGGTATGTTGGCACTACCCTGCCTTGCATGAACAGTTTGTAAAATCTGCACGTGGCATTTTTTCATTTTTGGTTGGAATGGGGCTACAGAGCCATTAGACAAGGTGAGTCTGCCAGGGAACAACATGAGCACATCCCCAGATACCTCTCTGCTCTTTTACCCTTCTTGGCCCTTTGCATTACTGTTGGGGGGGACTTCCCATTGCCCATCCCTCCTTTGGTGCATGGCTGGCTCTGAGAGCACCTTTCAGACCCCATTCTGCCCTTGGCTGTTACAAGCCCTGTTATAAATGTCTCTAAAAATAATCATTTAGCATATTGTCTACCCCACAGCATATGGTAAGATGCATGGTACAAATGCAGAGGGCATTTCCTTTTTTCAGTTGCAATCCAGTTGTTCTCCAACTCAAATGGACACTGTAGGACCAGTACAGTGGCAGTCTCCAGAATGACGGAGCCCACAGAAAGCCAGAAGCAATGCAAGTAGGGCACAGAGCCCAGATCTTCCAAAATACTTAAGTACGTCTTTACTCAACAGGATGTGTCCTGAAGTTTCTGCTGTTTTCTCCAAGGCAAACATACTGAATCTCAGATGTGGTGATGCTTGGTGGTGTTTGTCCCCGGTCCAGGAAAGCTCCTGTCTGCCCTGGTTCTGGGAGGGCACTGGGAGGAAGAGGAGGGCTGACACTGGAGAGTTTGGTGGCATATTCAGCTTAGTGCTGTTCCTCATCATTTTAAAGTGGTTTCTTGTTCAGTGTTATGTTTGCTTCTAAAGTAGCAGTTGTAATTCAGCCGCTGATGTTGAACATCACTGCTGCAAGTACAAATAGGTTTGTATTCCATCACGTCTCACAGTCTGTAGATATGATGCTCCATCACATTTGATCAAATTCATGTGGTTCAATATATCTCACTTTACAACTTTTCAAAGCTTTATAGACTCAAGAAATGCTTGTGCTTTGACTGGCACTCAATACACATTTTTTTGCCATGTTCGCTTTGCACTCCCAGATTGCTAAGTGTTGCTCCTTGCTGCGTTACACCAGGAAGATATTTGAGGCTGAAGCGGCCACAGAAACTTCAGTTGCCTTCTCCAGGGCAAAACTGCTTTTTGACCAGTCCTAAACCTAGACATAGCTGCAGAAAAGAGGTAGGAGACCCAAACCAGCACAACAGAATCAGTGACAGGAGTGGGTGGCAAACAAAAGGTACCTCTGCACTTCAGTGGCAAAGTAAGATAACTCACACGAATTTAGCCAATACTTTGTGTATGCAAAATAAGTGTGAAAGACACCAGGAGATGGACGAATTTTTCCCGGAAGAAGGTAACAAGTGCTGAAGCACTATATTCTTCACTGATACAGCTCCTTTGACTTCGTTGGAGCTTTACATTTTGTTAAGCGTAGAAGAGGAGGGCTGTTTATCCTGCATTTTCCATTGCCTGTTTCTCTGATACCACTCTGCCATGGAGCTGGAGCTATGCACATTTAATCCAGCCGCTGGCCTGTGAGAACTGATTTGTACTCAAGTTTTCATACTAATTTAACACCATCAGGTTAGAATTAGAGTAGTTAAAATGATCCGTCCTCAGAAGCCAGACCAATAGGAAGAGATGTGTAAATCTTGCGCAAGCAGTGCCAACGCAGCATTTGAGCTAGCCCTCAGCTGTGTTCATTTTTTGTAACCATATTGGGGCAAGCCGTGCTGTTTTGTTACTCAACACTAATCTGACATCTGATGTCTGCCTTGCATCATTGTCTCTGGCACAGCTGGATTCAGCCCAGAAACACCCACTGGACTTGCACCCTTTAGTACTCATTTTCCAGTGCTTGGTACCTTATTTGTGGGAGGCCAAAAGGGCTGTAAAAAATCAATCATTTGATATGACAGCCCTTCGCACCCGCCTTGCACAGGCAGGTATAAGATGCTGTACGAGGTGCGAGCGGTAGGAAATCGCGCTGCTGCCCCTTGGCTTGCATGAGGCTGAATTTGGCCTACAGTTAAACTGTAGGAATCAGTTAGCTGGCTTCCCAAATATTATGGCAGACTTGCATCTGCAAGCCTACTCGCTGCTGCAGCTGCTTCCACACCTGTCTATTAATAGCCTCCAAATGATCTTTTTTTTCCCCTGAAAGTTGCTGCTGCAAATTCACTTTGCAGCGCAACTTGATTATCCCAGTTATTAGCGCGAATCTTGAGTTAGACATTTAAGGAAACACAGCGAGGTATCAGTTGTTAACTTAACACAGCTCTGCAGCTAGGATGAGAGCTAAGGTCGTGACCTTATAATGGTCAACCAGCCTATTAGTTTAGCAATGCGGGACTCAAATGTCATTTCAGCACTGGTTGGATGCTTGAATTTATTACCCAGAAAGCTCCTTACTTGAAAATGATAGGATTTTTTCTACCAGCTGCTAGAAGTCCCCTTTTTAAAAATAATAGCTACAAATCTGCACTTTAAAAGTTCTCTCTGCTCTCCTTAAATGGTAGGGTGACCTATGGCGAATGAGTAGGCAGAGCAGGTACGGCAAATCATTCGAACCTGCAGGCTTCAGAAAAAGGGGGGAAAAGGCAAGATAAAGGAAAAAATGCCAATCAAATTTAAATGATGATCCCATTAAATAATGATTTTCATTCACACCTCATCTTTCACAGTTTTCACATTTTGTGGTTATGTCTTACAGGAAACAAATTCTACCCCTTTATTTCCTTCCCCCTTCTTCTCCCCCTGTTATTAATTTGTGATATTCTGAGATAATTTTAGTTAAGGGGAAAAAAAAAAAAGAGAGGAAAAAACCTGAGCAAAAAAATCTTGCTGTATTCAGTCCCCTGAGAATGTTGGGTCGAGTTTTTTGATCCCTGTTGCTCATTGATTTGAGGGCTGATGTAGTGCAAGGGGTCCCTATTAGTGGCGTCTGTCACTGCTGTAATGTTTTTGTTATTTTTCCTCATTTGTTCGCTCTGACATCATGTCATTACAGAATGGTGCTGTTCAGGCCCTGCCTTGGCTGTTCGTTAGCGTGTGTTTAATGAGCAGCTTAATTGAGCTGTCTACTAGGCCACCTGTCACCCTCCGGACTTATTAACATACTAATGGCCTGACATTGTATTCTCTGACAGGCAACAGGGTTTACTGATTTGATGTCTGGACATGGGGATTTTATGCAGGAATGAGAGAGGATATTGGGAAGGAGGTTTAAAAACGCAAATTAACTCTTTGGTATCTATGTATTTATGGCTTGCTTGTAAAAGTTCAACACAAAGTAGCAGGGGGAAACGGCCCTGCTTAGCAAGCTCGACTTTGTCATTGCAATTGCAGCACGTTTCTTCAGAAGAAAATATGCTTGGTGTAAGAAGAGCAGGCTTTACTTCTATTACAGTATTATTGTTGTTGCTGCTTCAAAGGAGAAATCTTCTTAAGCACAGAGGAAAGTTTTGTGACTAGTCTTTTCTCTACTGTGGCTAAACAAATGAAAGGCAAGAAATTTCCAGTTAAGGGATTTAAGTGCACGACATTGTTCCCACCTTTTAAAGCCAGATGAAGACATTCATCGCCAGTGAACACTGTGCTGAATTGTAAAGGTTCAAAGAAATGGCTTAAGTGCATGCAAGTTTAATAAAAACACTTGTTTTGATTTGGTTGTTTTTTGTTGTTGTTGTTGGTTGTGTTTTTCTCCAGCAGAGGAGAAGCAGACCTTCTGTCACGAGAAAACTCTGGTTACCAAGCAGATAACAGATCCAGATGGGGTGGCTTTACGTCCAGCACTGCAGCAAATCCACCTCATATGCATACTGCGCACCCAGACATGGGGCCATATTTTTGGGTTGTGGGTTTTTTGTCTTCTGTGTAGAAAAGGCTTGGTCTGGCTGGGGCTCACCAGACCTTTGCTCAGGTCCAACCAGTACTTGCCAGCATTCAGAAGAAAAAGAAATCCCACTACAAGTGAATGCAGTCTGAGGGTGAACCCTGAGGCCCGTGGTTTCGGCTGCCAGCTGTTTGCTGGTGGGTGACATGACCTTGCACGGGACTCAGCCAAGAGCCGGAGCAGACATCGGCAACCAGCCACAGAGAAAACACACGGGGTTTTGGTCCCACAGCTGCCCAGCGCCGTCCTCGTGGGCGCCCACAAATGAGTCAGGACGTGGGGCAGGGAGAAACAGGCCACATGGGGCAAGAGGGGTCCCCACTGCCAATACAGAAGGGCTTGCCCGTTCACTGTGAACCACCTCAACCCGCCCCGAGCAGTTTGATGACTAGCAGATAGTTGCGTTTAAGTGTAATAGGACAAAATAACAACACTTCCAGCAACACAGCAGAGCTAGGCGGTGGGAGGAATCTTATGAAATATCACCCAGGGGTGATGGGCTTATTTTGATGTGTTTGATTGAATAACAACCACCTAGATCTCTCCAGCCTTAATGGGCCAGCATGTGGCTAGTTTTCCAATTTCTCAAACTATGGATGGTCACAGATTTTAAGACCAAGGCATCCTTGTGATTATATGGCACGGTCGCCCATAAAGCACCATTTGTAGAACTGCATCCATGGATTGATTTCTGCTGTGAGCCAGTAACTTCTGGCTGAGCCAAGGCGTGTCTCTCTAAGAGTTTCTCATCATCTGCGTGAGACATGGGGACCATCCACGAGAGGGAACTGGCTAGCACTGACCTACAATGAAACTGCCCTAAAGTGGTCTAGGAGAGCAGCTGACAGTAATTATATTTCTTGTCTGGTGGGGAGAAGGTAATTTTGGTTACTTCTGCCAAAGTTTGCTTTCTGGAGTTTGGTCAGAGTCCCAGGTCACTTCAAACAATAGCAGGGACCAGACCAGCTATTTTCCATCTGTCTTTGGCAAAGAGAACCACTCACTTTCCTCCTGAGTGTGGATGTTGCTGATGTGGTCTGCGCTTTTTGCCTTGTCTAGATTAGATTCTGCAAAACCAGTGCAGAAAACAAAGATAGACTAAAACACAGAGGCTTACGTGCCTCCCAAGCAGACGAGCTTTGGGGCCTTCGGTTATAATACAGGGAGTAAGTTTTGATTCTCAGAGCTTGAAACGGCCTGTGGTCTTCCTCCTGGGAAACTACCTGCAGCCCTCGTGGTGCCACAGCAGAGACAATGAGCAGAGGAGGGGGAGCTGCTGGGGTGGGGCTGTCCTCTGGGGACTCCCTTGGATCCGAATAGATGCTCCTTCACATTGTGGGAAGAAGCCAGATCACATCGAACTTAAAAGGCTGCTACAGCATTCATCATTTTGGGTGGGTATCTTCATGGCACAGAGGCTTGTGGGAATAGTTTCTTTGAAAAATGACAGAGACGAAAGGCTTGCTTTCGTTTCTGTCATGTCTGTTGTATGTGTGAGCAAGAAGGAACACTAATATCTGAAATATCTCTATTCTCCTCACTTAGATGGGATTTATGAGCACTTAGGACTGTTGTGTGTTACACAGGCTGAAAAGCACAGTCATTTCTTAAGAAGAGGAGCATGCCCCTATGTGACCAGATGGCTGGCATTTTTTACTGTATTAGTTCAATCAAATTAAGCACATGTAGCCTGGGTCTGAACAGTATTTGCTGGTTACCTTGTTTCATGCAGTTTGGGCAGAAGTCCCACCTACATCATATCTGATTGCTGTAACACCGGCCATGGACATGTCTACATGCAACTTAATTCAGGCTCTTTTGACGGCATCAAATTCTGTACAACTCTGTCACAGCAGCCTAAATCTGTAGATTTATTTTATTTACCACTGGTAGTGCCTGGTGGGTGTCTGGATTATGCTGAGGTAGATCTACATGCACTTTAATGCTTCATGACCATCCCTCTGCATATGCTTATTTTTGTATCCTTCCTTTCATAGATCTAAATCACACTTTCTGAAGTTAGTATGAATCAGGTAAGCTCATCAGAGATGCCATGAGACGGAAGGTAAAATAATACACCTGTTAGACTATGTCCTTATGACTTTGGTTTTGCACTGATAAAGAGCAAAATTCAGCTGGATGTGACTCCGCTTAGGTTGGTATGACCAGTAGTGAAAAATCTCACATCTTGACTTATTTCAGCAGCTGCTGAAGAAGCAGGAAAAATCAGCATGCATCGGCAATGCCTGAGTTTTAAGAGGAAGGCAAATGAATTTCCTTACTAGTTTCCAATTAGTTAGTAAAGAACTTCAGGCCTCACCTCTGAAGCTCCAAATGTTCTGTTTTTGTAAAGCTGCTCATTGTTTGAACAAGGCGCTTTTGCAGGCAGTGTCTGTCTTTAATTTCCATGAGACTGCACGTTCCCTTCTTCCTTCTCCTCTCTTCCAAGATTCCCTGTGTGCTGATAGGCATGGGGGAATATTTAGGATAGTGTTTTAAATAATACTTTCACTACTGTATTGAGGACTACATTTATAGCATCAATGACAACAGAAGCTTGTTGCTGCATGTACCCTCTTAGTGTGTAGCGGACACTGCCAAAATGGTTCTAGCTGTTACATCAGGGGTGCATGAACAACAAAAACTACTCTGCACTGTCAGCAGATTAAGGCTAAAGGATTTAGAGCTGCAGAAAAGAGTGCTTACCACCACTCAGGTGAGTAGCCTGATCAAATATCTTTTCTTTCTGCTTCACTGAGAACTGCTGTGAGAGCTCAACCAGCATGTTTGCAGGTCACAGCTGGACTGCAGAAGGTCACCAAGGGGTAGAAGATGGACATGAACCCAGCTCTTTGCAGTGCTTGTCCAGGATCCTAACAACAGATTCAGTACCTCGACTTGGGAACTGCTTTCTGGGGATCATTTATCAATAAAATGATAGATATTTAATAGATAGATTAATAAATAATATTAAAGATAAATGATAGATAATTAATAAAATAATATGATAGAGATATAGTAGTGTAAATACATACAGAAGGACATACATGAGGCACTGAGGAGTTAACTACTCCTAGCTATAATGACATGACAGAAATGTGCTGCCAGCTTGATTTGGAAGAGCATTGAACAGACATGTCGAGATTCATCCAAGTTGGCTATTTTATT
Organism: Haliaeetus albicilla; assembly: GCF_947461875.1. Taxonomy (NCBI): domain Eukaryota; kingdom Metazoa; phylum Chordata; class Aves; order Accipitriformes; family Accipitridae; genus Haliaeetus; species Haliaeetus albicilla. Next base: position 17,014,919 of record NC_091488.1, read on the forward strand.
AGACAGAAACATGCCACATGCCTTTATAAAAGTTTAGATTCTTTCATTTCTGCCCAGGGTATTTAAGCTATTTTCAGCAGACTTCTTTGAAGTCAAAGACATCCAGTACTCCCACCGCTCACAGCTCTGGGCATGGCCAATGGGCTATGTTGCAAGATGAAGCACCCACCACCTCCCAGGCTCCCTGACATGGGATTAGGGATCTGGCAGCCCTCAAAGTTTTATGACCCATCTCCTTCTGCTTCAAGTTGTCCGTAACTCATAGTGTCTGAGCTCCTGACAGATCAACAGGTGAACAAAATGCCCAAAGCCTTGGGGATCCTTAAGGCTTCCTTGCCTGGTGCCGTGGAGCAGGGAGCCTACAAACCCTGGCAACCACTACCAAACTGACACCCAGGGCTCACAGGTCCAATGCTGATGGGAATTTTTCAGCACAAAACAATTGAATGATTTCACAACTCCCAGAATTTCTTGTAGAAAAGAAATGTCTGTTTCCCTTGGATCCAAAACTGAGGGAATATGGGGAGTCACCTTCTCCTCATTCAAGTTAAACCACTGCCTGAGCATATTTCTCTTTTTCACAGGGTGCTTTCTTTTAGGAAATGGTGGGTCCTAGTCCAGCAGCTACAGAGACAATGTCCTATTATCTTTTTCACTGAAAGAGTAGGCAAGGATTTTGCTTCAGCTGAGCCATTGTACTCCATATGTTAGAGATAACCAACTAGGAAACACACAAAAAAGCTCTTCTAGCCTTACAAAGACTGCAAACACCCCAGAACACCTTCTCACACAAACAATGGAATAGGCAGAAGCCTCGATTTCCTGGCACTTCAGGACGTATCCAGATGTACCTCATTAGGTGAAAACAATAGAAGCCCGGAAATAAGAAGTTAAAGACAAATCTCCTGCATACCTTAATTCTTTCAAATGACACTTTCTCACTCCAAAGTGCTTCCCAACCCTCTCCAAAGTGACAGCTACATTCATTCAGCTTCTTCAAATGCACGCAGAAAAAGGATGTAATCCTCCTGCTTTATCAGTACCGCTGGGTTTTCAGCATTGCTCAGCTGACTGTCTCATGCCTTTGGCAGAAGATCTGCCATAGACCACAAGCGCAGGGCTGTGAAGGCAAATGCATTGCCTTGACCACGTCTTGCGTGAAGGGTTTTGAGACCATTGTTAATAAACGTGCTTCTCTTTTTGATGAATACTAATAGGACACAAATTTGCCTTAAACTTCTTGTATGTGTGTGGAAGAGTAATTTTCCTGACTCTGGAAGAAACTTACCTTTGCAAATGCAGGGCTGGGTTACACCAGTACTCACTCCTTCAAAATGGGTTTCACCAATTCTGTTAAGGCTTGTTCAGCTTCTTTAAGGGGATTAAAGGCCAAGCTTATGCCCTTCTTGGGAAAGCAACAGGACACTTTTGTGGCCAGAAGCCAAAGTGGTTGAGCTGGAGAGCTTTGCACCACGTCTGTAGTAATCTCTTACAGTTGCAAGTTCAGTTGTATAAATGATTGAGCTTTTCCTTTGTAACTGGTCCCATCCCCTCCCTTGCAAATATTGCTAATGGATCTGAATTTTTTTTTCCATAAACTTTTAAATTTGAAAACAGAAGAGATACATTCCTCAAACTCACAGCTGATGAGAAAATTAAACATGTCATTTTAAAACAGCCAACATTTGTATTGAAGGCTATTTGTTTGCCAAAGCATACACTCATTAAAAGAAACAGAGAAAGCAAGGAGACCAAACTTTGTGGCAGCGCAGGTTATGGGTAATGATGGCAAATTGGCTCAGGTAAGCATAGGGCAAGGCTGCAGAGATGTGTCTTTTTGCTCTTGAAAATAAAGGGCAAAGTACTGAAGCAAGGGAGAAGGTACAGAATATTGCAGATTTGTCCTTGTTCAGTGCTTAATTGGACAAAAAAGCTATTTAGCTCTGCTACCATTGAAAATACACATCTTAAAATATTTTTATGAAAGGAAAAAAAGTGTGTATATGAATTTACTACCATTCTCTTGATTTTTCACTGGAATTAGAAGGACACCAAAGCCTTTGCCCCCAAAAGCACAGCCACTTACTGCAAGACTAGTTTGAAAGTCCAAGCACAGTCCAGGGGCAACACCTCGGCAGGATGCACTGGTGGGTGCTTGAAAACACAGACCCGCACTCCCATGGAAGAGCATAAATGAAAAGGTGATAAGAGAGAAGGTAAGAGAAATGAGGAGAATAAATAGATGTATGCCTTAGGGAAGCAAACAGTCCCAGGGTTAGCTTACCAGAAAAAAGGCAGCTACAGTTATAAACTGCCAGATACCCGCAGCTTGGCAAAAGATGGAGTTGTCAGCTACAAATGGCAGAGGGAGGAGGACTTCCTCACAACCTACCTTATAATAAAGCCATACTATTCCTGGCCAGGAGCAGGCACAGGAACTATGGAAGAGCTGTTTTAGCAACTTGCAAACCTGAGCTCAAAACCCAATTTATCCCACACACTCTGTTTCCCACCAGGAGCTGCCTTTTCCTCCCTGACATTGGTGGCCATAAGTATTCAACATGCTAGGCAGGATGCTGCACACTTCCAGATCCTGGTCTAGCAAAGAGAGTAAGTGCCTGTGCAGCCTTTTGCAAGGCAAGAGGCAGATCACATACTTAGAATTAACTTCATCTGGTTTATGGTCAGCAAAATAAAAATTGTTGTTGCTTTTAAGAATCAAATCCTGCAGGACTTACAGGAAACTTTGATGTGGCAACTCTTCTTTCCAACCTATGGAGGACGAAAGCAGGAGACAGGGTCACAGGTCCGTTGCAGGAACAGCAGATGATAAATTTAATAAAAGAGAGAGATCGTAGTGCTGGTGGCAGAAGAAACAGAGTTCCTTAGCATTAAAGCTGGGCAAAGAGTTTTTGTCAAGTATTTCATGTTCTGAGAAGTAGAGTTGCATTGGATGAAACTATTTGCAAATGTTTGAAAACTAAAGAAACTTAAAATAGATTTTTTTTAAGAAGCCACAGAAATCTGAGACAATAAAGGTAAGTCCATTCTATATTTTATAAACAAACACACCCAGTGTATCATAAAGTGTTGGAATACAGAGTTGATGTATACCATACTTACTTCTGCTTTTGGATCACCATCCAAAGGTCACCATCATGTGCAGCTTTTATGGACAGCCTGTATTTCTTCAAAGTATGATGACATGGGCTGTCCAAACAACTGCTCAGGGATGTAGGCTCTGGAAGGGTTCCCGTAGGCTGTCATATACTGGTACAAACTGTACAGCATGGAGACCTGGGGAGAAGGGTTTATGCCCCAGCCTTTGCTTTGGGCATGCTTGTGTCTGGCACCATACTTCATCTACCCAGGATGCCTCAGAGGAGCTCCATAGGCCATTCAGAGATTGTATTATTGTTGTTATGTGGACAACGGCAATTGTCTTAAAAGGAAGGATCCAAAAAAGCCTTGATTTTGAGGCTACTTAAAAACAAACAAACAAAGAAACAAATAAAATAATGAAAATTCCGACATTATCTGTTGGGTAGATCAAGCTGTTCCAGTCTCCTCTACATTTACCTGTATTTGTATTATAATGTTTACTATAACACAAAAATCAAAGTAATTTGACACACAGAGCCATGCTGAGTAGTTAAGAACCCAACAAGAAGTGAGAACGTTTAGTTTCAAAAAGACCAAAATGTCCATCCAACACTACTGGAATCTTTCCTCCTGAAGCAAAACTGCAGCAAAATCATCCTGATTGATTTTTGTCACTAGAGCGGTATTTGTCCGTTCAGCCATTTTATCATATCAGATGCATGATTCAGCACGTTAGTAAGAACCTCAGGGTGCAAAGTACAAATTCACAATCTCCTGCAAGACCAAAGGACATGATGCATTTTATTAGGGTCTATAGCTTACTGGTATATGCATATTGTGCACTGACAAACACTTGTTACATTAGCCTGAAGCAGATCCAATTTTGAGAGGTGTTGACAGGCTCATCCTTGCCCAGGCTTTCCAGCCAGCCTTGTAGCAGGAGCTGCACAGTCACTCTGCGGGTGATCTTGGAGTCTACAGGGTAGCTGCATTTCTGTGTTTTGTAGCAGGGTATATTATTGCCAGGGGTAGGCTGACAACGTAAATGTGTCTGCTAGCTTCTGTTTCTTTCCTAAGCGATACATTATTTTTATTCTTCATGTTTACCAAGGAGGAACCTATGAAAATCAGAGATGTTATCCTGTCAGTTTGGAGCATAGTTGGTAAAAATAACAGCAATGAAAGAAGTGTCTATGTGGTTTTCTCAGGGACAAAAACCAGGAGTTAGAAAGTGCTGATTATGCTAAACCAGAAACTTGTCTGTTATTTTCAAAATAATAATACTTTAAAAAACACCCAAGCATTCGTTAATGGACTATATTCACAGGCTAAGAAGCAACAGGAGCAAGAAAATCCCTGAGAAATGTTGACTGAAACTTAGTCCATACATTCCTCCACAGGGAGAAGCGTGTTCTTCAGAGACGTGTTTATGGGCAGTCAGGAAATGGTGGTTTTCAGAGTGATTATTTTCATGACCCAGAACTGAAGGTAAAATCCTCCTCCCAGAAAAAGATAGCAGAAGTTTTCACCAGAGGCAGGATTTTCCCCTGCATAATTTTAGTATAATTTCTTCTTTCTTCGTTTTCCTTTCTGTTGACAACACTGGATTAATGTTGCTGTCTTCTCAAGCCTGTATGGAGCTCAGATGTGACCCTGTGGTTGGGACCACCTCTACCCCCTCTTTTCACTGCACAGCCCCTGTCACCTTCTCTGGGGGGACAACATGGTCAGGACTCTGCAAGTTGAGCTGTTATCTGTGCTCTGTTGTCCTTTTTTGCCTCAAGGGTTTGACACACAGCCAGTCTCTTGTCTTGTCTTTTCATTAACTGTTTCTTTCGCCATTGATCTAATGCTCACTCTGATCAGTTCCACGGGGCACTTCACTGTGTCCCTCTGTAAGGACCTCCCATAGCTCTTGGGTAATTTTTCACCTCTTCCTTACACTGTGAAGTGCTTGATGGTTTTCACCTGTTTGTTGAAACAATATGCTAGACAGCAATCTCCTAGACCAGAATATCTGGAAATTCTCCTAAAAATAGACTGCAGCAACATCCCTCTTTCAAATGGTGGTTCTGGTTTTGAATAGCCACATCCACCCTCCTACAGAAACAGGAAGAATAACCAAAGGTTTGTAAATGGAGCACGTGTCCTCTGATTTATCCTTCATGTTTATCCCTGAGGTTCAACATGTTTATGAGCCATTTCCATCAATCCTGCAGTGTCCTAAAGGATCACTGTTCTTTCCTTCAGGTAAGGCAGTTCGTCTTCATTTATGCTCAGTGTGAAGAATTTCTGCAGAGTCCAAGGGAAGGGTTTTTTCCAGGTGATCTTTAAGGTCTCAATAATGAGGGCCCTGTGTCAGGCACTTCTGGAGAGCCTGCACATCTCTTCTGTAACATCTGCCAACACACACACACACAAAAAAAGGAGATTAAACACTGTTAGAAACACAGTTTGTGATCTATTTAGATAAACCCAGAAACACTTTCATCCATCTGAACTGTTTACCCCCAGTTTCTCTGCTCTATATCTAATTTCTGGAAGAGAAGGATTACCTCAGTAGTTGCACGTCCAGGAATTGCAAATATACTCTCTTGGCTGTGTTTATGTGAGCTGTGGCTCTGCTCACACTAGCCAGATAATACGGTATGGGGATTTGCAGACTCACACTCAATAACTGAAATACCATGCCTCTTTCCCCAGCTCTAGCAAAACAGTTTTCCTCATAGATGGTTTTGACTAGAAACCATGCACAGATAACGCATACTGTGCAGTCCAGCACTGGCTCAGGACTGGAGATGTGACCTGGACATCCAGATGTTGCCACTGGAGAGGAGATGTGGGCTTCTTGGATGGGGGCATATGTGGGTGGATGCTAGCTGCCATCACAAGCTTGGTTACTAATGGTGGCCTATGGATAACAGCTGGGAGCACCTGCAAGGGGCACCTGAAAGACTGAGGAAATTCTTCCTGAGCCTTTTCTCACCTCCAGGTAGAGGAAAACCAGAGAAGAATTGGCACAAAGGACTTTGCTGTGACACCAGAGCAGACCATCACTGCTTGCCAGCAGCTCCAGGGATTCAGTCAGTGGCATAAGTGGCTCTGTCCTGTTGCATGGCACATTTTGGGCAGAGTTGAGACCAGCAATGCTGGGGGGCAACAGCTTTGTGACCTGGGGCCCTTTTTGCACTGTCAAGACAACAGTCAGGGAAAAGGGATGCTTTTAGGCCACTGTACTCTCTTATACCTCTGGGCAGGATGGCAAAATCTGTCCCGAAGTGCTGCAGTCTCAAATGGACATTTCCAGGTTTCCTGCACCCTAGGGTTTTTTTAACAACGACGCCACAATGAGCATCTGGAAATGCCAGTTTAAATCAGCCAGTTTCTATGTTTGCTTCAGTGGTTTGTTCTGACTGCAGCAGTGTATTGCACCTGACAGGCAGAGAGCATGTGGCGATCCCCGTTCCCTCACCGCACACCCCGTGTGCCTCTCCTACACCTCCGTGTCCAGGTACGGGCTGCATTACCCCAGTCATCTCCACTTACCTGAACTGAGAAATGTTTTAACAAACAATGTAAAAAGTCTTTGTCCCACCTCAGGGGCAGTTACATTCTCAGCATCACTTTCCCCAGTCCCTCCTCCTTTCTGCCTTCCTGGGGACGTTGGATGTTGCAGTCTTGCAGTTGGCATGCCACATGAGATGACACTGCCTCCAGCCTCTGACCTGATGCTTACTGCAGGTGAAAAGATCATTAAAACAAAAAAAAAAATCTATATGATTAGGTGTTGCTGTCACTCATCCTCAGAACTCTTTCCACTTATTTATGGTAGCAGTTGCTGATCTATATGGACACCCATTTTGAAGATGGTAACTTTATTCTGATAGGTAATTCTATGCCTTCTTGTTCCTGCAAAACAGGCTGAGCTATTTCTAAGGTCATGGCCCAGATCTGTGTCTCTACAATGAACTTTGACTGGGGTCACGCATTTAGTTTTCAGTGTGTCTGCAACTGAATGGACATTACACTGACCCCTGCTAAAGAAGCCAGTACTGAAAATGCTGCCTTCAATAATTAATAGTAACTCGTTCTGATCCTCAGGCTGGCCAGTTAAGATAGCAGATGTCAGGAGCAGCTAGGGCAGATGGCCTTGAGCCTTGTCCTGCTCACGAGTTGGATGTTGTGAAGTATAAGGACTCTTGTTCAAATGTGCTTTCAGTTTCTCTTTTTTGCACAAAATAAAATTCTCAAGCTGATAATTATTCTTCCAATTCCTGTACCTAGGGAGAAGGAATGGACAAACTCCACTATCTTTGGATCTGATTTGGAAGAAGAGATGCGGTGGCAGCATTCTGTGAAGCCCAGGAACTGAAATATGGGTCATGATAACATCATAACATACAGAAGACAAAAAAATTTCCCAAACATATTAAATCCAATGGGATAAAGTAAACTGGCATTCTTGCCTCATTCTACCAGGAGAGGGGAAGAGAAAGGAAGCACCTCCAATTAGTAATGCTCCCCAAAGTATTTCCTTCTTCAGTTTTATTTTCAGTTGCAAATTTAAAAGACCATGAAAACCTTGGGTGTTATTTTTCCTTCACAATTTCTTTTCTATCAGAACAGTTCCTGAAAAGGAGGACAGAAAAAAGCATGATGTTTTGCTCCCATCTAAAAACAAAATCTGTGAGGCTTTTCTCTAAAAAGCTGTCAGATTCCCTTTTTTGGAGGCAGTATATCTTAAACCTAGCAGCTGGTTAGCCTTTTCATTAATGTGAAAATACACCCCATCGGTCAAATCACAGCCTTTCAGAAAAGAATAGCTTGCATATGCTTAACCAGACTTGTTAGGTTTCAGCCAGTGGCATCCCTGAAGAAGATGAGAGCAGGCTTCAACACCAGACTGAGCCTCAGCCCTTCTGAAACTAACTCTGGGCAGCACCAGGAGAGCAGAGGACATGTCCCTCTCCTGAGGACCTCCCCACTGAGACCTCACGTAGCCTCAGGTTGAAAACTTCGAAGATCAGAGAACTCTGCTTCTCGTTTGCCAGAAAGCCATTTCACCTGCTGTTATTTGCTACATTATCACTGAAGCTCTGAGTTAAGCTTTGCTCATCTAAATGTCTTTGCTGTCCAGGTAACAAGTGATGTGTAAACTGGAGCCTGATCCTCTCAACCAGTGTGCCCCTATAGCGTGCCCTGGCTAGGGGTGGAGTTGTCCTGATGGCTGACCTCGTTCTGTCACAGTGGTAGTATCTAGCTAGTACAGATGCCAGCTAGCTGCTGTGATTTTACAAAAGCCTGGAAATATGAAACATGACTTTTTTTTTTCTTTTTCAAGAGTTAGTGAGAAGTCTATGCACATAGCCCTTGTTAAACTACATGGAAATGAAGATTAACCAGCAAAAGAATGTACAGCTGGGAAAATAATAGAAATTAATATCATTAATGCATCTAGCTTGTGGAAAAATTAAGATAAGGCCATAAGCCCTTAATAAGGCTAGGCATTATAAACTTATAGGGAGGAGATTGTAAGCATACCAAAAACCAGTCTGCATAAAGTGATTTATCATGGACATGTTATAAGGTACTACCGTGCCCTTCCCTCTATGAGATGGCTTAGGGTCTAGCGAATGAATGAGGAGCACCAAGCTCCCTGGACACAGAAGCTAAAGGCGACAAGATTTACTACACCCATTCAGCCCCGGACCCACAAAGGAGCCAGCTCTCATTATTTTCAAGGGGGGTTATGGTGCTAAATATGTCAAGGCCATCTTCCTCACTTTTGAGTGCCTGCCATTGTTGCTATTGAAAGCTACCAGAGTGGTGTCAGCCTCACCCCCGTGGCTCCGGCCCTCCACGTGGACCCTGCGCTGGCTGCAGATGGCAACCAGCAGCGCCCTGTCCCATGAGCAACAAAGGGCTGGGAGAGTTACAGGGTGGCCACTTAACCCAATTAAAGCTCTCCCTCCACTTGTAAGTAGACAACACAATCTTACTGCCTTTTTCTGGCTGCTCACCATGCTGCTTGGAGAAGCTGTTCTTCTCCGTCCTTGCTCCTTGGTCTTGCTTTCCCCTAGTTTGGGGTCTGGTCCTGCCTCCTATTTCCTACCATGAGGTACCTGAGCAGGTCACCTGGAGAAACAGTGGACCTTCCCCTTTGGGAGGCTTCAAGGTCAGGTTACACAAACGTTTGCATATGATGGGTTTTGGAGACTGACGGTTGGAGGGAGGGACATGGGATGAGTAAGGTGACCTGTCCAGACCATACCTCGCACTGTGAATCCACGCCTGCTCTAATCACCCTCATGGGGATGCCCTAACTTGTCCTTACAAGCCTTGCAGTAGATGCTGAGGGTACCAGCTCACAGGACTACTGTAACTGGTACCTCACTGCTACCTGTGCAGTAGGAATTGGAGTTTTTCAGTGCAGCTTGAGAATGGTGCTGATTTAATCCCCACTTGCTCTTCATTGAGGACAGCAGCTCTTTAGAAGACCTGTCCGCAGGGTTTACACAAGCGGCCAGAGCGCTCTGGAAGCTCAATCCCTTGTCGCTCTGTTAGCAACAAGAGCCCCATGTCCTCCTAAGGGTCCCCAAGTGTCGTGGTTTAACCCCAGCCAGCAACTAAGCACCACACAGCCGCTCACTCACTCCCCCCCCATCCAGTGGGATGGGGGAGAAAATCAGGAAAAGAAGTAAAACTCCTGGGTTGAGATAAGAACGATTTAATAGAACAGAAAAGAAGAGACTAATAATGATAATGATAACACTAATAAAATGACAACAGTTGTAATAAAAGGATTGAAATGTACAAATGATGCGCAGGGCAATTGCTCACCACCCGCCGACCGACACCCAGCCAGTCCCCAAGCGGCGAATCCCTCCCCCCCCCACTTCCCAGTTCCTAAACTAGATGGGACGTCACATGGTATGGAATACACTGTTGGCCAGTTTGGGTCAGGTGCCCTGGCTGGGCATGAGAAGCTGAAAAAATCCTTGACTGTAGTCTAAACACTACTGAGCAACAACTGAAAACATCAGTGTTATCAACATTCTTCACATACTGAACTCAAAACATAGCACTGTACCAGCTACTAGGAAGACAGTTAACTACATCCCAGCTGAAACCAGGACACCAAGGCTATGCACTAGCTGGGGACCCAACCTTATGCTTTGTGAAGGCTCCTCAGGATCCTCATCCAGGCAAACCCAGAAAGCATGTCAGAAGCACTTGGAGGAGAAAAAAAATGAGGCTTACCTGTGTGCACAACATAGTGCTGTGCTGAGGATGCTCACGCTTGTTCCAGCGGCACTGTCTGGACGGTGTGTGAGATGCTGTGAAGCAGCAGCAGAAATGCTATACTGACCGTCAGAAGCAGAAGTGACACCCAGCTGTGCTGGCAGGACAATGCTGCCTCCTCCTCCTGGCCTTTGCTGGGTGCTGTTGGCAAGACTAGCATGGGAGAAAGCCAGCGGAGAGTCTCGAGTGGCTATAATGACAGGCCAGTGTTTGGTGAGAGAGCATCAAGGAGAGCAAGCAAGAGGGGCTGAAAAGCAGACCGTGTTATGGAGCTTGACCAGGATGCTTTATTGTGTCTCCAGTGAGGTCTTAAAAGGAAGACCTCATCTGTTCTGCACTGGCGTCAAAGGGGCTGTGGCTGCTGACTGCAAGGCTGAGTTCTGGTGCAGCTCCAGCTTGTGATGCCCCTGGGTCCTGGCTGACTGCTGTTTCCTCTCGCATATGTCAGTTGGGTCTGACAGGTATGGTCTGTGAATTATTTTGACAGGTCCTTTCAGAGAAGATAAAATGCCAAGGAAAAAAGTGCAATTCAATTATACAATACTATGGTTTTCATAGCAGAACTATTTATCCATAGCTGCTTGTGTGCGGTGCACGCTAGTTACTCTTCAAGGTCTACCATTTGGAAGAAAATTTTGTTTTGATACCACTGATTCAGTCCCTGCTATACGCAAGAACAATTCATTTCTGTTATGCTGTGTTGGGACATTGCCAAGAAAAACCTAGATCTGATTGCTGAGTTCTGGCTTTTATAGTCTCGATGTACCAGATCGGTACTTTGCTGCTGCAACTAACCCTGAATAACGCCTGTGGCCAGACTCCGAGTACATATTTTTAATGTGATGATTCAAGACCCAAAAGAAGGCAAATTCCCATGTGCTTTGTTTTCAGATGGCTAGGTTGGCATTACTGGTGTTTGGTTACACTGGAAGCTAGGGCTGCTTTAAAGTTCATTTTTCTTGTCATTTTTTTTACTAACTCTGATATTTCTTTGAATTAAACATTTGATTTTGTGGAAAGTATTTCAGCCATTTGCTCAAATCTTTGATGTGTTAAAATGTCTTTATTAGAAACTGGAGATCTCCTTAAGGCTTTTGGCCCTGGTAATTATTTTATTTTTGTCTAGTAGATCTCCCAAAGTAATTGTTTCCAATAAAAGTCACCCTCACGGTGGCCAGGCTGGCTAATACTGCTAATCATAGGGTTATGCTATAAGGAGTTCTTGATAGAAGAAAAAAAGAAACCTCCAATATGTTCAGCAATTTCATCCCTTGCTGAGACAGCCTGGCAAGTGGCTCTTATGCTGGGATGCTGAGCTACAACGGAGCATAAAACCATCAAAGGCAGAGACACCAAGGGGAGCACAGATACAATCAACTCTCCAATTTCCAGCTGTCCAGGCTTCTCAGTTAAGGCAAGTGATTGCCTCCAACAGATCCTTTGCAGAACTGCCAAGTTATTAGGAGCAGCTCAAGGGAGAGGGAGCGCAGAAGGTGTTCCCAGCGGCTGAAACCTCACCCGCTGCCCTGCAGCCGCAGCCCAGCTCAGCTCGGGAGCATTGTCAGCCTGTTTTCCTTCAGGGTGGTGGGAGAGAAAGTGAATCTGAGTTTCTTTGTGGCTGCCATTTGGTGCCCACATCTGAGCGAGTTACCATCCTCACAGTTTGGTTTTGCAATCCTGTTCTTCCCTCCCTACAGCCAGCCTTTGCTCAACACCTCTGTATGAGGATTTCTCTCAGGCGATCTTCCTTCCCTTTCCTCTACCCTCCTGCAGGCAGGTCTCTGCGCTTAGCGATAGGAAGTGTTTATGGGTGCTGTCTGATCTTTTCATGGGACTGTCCAGGCACATCACAGGGCAGACAACCTGCAGAAATAAATGGCTTTTAATATTACCTTCGGTAGCAAAAAACCCACTGGAAGGCAAATGCAGGAGGAGTGGGCAAAAGCTGGAGTCCAGCAGGGGTTTTTGAGATAGTAAGTCAAGTAACAGAGAAGTGGTGGTGAATTTTTCTCCTGTTCAAACAAAACCAAAAACAAACAAGCAAAAAAATGCACCCAGCAAGCTAAGTGCAGGAAACCTGCTGGCTACAGTCCTCTCCTCAGGCAGGAAAATATGATCTCAAAGTTCCTTGGTGTGTGTGCGGGGGTGGTCTCAGCCGGGTGAGTGCTGCAGCCACTGTGGCTCCTGAGCAAACCTGGAAGCAGCTCTTCCTCCTGCGGTGAATCTGATCTTTCTGGTTTTGTACTTGTTTTTAAACTTGGGAAAAACAGGTGAAGCCTGGCCAGACAAGCAGCTTAGGTTACCACAACCACTTGTACTTCCTGGTGTCGTTACTATTGGGCAAAATTTAACCCAGGTCTAACTGAGAAAGTTTCTCCCAAACAGGAGCATTGGTGTTACCTCATTGCTGCTTGTTCACCCCCAGTGATGGTGCCTGATCGTGGCAGGTACTGAGGAGGACAGAGTCCCTGTCCCACAGAGCAGGTGGTCTGAGCATGGTCAACTCCACAAGACTAAATGTTGTTTCCCCTCCCTTTCCCTGGGGGTCGGAGGGGCAGAGACAGTGACTTGGTGCAAATCAGGACAGGAGAGGGGTTTCTTCAGGTTTCCCCTTGCCCCTGGGTGGGGAGTAAGAAAGAGATGGAGATGGGGCTAGGGGGAGGGGGCTATCGCTGACTAGTGATGGGGATAGCTCTTCAAATGCTTCAAACGGCAAGGTGAACACATCAACACATCAAACTGAAAGGTGACATTAAAACAGGACGGGCTGTGAGGCATTCTCACTGTTGAACACGGGACATCTAACCTTGGCTCCCTGCACAGCTCGTGGAGAGAGGAGGAATCCTTCGGGGAGTTATTCAGAGCTCCTCAGGGGAAAACGATCCCTCCGACTGAGGGGCACTTGTTGCAGGTAACCCAGCTACTTTCTGCCAGGCTTCCTCCCGGGTGTCCATGCTGGAGACGGAGGTGGTGGTACTGCCCCACAGCCACTGCCTTTAGCGCCTTGCTTCTTTCCACTTAAATTAGTGCCTGGATGCAATGAGGCTCCCTCAGGTAACAAGGGCTCAACCCCTGAGGATGGAAAACCGGGTTATGGCAGGCACCAGCCGAGGAGAGGGAAGCAGCAGAAGCTCATGCTGTACGGGTGGCGCAGCTGCAGGCACGGCCACCACCCTGGCCCGGCAACTGCACCCTCCCAGTGATGTCTTCCCAGCAGGATCACCCTCTCCACCACCGTGAGTGGGTCCAGCCCGTCCAAAATGAGACCCTACCAGCCAGCCCGTTGCATGGCTGCTGACCTGCTCGCTGCCCCAAGAAAGTCCCTTTGCAACAGCTCTCAACCAGCTGCTGCGGGGCAGCTGGGAGGGTGGGCTTGAGCAAACACATGCTGAAACCCCCAGACCTGAGCAGCAGCAAAAGCCCTGCCCTGTGCATGTCAAGAGGGTGCCCCAGCCCTGTTAGGAAAATGAGGGGGAGTGTTTTCTTGTTTTGCTTCCAGCAGCCCCGTGGGTCCCAGCTCCAGGCCCTGTTGCGCGTGTCTATCAGGTCTAAATGTTATTAGGCAAGGACAAAACCTGCAGGTAAGTCTCCCCTGGGCTACAATGGCAGCGTGGAGGAAAGCTCGGCTCCTGCTGGGTACAACACGGCCCCCCGGGAAGGGGGACAACCAGGGTCAGCAGTGGGGACGCGGGCGCCTGCAGCCCGGCACTTGCCCCCATTCGGCACCAGCGGTCATTGTTGCTTCCCACTGACCAGCTGCCTGCGATCCCCCGACCGAAAGCAAAACGGGTAACACAGCCCCCATTCAGCGGAGATTAAATGCCTGAAATGAGCCACACCTCTGAACAATTGCTTCCTCCAGGAGGACCAGCATTCAATAGCCAGGGAGCCCATTGATCCCCGCCATAAAGGAGGTGGGGGCCCGCAGAAACGAGGTTTCACGCCGCCCCTCGCACCAGCTCTCTGAGCCTCCCTCCTCCGACTGCCCGCTTTGCCCACGTCACCCCTCAGTCGCGTTCGCCTCCCCAGGCGCAGGCAGCCGTCTTAAAAAACTCCCACATTCATCCCGCAAGGCATCGTATTCCTCGTTGATCGCATTAGGACCATCATCTTACAACTCTCCCTCTCTGACAATTAGTTACTATCATTCACACTGTGCAATCAGCTGTTAAATCCTCATTTATGTTAATTTGAATGTGAATGTGCTGCTCAGCAAAATGTTAGATTGCCATGTTTACAAATATACTACAGGTATTTAGAAATTTAGATGATACAAAACATACTGCTTAAGCTACTTGTGATGCCAGTTTAAATAACTTAAGCCTATTTATTAGTTATTTAGTGATTCTTTGCACATAGTACCGTTTTCCTTTGTGCCACCCCTTGTCACATAAGCAAAAACATGCTTGCTTTTTTAAAAAATACATATATAATCTAATAACTAGTAATCTCAATGATAGAATTTAATTACATGCAACCTCTACATGGGTAGCACAATTTAACCAAAACACGTTTTTCTAATCCATGAAAGCATCCTTTAAAGCTGGTACATTTAGAAGTAAAGAGGAAAATAATCTCTTTGGCTTAGCACTAGTAGAAGCTCTATCTCAGAGAATGTAATA
The DNA here is from genome assembly GCF_947461875.1 of Haliaeetus albicilla. Taxonomy (NCBI): domain Eukaryota; kingdom Metazoa; phylum Chordata; class Aves; order Accipitriformes; family Accipitridae; genus Haliaeetus; species Haliaeetus albicilla. The sequence goes on from NC_091488.1 coordinate 17,029,945, forward strand.
TATCCATGTGAAGTGATTTTCCCAAAGCTATTACAGTATAATAAGCTCAAGAATTAGTTTCAAGTTAAAGTTTATCTCATTATGTGCTCTGACCTGTATGCATCTCACACTTCCCATCAAAAGCTGATTTCTTCTAATGGTTTTTCTTCAATGCAGTCAGCAGGGTTAGGCCACTCAGCTGCACGAAATCTGCTTCTGATGCAGAAACTCTTCCCCCAGTCCTTTCTGGGAGTGAGTTCAGAGGAGGTCCCACCTTCCACCGCATGGAAAGCAGACAAGCTCTCCTCCGGGTAAACCACTGCCTTTTCATCTGGAGCATGAGAGTCGAGGCCATCCCGATTTCCTGGCTGAGGGATTTTGGTGGGTCCAGCTGTCCAAGCACACCCATGCTCATATCGCACCAAAACGGGAAGTGGGGTGAGACCAACCTGCTTGTAATCCTCTCTTTGGGAAAACAAGTTGTATTGAGTTAATGAGGAGAAGGAATTGCATCTCACTGTAGAAAACCTGTTAACTTTCAGTAAAGCCGTAGGTTACTTACCAGGTCCTATGCAGTGATTGCACACTGGCTGCTTCTGCTTCCCTTTGTCCCTGGATAAACAGAGAATAGTAAGTCCCAGCCTTGCCATTAATTTTGATCATTGAATGAACCATCACAGCAGTAGTGTTAGTCTTGCCCTGGCGCACTGGAGTCACGGGTGCTATCTGCCACTACCGATCCTCCAGCCCCAAAGCCATCCTGAATCCTCTATCCCTGAGAAGAAGGCAATGAGTGAAATTCCCGTAGACCATTGCCTGAAACAGAAGTGCCATGTAAGGACAGCAGGACATTGCAGACGGCACAGGATGTTTAATCACCAAATGCACAGTCTGTGACCTACCTCTCCTCTACCTGAAGTGCATCTCATCTAAAAGAAAAGGAAGCATCTTAAAAGGAAGATGCTGAGCATGAGAATAGCATGTGCGGGGTCAGATCGGGTGACACGTTCAATGGACAAACTATGCTGTCCTGAGGCACAGCAGTTTTGCAGGAGGTGCAGGCAAGCACAGCGGGAAGGGCTATGACAGTACCGCTGGAGCAAGGGCCAGTGAAGTGCTAAGACCATCCCGTGGCTAACAGAGCATGAAATGTGCAGACTGCCCGCTGCCTGTACCGCCACCTCTGAATCCATGGGTCAGGCTGAAGAGGCATTCCCCTTCTATAATACGAGATGGCTTGATTTTTAATATTTCAAATGTATTTTATGCCCTCTTGGTGGAGCCCCCTTTCATTTCTCCTTAGCAAGAGCTGTAATTGCCAGGTGACAGTGGCAAATAAAGTTACTTTCTGTCAGAGAATCCCTCCTTCAGGGAATCCTTCTGCCAGACTCTTAGCCCAACAATTGCCACTTTTTGTGAAAACACTGGGAAAAAAAATTTGTATGTTTATTCAAAAGTAGAGCCATCACCAAGGAAAAAACCCACTTTTTTTAAAGATGAAAAGTCAGTCGTTCAGACAATCTTCAAAGTGCTCGACTTAATCTGCAGGGGACTTGATTTTGCTTTTCTCAGCGCAGATTTCTTCCCCCCTTGTTCACACACCTTGAGACAAAGGCTATAGTTAAGACGGCAAAGGGGGAGGGAAGAGGGGTTTTTTTTTGTGCGGGATGCGTAGCAAATTTATTCTAGAGACCGCCTGAAATAGGCTTCAGAAAATGGATAGAGTGTCTTCTGGAAGAAAAGGCCCCTAAGTAAACTCCACCGCCATTCAGAAGATTTGCTCCGGCACTTAACAAGTGGAGCAGGAAGAAAGAAAAATCTGTTGTCAGGTTTGGGGTGTTTATCAGCTACCCTCTAGACACTTGACCTGATGCCGGGGACCCCCTAATCCGCTGATCTGCATGCGGCGAGCCTTGCAGGATTCAGGCCCATGACTGCCGCTGCAATGGGCTGGAGCACTTGTCCTAATGCGCTGATCCCGCGGCACATTGTGTGCCACTCACCTTCTCCCGCCTCCCGCCTCCCCCCACACCGCTCCCCCCAAATTTAATTCTACTCACAAATTGTGAAATAAGTTGTTTGGGCTGGATTTGTCGAGTGAATTGTCCTCCTAATGAAACAGTCTGGTCATTATACAGTTGTCGAAGGAAGATTTAGCTCTCCCATACCCCAAGACCCATGCAGGTTAACGTTTTGCGACGGACGGTTGACAAAGGAATGAATAGCCCAATGCTGTCAAATCAGGCTTACAAACAGCTTGGCATACAAACAGTTACTGCTTGTGTGCATGTGGATTTAGGGTCCCCGCTCTCTTAATGGCACAGATTTGTAAGTACAAATCGCTCAGTCTTCAAACTGTTTGCAAAGGGAAGAAAATGACCAAAAATTAGTTTGTTTTAGGAGTTGTTTCCTCCCCTCTCCACCATTAGAAAAAAGAAAAAGAAAAGGTGGATCGGGGAAGCATCTACTCCTACATTTGGAAAAGGCCAATCTACTCGGGCAGCCTGGTTTTGCCAGAAGCCCCTGAGCTGCTTCTCCCCTTCTTCTTTCCAAAGCAGAAAGAAAGCCTGATTGAATTAATTCTCAAATCTTGGGGATTTGCAGCATTCATTTCAATGATTTTTAATACCTGCTGATTAAAACTGTTTGCAGCATTTTTTACATTTTTAATTGCATTAATCATTAACTATAATTATTTAGATTTATGAAGTCTTTTGTTCAGCAGCTATGTATGAACTAGATGCAAACAGCTTGATTTTCATAAGGTAGGGTGACTTATTTTGCCTAATGAATTGAACTAAGCAGAAATCCCAGAGCAAGAGTAGACTGTGGAAAATTTTTACCAGGTGATTTATCACCAGAGGGACACTTTAAATCTGGATCAGTTTTATTAAATCTGCCAGGCGTTTATTAAAGCTCGAGCAGGAATAATAGCTGTCTGCAATATCACATAATGACCATCATTCTGCAAAGCCCCAAAATAGCCAGCCGAATATGGTTTTCAAGTAACAAACAAGGATAATCTCAGGACGTGTTTGAAATAACTTGTGAGCAGTGGCCTCATCCGTCATGGGTTTCGCTTGCAAGGATGTGAGTTAAAAAACCTTCTTCGCCGCAGAAGTGCAGGGGCAGGGCTGGGAGTTATGCTTGGATTCCCCACATGGCTCCTTACTCCCTCAAAATTTGGAGGAACTGAAAGTCGTGTCCCCGGCAATGTGCGGGGGCAAGCAGGTGTCTTGGCTGCTCCCCATCGGATGTCCCCAGGGATGACCCCGCAGGTGTGTGGTCCCCTCACATCACGTTGTGGGGGTGTTACTGTGACTATGTGGGACAACAGGGACAGCTTTTTTCCAACACCCCTGGGAAATTGCTGTGAAAGCCACAGAGGCATCAGGACAAAACCTCTGCTACATCCCCGTCACCCCAACAGCTGAGGCTGGAGGCTGCAGTGCTCAGCCCAGCTCTCACAAGACCTGTACCTGGGGGGGATTTCAGGGCTATTGGCAAGATTTTCCCCTTTGACAAGGGTTTTATTTGCAGTGGATGTGATTTCCCTCGTTAGAAACAGGGACAGGAGGGATGTGGTTCTCCCCTCTCCTGCTCGCAGGGCCATTCATCCTGTTGGGCAGCCACTGCCTCACTCTGCAGGGCATTGAAGATGGCAAAGGGATCTCTTCAGCTGAGACAATGGCCTCTGCTTTTATGGGAGAGTGATAAGGCAGGGGGACACCCAGTACATACTGCAAGCCCATGTGCCTCTGGGTCAGCCAGAACCCTTTCTCAGGTGACAAGGAATTTTTGGTTTGTTTTTTAAGTCAGTTTGAGGATGCTAATCTAGTGGTGCAGATATCCTTCAGCCCGGGTCTGGATTCATGTGGCGTATCTCCCACCACATCCATTGGGGAGATGCCAGCTTGCTCTGCTGAGGCTTCTGGCCAACCTGAAGCCTTGAGGCTACCACAGTCTTGCAGCTGAAGCCTGAGCTCACGTGCTCAGCCACACGGCACCTAACTGGGCATCTCTGGAGTCTGTTACAGACCAAAATCTTCACCCTCTTCCCTGACTATAGAGGGAGCCTGGAGAAGCTGGTCTCCCTCTTCCCTGACTATAGACGGAGCCTGGAGAACACCTTCAGGCTGGGCACCTAGCTCAGATGGGTGACGAGAGGTGAGATAAATCTCACATCCTGATGTATCCTGAGGTGACTGTGAAGATCTGGGTTACAGCTGCTGCTGCTGCAGCTCCAGCAGAGGACAGAGACAAGGAGGTCTGTGTCTGAATTCCCTGAAATGGAGAAAGCACCTGGTAGTTCCCCAGCTCCCAGACAGCACCGCACCAGGAGGAAGAAGGACACAGTGCTGTACCTGTCGTAGCATCTGCAGCCCTGCTCTCCTGGGTCTTGCCTGCCCGGCCACGTCCCTGAGCCTGGAGCCAGCTCACTGCCAGCCATCCCTTATTCCAAAGCTGACATGGGTGTATCCAGACTGCACAGCTGTGATTGCAGGGTAGGGACATCCCAGTGTGGACCAGCCATGGTGAGACACAGGGACCAAGATGGAAGGGTAGAGGAGGTGGAGATGGGAGTGTCCGAAATGAATACAGCAAAAAGACAAAAGCCTGGGAAAAGTTTACTGATGCCCTTTGGTGAAAAACTGAAGGTGTGTGGAATTGCTGGAGTTTGCAGTGGGGTAGGAAAGGAGCTTTTGCATTTTGGAAAGGACAGGAGGCAGTGTCTGCATGGCTATCTGATAGGGGAACTACAGATTTAGTTGAGTTGTAGTACTGTTTTGGATGAAAGTATTTTAATAAAATGATAGTGTCATTGACAACTGTCAATATATGGAAAAATAAAGAGGAATGCACTTCGTTAAAGTATTGCAAACGGGTTCTGTCCCCCTACTTTCTAAAATCTTTAGCGGCAGTTGCAGTTACACAGAATTTCTGAGAATCAGAGCACAGCGTCTAAAATTGTCCTCCCTGACAATGAGCCCTCCCTTCCCCAGCTTGTAGGCCCTTCAGAAAACACAGGACTGAGAGGCTTGCCAGCTGAAAGAACGCAGCTCAGCCTTCAGACACCTGGTCATCTTTTAACATACTGTGGAGGGTAGAAGTTAGGCATGTCCCAGATTTTGTGGAGACACTGAAGGGCAAATAGCATTGTGTAGGGTTTTTTTTTTTGCCTAGTATCACATCAATGAGATAAGGTCAAGTTCATTTTGTGTATGAGAAGGAACTGAGCACCAAAGCAGCCTGGTAACACGGAGTCACCGCAGCATTTTGGAACAATTTCCCATGCCAGTGTTGCTGAGCCTTTCATCTTTTAATTTAAAGCATTCACATCCTCTTGATGTAAATTACCTTCTTATTTGTAGGCTCCCTGAGATCACTAGGCATCACCACCAGCATATGTACTGTTTATGCACTGTACTACTAAAAGAATTGTGAACTGTGTTGCCATTAAAAATCGAAAGACAATGCAGCCCAGTGTGGCTATGTTATGTTTATTAGTGTGAGCAAGAAGGGAAAATAGGAATTTTTAGTCAGCTGCAGCTAAAGGTTCATGCACAGGAGTTCAAGAGTAAGATTTTTAAAATTCAAAACATAAGAATAAGCGGCACTTCATTGCAGAGTTGAAAGATAATTGTGCAATTAACTGTATGAGGTCAATAATGCCAGAGCTGGATGCTTCTGACAGATAGGGATAATCAATTCAGCCTCTGTATGAAAGGCTCAGAGGTAGCAATGGAAAAATAACATAGCACAAATGTTTCAGTGTTATAATGAACACCAGACAAATCATTATTGACTTTTTTTTTAACCTATTTTAAGCGCTAGTGCACAAGTATCTTCTTTGATTAAATGTAACTTTAGAATTTTGCTTTAAGTTCAGTGTCTGTCCTGATCTAAGCGAGGACATTAATTTAGAAATGTAGCAAAGTCTTCTCATTGCAGTTTCAGTGTCTGCACAGGTAACCACCATGAAAATTGTCAGCAACGATGTCCCATCCTGGTTTGCTGCAGAGGGGAAGGAGACCATCTGAGCTCTCCTCACCTTTGTGGGCTTCCAGACTTGGGTGCATAAAAATTAATTTTAAAATCTGGCCCCACATGTGCATATGTCCATGGCATGGGAGGCAGAATGAACTCCAGAGCAGCCCTGGGCAGGGATCAGCGATCACAGATTCAGGGGGAAAGAAACGTGGAGCCACGAGGTTATGGCTATGGACAGTGACAACTCTTTCCTGCTTAGGTTTTCCTGTGTAATCAGGCTGAGCTTGATGCCAGCATGCCAGGCAGAGGGCCTTACACCCCTTATGTAAAGGCAGAAACGCGGACTGGAAGCACTGTCAGCCTTCGCCCAGGCTTGGTATTTACCATTCAGTGTTGTGACTTGCTTGTACTCACCCCATTAAGCTATTGTCGCAGCGGGGGGATCCTTTCACAGCCTAAACCGTGTCCTGAAAGCCTCCTGGGAGGATGCTAATGAATGACATGAAGCAACATTGCTGTCCGCACCTGTGCTGTCATCCCCCCCCCCCCGCCGAAGAGGTGGGTGCTCTGTTGCCTCGCGGCCACCCTGGCACTTGCCAACACCAGAGCCAAGGAGGTGCAAACCATCACGGAGCGAGCGGGGACAGTGACCGCAGTGACGTGATGACACGGGGGGGAAACAAAAGCCCTTTCTCTCCTCACGGTTAAAGCCTGATGCCACAGGTCTTGCCATGAGCACCTCCCTGTGCCTTCTGTGCCCTGGAGAAGTGGGAGAGGAGCAGCCTTACCTCCAGAGCAAGTGGAGGACGGCGCCTCGCAAGGCATCCCCTCCACCTGCAGCGCCACAATTTGGCCATTAAAACAAACCTCGGCCTGCAAAACAATTCAACTTCAAGTGATTAAAAGGATTAATTTGGTGATGCTGCAATCAGAGGGAGAGCACGTGATTCATTATTCATCAATTAGGGGTCTCATCCGCACATGGCTGATTAGGGTGCATCATTGCCTCAAATTAAGCACGAAAAAGATGTTTTAAAGCAACCATATGGTTCTACTTCAGAAGCAGTTAGCTTACAAATTGAGCACATTGACTAGTCATAACTATTGATGAATGAGGGAAGAGTGCACCAAATTTATTTAGAGAGTTCCCCCTCCACTTTTGCTGCTTTTTTTTTAATGTGATCTAATGAATAAGCAGAGTCAGCTTTAATTGCCGACTCGCTCTCAGATGAAAGAGAGAGCCTCCAAACGACCCTTTTCCTCCTCCCTCCCTGCATCACTCACTGGAAAAAAAGGCCAGGGCAGATGATTTTCCCCCTGGACTGAAGGCAAAACCTCGGCTTTCCTTTTTCTTTACTCCGTGGTACGAGGTTGAATTTAACCATTGCACTGCGGCCAAGCAGGAGTGAGGCTTTACACACTTGTCAAGGAGAGAGATGGGGTTTTTGACTGTGATGGGGGTGGCTATAGGGGTCTGTAGGAGTGTGGAGGGATGCAGCAAGATGGTCTTCTGGGTGACAGGAGGGGTTGTGCAGAGCTGCCACCTGCAATGGCCTCGCAGCTAAAAGAGGAGGCAGGGGATGGAAATGGCAGCACACAAACAGCTTCTTGGTGGAGAGGGTGGCTGGTGCGATTGCTGTGGTGGGACAGTCAGTGCGTCTGGCAATTATGTCAAAAGAGGTAATTGTACTGGCTCAGGAGAGCCCACAGCTTCCCTCTTGCAGGTCCACATGAATATGTTTGTAATCTGGGGGACACCACTCACAGCCAGTTCACATGAAAGGGGAGATTCCTGCTGGCTTCACCAGGTGCTGGATCAGGTCCTTAGCCACCGATATAGCCAAGGGGCAGTGCGAAAATATATGAGATGAGGCTTCTACCCAGCTTTCTAATCTCAGACTATTAGGGTCAGAGGTGGTTTTCAAATGATAAATACTAACACTTTCCTTCTTTTTGTGATAGTTTGCTATTTTAAGTAAAATTATAACCTGTTATTCTTCCTAAGGAACAATATAACTAAAGGAGGAGAGTCATTCTGACTGTCAGTTTTTAGGAAAAAGGCTTCATTTCTTATTTGTTTGTACCCAGCTGAAGAAAACAGCAAGAACTCAGTTTGTTTGCTGGCATTTGCCTCTCCTGTTCTGACGATTTAGTGTGCATTGCCAGGCTGCTCTGGGGCTGCAGTCACCCATCTGGAACCCAGCACCCTGAAAATGCAGTGTAGACAGAAAATAACACTCCATGTCAAGTTAATGTATAGCCAGACATATACTAAAAAGGTAAAAAACTTCACCCTTAAAATAAAGCCTTTTGTAATTTTTGAAACAAACCATAGTGATGTGATATTTGATATTTGTTTAAGCTGATATTTCTTTGGATTTTGCTTTATGGAAGTTGTCAGCATTTCAACTTTTTGTTCTTGTTCAGAACTGAAAAATTATTTAAATTGGTGCCAATTCTTGAGGTTTGGGTGAACTGCAATACATCCAGCTCTACTTCAATTCAGTGGCTTTGTGCCCTGGTTGTTTAATTACAAAACAGACCTTAATGCAGATTCTCTGGTTGTTTTCTCTCTCTTTTTTCTTTTTTCTTTTAAAATCAAGGCATGTCCAGTAGCCAGGAATTTATCTGTGCTAGAAATGTTTCTTTATGGAATCCCCATGAGCAGAATAGGAACCAGAATCCTTAAACAGTAGGCAAGTATTTTCCTCCTATCTACGTGAAACTCAGACCTGTCTAGGTTTTGCAAATCAGAGTGGATCACGTTCTCCTATGTGATTTTTCATTTCTTTTTGAATCCATGGCATACACTGCAATTAATTGCTTCCTCCTGAAGCTTTAAATAAAAGGTGGATTGAAATAAAAAATGGCATCCATTAAATTTAATTAATTTCTCATGCAGCTGGCCTGGTAAAGGGGCACCTGCTAATTGAGAGCAGTTTCTAAACTGTAGATTAGTGAGACTACTCTGGTTGGTACAGGGAGTGCTGTGGAAATTGCCGTGTGTAAAACTTATTTCAGTCATTTTACATGAAAGCAGAGTTTGAGGAGAGGGTCTTGCTGACAGCTTCCCAGCCTGGTCCCTCTGACCGTCCCATGCAATGGGTACAGCATAGGTGGCAGTGCAGGAGCTCAGCGGGAATTCCTCCAAAGGGGAAAAAGCCCGCTGTTTTGGCATCCTCATCAGTCCCCTGGAATTACCAATGATGCTCAGTCCCACTGGGGACTGGTTTTGTAATATGACTTCTTGATCTCTGGGAGTTAATGTTCAGCCACCAACCTCATTTTCACCAGACTACCCATTTGGGAGCTCACTCACCACCCCTACCAGACAAAACAATGTGAAAAAGGACTGTAGCTTTCTCCATCCTCCATGTCCTCCTCTCAGAGGCAGTCAGATCTCCTCCTCCTCCTCCCCCACCTTAAGCTCCATCTGGGAACCAGCTCAGTGAGGAAGGAGTTTGCTCAGTTGGTCCCACCAGATGATTGCTCTGGACACGAGCAGCCTCAGTGCTCAAAGCTCTTCCAAAATCAGTTGGGTCCCTCTGCAACTTTGTATTGCTAAGGGTAGCTGTGAGGAGGGTAATATATTGAATTCATAGTATCAGGGGCTGTTTTTTTCACTCAGTGCGCCAGTTGGGAAGACAAAGATATTAAATGAAGAAGGAAAATGGTAAGTTTAGGACAGCATCAAAAAATGTACAAGTTTAGGACAGCAACAATACGATGAGTTTTAAATGCAACACGGCCAACTTGCTCCTATATGAGAATCCCTAATCATTTGAATTTCCCCACTTTTATGGCTTGATTTTCCAACCTTGTCACTAATAATGGTGATATTGTCTCGTTCCCTTGTTTTCATTTTATTGATGAAGAGAAATAGGAGAAAGGCTGGGGAGGAAAAGATATTAAACAGCTTTCATAGCATGTCTGTCTTTGCTATATCTTTCAGCCTTTACATCGTTAAACTGTTATGAGAATTTTTAAGCTATCAGCACATACATACCACTGCGAACTGTGCATATCTCTCCATTCTGGTTTAAATGATCTGGAGCTTTGTAAGTATGAAATAATTTTTCCTTGATCTTGTATTGCTTCACAAGTAAGGGAAATAAAAATAAGCAAGGCTGATCATAACATTCTGTGTGCAGCATTGCCATCCGAACATAAAGGAAAATTCTCCCCTTGTTTGTGTTAGGGTCTTGAGCAGACTTTCTTTAAGGTTTCCCAAAATGGCATCTTCCAGCTGAGATCAAACAGGAAGCTTTAACACAAAGGAATTTCTCTGAAAAGCTACTCAACAGGAAAGGGGGATCAGAGTGGAAACTACGTCATTAGTTATTACTGTGCTTCCTACCAGTAACTGCCTAATAAAAATACAGGATTGACTTCTTTTTGCAGGCATTGCTCCACCACCTCCAGTCTGTGCTGGTGCCCATAACAAACAGAAAGACAGAAGACGTCTTCTGTATTTTCCTTCTTCTTAAAATTCATGATTAGAAAGCATTTGGCTTTTAGCTTTCAGTTCTTTTTACAAGTGTTTAAACACTCCAAAGCTCCTTGAATAAAACTGCCAAGATAGGGCAGGAAGCTTTAATCTTCTCCAGGCTGGCCACTGGAGAGGGAGCAGCACACTGTGCTGGTCAGGAGGGTTATGCTGGGATAGAGGGTGGTTAAAGATGTCAAGAGAAAATGCAGAAAAAAATTGGAAAAGGAGTAAATTTATCTGCTCCCTTCTCTCCTCCTCCTCCAAAGGGAGCAATCTGGCTCACTCTCCCTTTTTTGTTTATTCATTTGGGATTGGGGGGGGGGGGAATAGAGGGTCTGATGGCATCTGGAATAGATGGTCATCCTCCAACAGCTGTAAAGAACTAAAAAAGCTTGTTATTTAGACTCTAATGTTCTTTAGCACTGTGTTTTGCTGCAGTTTTAAGTCACGCTTCGTACGAAAATTGCTGAGAGCAGGGTTTTTTGCAGGATCTGCTTTTAACTACTGATGGAAATGGAGTTTACTCCTATGAAATACCTGCAGCTGAAGCAGCTGCTGAGGTGGCATGGGACCTCCACGTGGGTAAGCAAGGGTGTTAGGAGCCACTGTGGTGGGGTAAGCATGCTGTCCAGGGAGAAAAGTCCTCAGGCCACGAGTCAGTCTATAGATCTGTGGGAGGTGGGAAGAGCGTGTCAATGCTGGAAGGAAGCAAAATGTTAGGCCAGGTCAGAGGCATCTGTGGTCTTTGTGGGATATGCATATCCAGCCTTCCCTTTAGGAGTATGAATGAGACTGATCAACTGCCTCAGCTGATATTACAAAATTACGCTATGTATTAGAAGTACGTTGACACAAAAGGAGACATTGCTTCAAAAGTGAGGGTTACCAGGGCTGTTGGAAACAGTGTGGTGGGAAATGTGTGCAGTCATCTGGTTAACATAGACCCGCTGCTGAAAGCATGGGGACAACTGCTGCTAGATCAGCCTGGGCTTTTGAGGCGTTCTCCCAATTCATTCCTCTGGCTCCTGAGTCCTCCGTGACTGTCTGCTGCTTGGGACATACAAGACCTCGTATGTTTGTCAAAAGGTTCAGCACAAAATATGCTGACACTTAGTATTTGTGAAACTAACAGAAACATGTCACAATTTGGGATGTGTATGTCAGCTACTGAAATTTGTTTTCAAATGAGGTAACTATTTTTTTTTTTTTGTAGAATTAGTGTATTGAACAACTACTATGTTAACTGAATTCATGACAAACTTTGAAGGTAACTCTGGCTACACTTGAATGAAAGGTTTGCAACATCAAAAATGAAGGCTATTAGCCTATGACTAACATTACTCCAGAGCTTACACATAAAATCAATGCTTTTGATAAAACACTGAGCCTGCTGATGTTACTTGCAATAAATATATTGTTTGCTTGACTACTTTTGAAATCAAATGGCAGCAGTCTGGAAAATTATGCCAGGTGATGAAATATACTTTTTTAATATTTTGAGTGATAATGCAAAATACCTCTGGTATAATAATGGATTTACTCCTAGTTTGGGGATAAACCGTACCACTGATGCAGAGACCTGAGCTAGTGCTAGTGCTGCTTTAATGAGGGTCCAACAGGGATTACTGCTTTCCAGACAACTTGGATATCGGCATTGTATTCCTGCAGCCAGGCAAAGAGGGGAGCACCGGGGGGACACACCTGAATTAGTGCCACACGGTCAGCTCTGGTGGCATCAGGGCTGCCAAGGAGTCTCAGCTAATTAGTCCTTTTGGGCCAGAACTTGCTCTGTGTAGAGCTATTTTGCTAATCTGGGTACCGATCTGAACCACTTGTACCATATTCCTTAGAGCATTTTATCTTTCATTTTATGTTCAAAGCACATCTCCTCAACTTGCTGCCATCATGAATGTTAGTAGAAACTGTACTTGAATATTTTAATTTAAAAGCAAAGTATTTTACCAGTTGTATCATCCCATGAAATGATCTCAGGCCTCACTGTATTATGAATGGACACAAATCACACTAAACATTATTGTTGCCAAGCCATGAAAATAAATGCAAAACTAATCTGAGTAGCATCAACATGAAAAAACACAGTATGGAAATGGACATTTTCTTTGGGTATTATTTATTGAGTCATTTATACAGTCCCATTTTTCTTCCCTGAGTGGGCACCAGTCCTTAAGCTTCTCATCACATTCCCCAGCTTTTCTGCTCAGCAAATGCCACTCTTCAAGGCTCACCAACCCACTTTGTCCTGTCACCTCCCTCTCTCCCTCCCAAAGGCAGCTTCTCTGCCCAAGCAGATTGAGTATCAGCCTCTCACACTGCCCCTGTGCCCCTGCCCATCCACCCAAGCTCCATCTGTAACAGGGGCTTTTTTTGGAAGTGATGTGTCCTTTTGCCCATTGGGGCAGCAGGTCTCCCTGCCTTGGAGCTGCTACCAGTGTAATAAGGCACCATCTTTCTTGCAGACAAAAGTCCAAGGGCTGGAAGGGACTGATGCAGAGAGAAACAATGCACAGAATGCCCATTTTACCAGAGGGCAATGTTTCTGTTAACAGACCCATGAAACCATGTGAACTGTGTTTCATTTAGTTAGTCTTTACCCTGTCTCTGCTGGACCGCGACTAATCCTCTTTAGCTGAACAACTTCAAAGTCTTTGATTAGATACCCCTTGGAAGCACACAGCAGCTGCCTCTTTGCCTTCGGTTACCTGCTGGCAAAAGTTGCAAGAAAAGGTGTTATTGGCGAGCATCTGATCCGGTGCTTCAGGTCAGCCCTCAGGTTCCCCCCCACCCCGCCACAGGATGCTGCTCCCCAGCAGGCAAATGCCCAGGCTGACCAGGTCCAAGTTACCAAAGCTGACCTCCCTCCATTTCATCTGGGGGGGAGCAGGGGGAGGGTGGCGGCGAGGTGGGAGGGCAAAAGCAGCAGGTCAAACCCTGCAAACCCCTGTATCCCACGTCAGCAGCCCCTGCAGCACCAATTCCGGGAGAGGATGTACAGCAATGTGTGCATCCCGTGGAAGTGCTGCGTGCCAATTTATATGCTTTTATGTATTGAGAGATTGAAAAATGTCACTGTGCTGGGACTGAATTCTGCAATAGAGAGGCATCTGTTTAGAAGTTAATTTTATAAAAAGTCGAGGATTAGAGTTCCTCACATGCAGTCGTGCTCAGGTCTCATAGGACACCCATAACAGTTATACCTGCTGGGCCAAAGAAACATTAGTTCTGGATCTCTGCTTTTCAGTGTGATGTTCAACCTCTAGTTCTCTCAGCCTGGCAATAGAGTTCACTACAAACCTCACTGTGATACAGCCTCTCCTTACATCAGAAAAATACACAGAACTAAAGCAGCACATAGTCTACTTCCCCAGGAAAATGTATCTTCCACCAGTGAAACTCCAGTCCCAGACAGTGCCTGGTAACACCTTGGTACATACTTGTTCAACCAATAAGAAAAATAAGAAAGCCTACAACAGAGAAAATACCTTTTTTTCTTTAAGATTTTGATATCATTGCTACTACTACACAGCTTTATTTATAGGGCTGGATATCTCTTTGCTGTCCTTTCTGTTCTCCCTTATCCAGTCTGTTTAAGTAAACAGCAGTAATGCACATTAGGCAGGATCTGACAGTAGCTCTAAAACAACATAAAAGCTCTATGTATGTAATTATTTTTTGAGTTCCCCAATTAGCTTCCATTGTGTTACTATTAATATTATGTGGAGGCCAGAGTATTAATAAGAGGTCAGGAACTGGTTACTGCTTAACCATAAAAATCTCAAGGTGATGGCTCCAGAGCCAGTATACTCACAGCATGTACCTTGTTTTGCAGTACCTCTGACAAACATGCCTTGCTGGATGTGCCAGATTTACACACCTGGGAATAAAAAAACCCTGTGCAAGGCGAATAATCCCGCATGAGCCGTTTCCTGGCAGTCTGATGTGGGGTGAAAACCAGTCTCTACTCCAAACACTCAGTGCTGTGAAGGCATGCACTAAACAATAACAGATGTTAATAATCAGAATATTTTGTCTTTTTATGCAAAGATTCATTACAAATTGACTTGCTCCTAGGGGTGAGCAGTTTTGGGGACAACATGAAACCTGACCGAGATCTCCACTTGACTCATCTCCACCCTTGTTCGGGCTCGAAGCATTTCTTTTCCTTCTGCTTTTCTAAAAAGACAGGAGAAAGCAAGGGTGGGAGAGGAGACAAATGGGACACTTGTAGTGTTTGGGTCTCTGTCGTACAGCCTCTTCTAAAAGAGGAATGGGGGGAACCAGCAGGAGGGATCTAAGGTAGGGAAAAGCCCCAGGGATGGACTGGGGTGTTTCTCCAGGGAAGGAAGGAAGCCTCCATCTCAAGCTAAGAGCGGTTTGCTGCCCAGACTGCCAAGGTGATTCAGTTTCTGCTTGGTGTGTGAGATCAGTAGCAGGCAGACTTTCATGACAGGTTTCTGGCTTCAGGACTACGCAACATTTGCTCCCTAACATTTCGCAAAGGACAGGTCAATATTTGTTACAACTTACATTTCAGTTTCAGTTAAAATTTCCCAAAATTTAAGAAATAAAGCACATAAAATATTTTTTGTGGAAAGAAGGTTATCTGTCTTAGGGAATGATATGCCCCGTCTCTCTCCTCTTCTCCAGCATCCCCCACAGCTCTAATATTTGAACAGTTTCCAGGCATTTATCCTTATAATTTATCCTCATAATATATCTGTGAAACAGGGAAATGCTGAAATGAAACCCATTCTGAAGGGCAGGGAAGACAGCAAGATGTGCAAGGGTTAGATTTACCACACAGCATCCTCGATGTGTGCGGTATGCTTTGTGCACCCCAATCCACCAAAGTCAACTTCATCCCACTGGTGATACCACCGCACCCCCTGTGGACTAGGGTCCATGGAGGTAAGACAGTTTATATCTCTGCATTTTTGCATTAACTGCCTGCAGCTATGCTCTTACCCTGGTAACCCATGGGAGAAGGAAGGAAGCTTTCTGCTCCCTCAGAGAAGGGAGATTTGTTTCACATTTACTGCTGAGTAATAGCCCACTTGCAAACAAATTGCCATGAAGTAGCTGTTGTACTGCATGTTAGTGGCCCAGGTTGATTTACAGCAAATTGTCCATCTGTCAGTATCTCTAGAATAGACCACTCTCCCCAGTCTGTAATATTCATGTCTAGTTAGCGCAGCACTTCTGAATTTAGGAGCTGAAACCACACTTGAAATACAATGTCATTCAGCAGTTAAATCACAAAAAGTGCTCGCTCCATAAATAGTGGCATTATCCAAAAAGTTTGGGGCTGCTGATTTAGTGCTAGCTAGAGCTCAGTTCTCTGCAGAGGACCAAAAAGGGGATTTCCACAAAAATAATTTTAAAAAAGGTAGGAAAAAAGAAACCAAACCTCAAAGCCAACCCTTTTGCTTTGGTCTAGATAGAAGGTTCTGGTTTGTTTTGGTTTTAGGCACCTTGTGTTTAGAAACTAAAACAGAAGTAAATTTAATAAAAGAAATGCCTAAGTAATACACATCCACAATCTCCCATTATAAATGATAAACGCTTCTGGTTGTTTTTCCTAGAGAGTTCACAACTGGGTAAGCCTGGCATAAGCTTATGACATTTAGTGGATGTCCTAAGTGTGCACTTTTTTCTTTTCATTCACTCCATTTTGGGAAGTTCTAGAACTAGATTATTATTTGTTGCATTTATATAATCCAACAGCAGTTCCTGCAAGCACCATGCGGAATCACTGCTTTACCCCAGCACCCTGGCTGCCACACAGGTCTGCGGCAAACACCTCGGGGTCCCGCATATGCTTCAAGTGCAGTGTTCAGAAACCAGCACGTCATTAGTTTTATGGCATCTTGCATACTTTCACACCAGAGTGACAAGGGGAGAAACACTGACAGTAGCATTTCATAACCTGAAGATGAGTGTGAGGGAGGTGCAGCGAGGTTTGTACAGGAGTATTTGGGGGAGCCATCTGGGATTCTCAGAGGCTGGTAGGGGCTGCTGATCCCTGCGATGCTGGCTGTGAACCAATCCTGTTCACGTTTCATAGCAAAAGAATGGGAACTAACTGCTAATGTTCAGTTTCGCCCAAAAAATAATCAAGTGTCAATCACTGACTGAATATAAGAGAGCTGGTGGCAGCAGGGAGGTTGCTCTTCCTACCATATGTCTGTTCTCTTGCTTTGGATCCACGGTGGCATTTGTGAAGTGTCAGTACTCAATTCTTTCCATTACCTGGTTTTAATTAACCCCCTAAAGCCCCATTGTGTGGCTGGTGATATCAGCTGGGGCTCTGAATAGAAGCCAGCCCTGTCAAAAAATTTTGGAACAAGCTCCTCTTGAATGGGCCCAATGAGCCAGGGAGCTGTTTCCTCCTTAATCCCACATTTAATAGCACGAGCTGGGGACAATAGGCAGCTTCTCCAGCTTTTTGCAGCTTGATTCCGTTTGACATATCCAGCCCTCTTTTGTCCCCCTGGTGAGGACACGCCACCTCCGCGTGCTCTGCACGGGACACCCTCCCTGAGTGTCACCGAGATGAAATGGCCCTGGGCAGCCTCTGCCTCCGGACCCGTGCTGCCAGCTCCATCGCTGCCCACAAAGCTGCCTACCAGCAGGCAGGGCTCTAGCCAGCAGAGCAAAAAAACCTGAATGCCACTGGTTTGGGTCGGTCTTTTTTTTTTTCCCCCCCCATATATTCCTATAAGGATGTGTTTCCATCAAAGAAGTCAAGGATTATAAGATTTCACCATGGCAACATGCTGTTATATATGCAAATGTAAAACTGGAAAAGGGGGAAACCTTTATTTCTCATAATTAGATGACAAAAGGGTATAACATTGCAATTTTCCATATACTTTGAAACTGGAAAAATCATCCTCTCCTCTGCCATCTTTTTTTCTGGAGAGCTGTTTTTCTTCAAAAAGAGCTCTTGGCTGGAGACTGTGGAAGAAATAAATTTTTAAAATTTCGTTTCTATTTTATTTGAGTGGTGAGGTTAACGCTTCACCTGAACAGTGGCTAGATCTGACTGGCTGCTGCTGTTTTGGGCAGGCATTTGCAATCCAAAAGGATGAGTAAAAGATCAGTGTGATCACCAGTCTGGGAGCCACATTTTAACTCAGAAGACTTCACAAGCAGAAGCTGTTCTGCCTGTGACCTTTCATTTGTATTTACAGCACCGGAGCTGATCACATGTTCATTAGATATTTCTTCAAATGCCTGCTGCATGTAGAACAAGTGGACTAATTAGGTTTAGTTTTGAAAAAGAAAAGTCCTAGCACGTGTATAGTTGGCTAAGTATAAAACACTGAGCAGCACATTGTACAGAGAACACCTGTTAGCATCTTTTTTTTACTTGTCCACCAGTATTTATCTTCATCACTTATGCAAAAACCTTTAAAGAGTAACACAAAAAAAAAAAGCAGTGACCAGCCTCAGTGTCAGATTATTCCTACCTCAGGAAAAGAAAAGTTTGAATTATAGCATATACTAATCCAATCTACTTTTCACATTAAAAAAAAAAAAAAGGAAAGAGAAAACAAAACAAAACACTATAAAGGCAGTGGCCTAGTGCTGGCCCAAATTTCTACATATAAACAGCAATGTGTGGGGACTCCACCTTTGGGTGGTGCGCTTAGGACTCTTTTAAACAGATCTTGTTTTCACAGTAATGAGTGTTTCCAGGAAATCACAATGTCTTAGGACTGGTTACCAAAGATGAAACCAAAACTTAGTAATAACTCCTCTGGTTTGTCTATATACCATCCAATCAGACTTTTTTCCCCAGCTATTCATACAGCCCTCTTTCAAGGTCCCTTTAAAAATAAATTTCTTTAATGATGCCTGCAAACTCTCATCCTGGCCTCCAAGGATTTTTTGCTAATTTGATGAAGACCACACACATAAAATAAATGCTTTTGTCATTTGTTTCTCTTTGTACCCACTTTCTAAAAGAAAGCATCGCCTGTGTTGTCTGATCATAAACATTGGAGTTCACAATCTGGCACCTTTCCAAATGTTCATTTTTCAGGGTAGCATTTTAGATAATTGTTGAGCTTCATGGTAACTATCAGTGATGTGCCTTGCTGGAAGCACTAGCACACTTTTCTGTGTCCTGATGTACCTAATGGTCTATTATTGGACTGGCTTTAAATCTCTGTGGTTTTAGTCCTCACCAACTCAACTAAAGCAGGGTTTCATCCTGTGACTTTATCACTTGTAAGAATATCTAGTGGTAAAACAAGTTCTCTTGCAAATGGTATTATTAAAAGCCACATCAACTGGCATACATCATTGAGAGTTATTAAGCCTTATTCTAATGGTGCATGGAAATATCGTACGGTACGTACTTCCAGCCACACGAGTATGGCTTGTGATCTCAGTTCTCACGCTAAGCAGTGTTTATTCTAGTAACTACTTCCAGCACAAGTGAATGCTGAAGCGTCACCCATCTAGGTGCCAGAGGCCGAATCCTTCAGGGCTATGACATCCATTAACTCAACACCTAACCCTTAGGCACCCGGGTCCTGACATAAAATCCCCACTGCTCAGCTAGGCACCCAAGCTTCCAACTGCTGAAAGAGGTTTGGGTTGGGGACAGGATGAAATTCACCACAGCCAACCTGCCCAAGTCAGCTAGTAACGTGCTGGAAAGGTATGTCTGAAACACAAGCTTCATGCACTTGAGCAATCCCGTATGCATTTGCACCATGCCCAGACAGGCTGGCCTGGCATTTACATGTTGGGCAACTTAACTGTATCACACAAACCCCTGACCACACTATTCCTGTTCTCCTTCCTTCAGTGTTGTCAATATAAGGCAACTCGTCTACATTGACTCCTTCAACTCCCTCCTGACCCGACTGGCCAAGGACACAGCCGCTGTCAGGCAGACAGTGCCCTTCTCGCCAAAGAAGGGGCTCACTTCTGCTATCTGCAGAGGGTCAAATATTATCCATAGGCCCCTCAAATACTTATTTGTCTCCCCTTTCTCTTTTTCTTTTGCTGTCCTTGAGCTCCTGCAATGCCTAGGATGCCTGTACTGGGTTTGCGTGGCAAGGTTTTGGTAGTGGGGGGGGGGTGCAAGGGGGGTTACAGGGATGGCTTCTGTGAGAAGCTGCTGGAAGCTTCCCCTGTGTCGAAAAAGCCAATACCAGCCAGCTCCAGGACGGACCTGCTGCCAGCCAAGACCGAGCCCATCAGCGATAGTGGTAGCGCCTCTGGGAGGACATATTTAAGAAGGAAAAAAAGTTGCAGGGCACACAGAAATGGCAGCCAGAGAGAGGAGTGAGAATATGTAAAAGAAACAACCCTGCAGACCCCCAGGTCAGTGAAGGAGAGGGAGGAGATA
The DNA here is from genome assembly GCF_947461875.1 of Haliaeetus albicilla. NCBI lineage: Eukaryota > Metazoa > Chordata > Aves > Accipitriformes > Accipitridae > Haliaeetus > Haliaeetus albicilla. The sequence goes on from NC_091488.1 coordinate 17,049,789, forward strand.
CTCCAGGCGCCGGAGCAGAGATTCCCCTGCAGCCCGTGGGGAAGACCATGGTGAGGCAGGCTGTCCCCCTGCAGCCCAGGGAGGTCCACGGTGGAGCAGATATCCACCTGCAGCCCGTGGAGGACCCCACACCAGAACAGGTGGGTGCCCGAAGGAGGCTGTGACCCCATGGAAAGCCTGCGCTGGAGCAGGCTCCTGGCAGGACGTGTAGGTCTGTGGAGAGAGGAGCCCAGGCTGGAGCAGGTTTTCTGGCAGGACTTGTGACCCCACAGGGGACCCATGCTGGAGCAGTCTGTGCCTGAAGGACTGCAGCCCCTGGGAAGGACCCACGTTGGAGAAGTTCATGGAGGACTGTCTCCCGTGGGAGGGACCCCACGCTGGAGCAGGGGAAGAGTGTGATGAGTCCTGCCCCTGAAGAGGATGAAGCAGGAGAGATAACATGTGGTGAACTGACTGTAACCCCCATTCCCCATACCCCTGCACCGCTGGCGGGGGTAGGTAGAGAATCCGGGAGTGAAGCTGTGCCCGGGAAGAAGGGAGGGGTGGAGGGAAGGTGTTCTGAGATTTGGTTTTATTTCTCATTACCCTACTCTGGTTGATTTGTAGTAAATTGAGTTAATTTTCCACAAGCTGAGTCTGTTTTGCCCATGACAGTAATTGGTGAGTGATCTCTCCCTGTGCTTATCTTGGCCCACAAGCCCTTTGTTATATTTTCTCTCCCCTGTCCAGCTGAGGAGGGAGGGGGGAGTGATAGAACAGCTTTGGTGGGCATCTGGTGTCCAGCCAGGGTCAACCCACCACAATGCCTCACTAGCCTTAAAACTAGACCATAAGATATACTTCATCTTAAGAGGAAAGTAGCTGTTTTCCTTGTGATGATGGCCCCCATTCCCCAAGCTCTTCCCTCACTCTCTGTAATGTCCCTGATACCCCTGTGAAATCTCCCCATTGGTGTCCCATTGCCCAGGCATTGTTTTGCTAGAGGGGCCAGAAGTGCTGGTGAGGGGAAATCAAAGCACAGAGTCCCCAGGGAAGCTTAGGCATGGCAGACACTCAGGAAGATTCAACCAGAAAGGGATAAGACAATGAAATATGTGGTCAGTGATGATCTCAAACCATACGGATCCCAAAAGTCTGCAGGCATCACAATATGAAGTCAAATAGATTTCTCATGATTTCAGAGAAGTAATTTCAGGTGTGCTTAGTGCCAGTATACCATCTCATAGCAAAATAACTATCAGGACAGTAAACTTTAGCTAAAGGAGTCATCTTTAAAGAGACAGCTTGCCCAGTAAAAACGTAAGGGGCTGTTGCCTCGAGAAAGAGAACAATCTAAGATAATACAAACCAACCTAAAGAGATTTATATGAATACACTTACATATATACTTCCTAGGAAATAATTTGAAAGAATTAACAAATTTGAACAGCATCCTAACTAAAATTTCTCACATTTCTTCCCAAATCCTCACAATTCACTGTTTTTGAGACAATCTCTATTATTGTGTTGGGATCTATCCCTGCCAAGTAAATGGGGAAAAGATGAGATTTCATCCTAAAAAGGAAGAAAGTCCTCAAAAAACCATGAAATTAAGCTGAAGGAACGAAATGGAAAAGTTGTTTTCATATTAATAACTGAGCTGATGAAGGCTGTATGAAGTTCAAAGAATTGATATGGTTTAGAGTAGCAACAGCATTAGGACTCATGTGCGTCTCCACACTTGACTCCAGTAATTGTAATAAAGTCAGTATCATGTTTAGTCTTGAGATTTTTTTCAGGGCTTTTTAGTGATTTTACTCTTGACAGACTGTGTGAATAAAATCCCATGTTTGTAAAATGTTTATATTCATTTACTGTGGTTTCATAATTCTGTAAAATGAACTGTTCTCCAGAATCAGTCAGCTGTTGCTCTCTGAATTCCAGGAGTAAAGCACAGGGGTGAGGCCCTTTTAGCTAGAAAGCCTCCTGCTCTCTGAAGATCCACCTGCTTTATGAAACATTTTAGTTTTCATATCCTCAGCCTGTATTTGAGCACCTCATTTCTTGTCCCGGGTGGATTTGTACCAGAAGCCTGGTAGGCAAGAGGGTTATTAGGAGTGCTGAGGGGAAAGCTAGCCTGCTGGCTGGATTTGTTATTTAGTTGGGTATCAATGCTGGAAGCACATTTGGGATCCAATAAACAGTAATAGACCTGAGTCAGTTACTCTAAGTGTGTAAAAATGGTCACATCCAGAAAAAAACGACACTTAAGCTAAGAACAAGCTTCCAGCCTTTGCCTCCAGTGTTTGCTGCTGGATATGTTGTAGGAGCAGACAGAGATCAGAGGAAATGAAGCTTGCCAGAGGCTCTGAATGTTTCGCACCTCTTTCCTCTGCCTGCTCTTTCAAAGCCTGATTACACAAAGGTAACGAAAGCCCTTTTGCCTTCTGTAAAAGGATAAGGATTAAGTGGAAGTTTGCTGATACTGAGTTCATTCAGCCATACTTGCCTCATCTGATACAGAGCCCTGAATGATGTCTGAACAAATGGTTCGGTAGGACTGGGATATTAAAAGCTCTACTGTAAGGCTTCTTTCCTTCATTTTGTGTAAGGAGCTATCCTTTTCACTGGATGGTGCCTTGTTTTGTGATGATCAGTGAATATGGGAAAAGCAATTAATCTGGAGGATCCTAAATAGGGACATTTTACATAAGAAACAAGAGGCACTTCTCCTCAGCAATAAATAAATGTGCTCTATTTAAATGCCATTTCTACCTTGGGTTATGAGATAAAGGTGTGACACAAAGGGAAGGACACATTGTAGAAATCCTGCATGATATATGGTGCAAGTGTACTGCATCAACATTTAAAAATGATTAGATGCTGATCATCAGTAAAAATACGATTGTTCCCAGTGTTCCACTTCAAACACAGAAATGTACTAAAAGGAAACTCAGCACATCAGTAATGAGATTTATTACTCTAGAGGTGAACATGGGGCACTTTAGGAAAACTGAGAAAGAATGACCGGAGATGGCCTCAAAACACTGGCAGATAAGTGTATGTAAGAGTGACACAGTTTTGGTCTATAAGCCTGGTTTTGATCAGATTTTTTTTGTAAGGGATTTTAATGGCAATGAAAACTATTTGCTTTCTACTAGCACCACTGTCTCTGAGCAGCCATGAATTTTCCCATGAGCGTATGGTCAAATGCAGCCAGGAATATCTTGCTCTTGCTTAAGCCAACTTTGTAACTCCCACTGAAACTGCTGAGTCTTAAGCACCTTCTGCTTTGTTTTCCTTACCAAGACATAACACCCTTTCATTGCATCTTTAGTATAAATCCTGCTTTTGTTTTCATTCCCTGTTACTCTCAAGTATCCAAACCAAGCCAGCATCTTCCCTGAACCAGGCTCTTAGGAGAGTAATTCCAAAGGCTCAGGCAGGGAGACAGGTAACTGGATTCCCTCCCTCCATCCCCCCCATAAAAACTACCCTTGACCAGACCTAGTATGTAAGCTCTCCCCAGCTTCACAAATCTCCCTGTTCCTTGGGAAAAAAAAAAAGGAGAGAGGAGGGAAGGAAAAGATACGTGATCAGCAGTGCAGGCTAACGGCCAACATGATGGACACGCTGGGCGGTTTGAAACGGAGTCGCTCAGTGTACCAAGGTCCTGCCAGCTGCTCTGCCCTCGGCTGCGGGAATGGCAGCTGGGCACCTGGAGAGGAGTATTGCTCTGGAATCCCTCGCAGCATTTAGCTCAAAATAGGCACATCTAATCCCAGGCAAGGCACCCCTGCCAGAGCTGGGACAGCCACAGACACCAGTGGCTCAGCAGCCTGGGCCCAGAGCTCCCAGGAATGCATCAGCAGCGGTTACCCCCGGTGCTCCTGTCCTGCTCCCCCCATGCCCACATCCCACTCCCTCCATGCCCAGGGAGGCTCCGGCGAGGATCTGCCCTGAGGGAGGCCAGCGGTCGCCCTGGGCTCCCCAGGCCCCTCCAAGGGCCTCCCAGTTTGGGACGACAAAGAGCTGTGCCCCAGACCTGCCTGCGGCAGGGAACTGGAGCTGCCTGGGGACAGCGGGGAGGGCCACGGGAAATCCCAGGCGCAGCCAGAACGAGGAGAACTCAAGCCATCTCCGGTTTCTCCCCAGCCATCTGTGTCCCCTCCTGGCCAAGGGGGCCGAGCTGGAGGAGGGCAGCGGTGCTCGCCCTGTGCCGCGGGGGGGCTGCCTCCTGCGTGGGAGCTGCTTCAGCACGACACGGGGCAGGCGTGCCACGAATTCACGTCCTCCGCAGCCTGCGGGGTGAGCAGAAGTTCCTGCGCTGCGCATGATCCAGCAACGCTGCCGCCCGAGGTTCACCGCCTCGAAGGGGCTCGTTAAGTTGGAGAGGTGAAATCTGTGGCAGAACCCGATCAATACGAGCCAGGGAGCTGACCTTTCCTTCTGGCCAGGAAGGCCGGCTTTACAACAGAAAACGCCGTGCGTGTGCCTGTGTGTGTGTGCAGGCCGTTAGGGCAACGCCACCCCGCTCCCACTCCAGCGGCAGCTCCCGGGGCAGGGGCGCGGAGGACCCCGCTCCCGCTCCCGGCCCCGCCACGCCGCCAGGCGGCGCTCGCCCTCCGCGGGGCGGGCAGCGGCCAGCGGGCGGGCGGGCAGGAGCGCTCTTCCGCCCGCCTGCTTCTGCCGCGGCTGCGCAGCTGCGGGCGCCGCCTGTCGGCACGGGCGGGCGGGCGCTGCGGGGCCGGCAGGAGAGGCAACACCGCCCCCTGGTGGCGCCCGGTCGCCACTTCACCGCCCGTGTCACCCCCACTCCACAAACAGCCCCCCACCCCCCGTACAAACAGAAAGCACGCGGGGGGTTGTTTCGGCGCCCGCCGTGGGCAGATGAATTCAGGACGGAGTGTTTGCTGCTGCTGCTGCTTGTTACCCCTGAATGCAGGCAGGCAGACAGCGGCGTGAATGGACTCTGGAAACAGCAGCCTGGCTAGGGGCTTTTGGCAAACTGTAATTTTCGATTGCTCCCCCCTCAGCTTTGCTCTCACATCTGTGTTTTGTTTGTATAAAAGATAAATCCCTCCTACACTACTGGAAATCCCTCTATTGACGCTAATTCCTTAATTTGCTGCTTAGATCTTTGCAATGTCTGCCACGTCAATTTAGCAGGTTTTTCAAACCACAGGTATGTCCACGCAGCATTTTGCAGGCAGGTGCAAGCTCCCTCTGCCCTCACCCTCAGGCAGCTAAACAAAAGCCAGCTGCAAACTGAAATTTGGCAGTACGCTTTCTGTCCTCTGTCCTTCCCCTTTCCACCTCACGGCCCTTGCTACAGCTTGGCAGAGCAGCAGGGCAGCCTCCGTTGCCCGAGGAGGACCGCAGAGACGCGCCTGCAACACCTGAGCTTCTCCTGCCCCTCTGGTGCTTTTGGACTGTCAAGCTAAGCTGGCGATCTACTTCCCTAAAGATCAAACAGGTTGTTGATTACTAGACGTGGTTTGTTATTAGCTATATTCATTGTCGTAGAATTGACTTAGAGGCTGCTGGAGGGGGTAGTTCATGTGCTACAAGAAGAGGAATAAAAAGGAAAGGTTGCTGGGATGGGAAATTCAGCCTGTACCTCAAGTGCACACTGGCTCGGGTTCATGGACCTGCTACAGGTTGCACCTCTCTGAGGAACAGAGGGGCCCGGTCCCTCCCCTCAGAGATCAGTGGCTCCGGCTGGCAGATGAGAGCTCCTTGCTGTCCGAGGACATGGAGAAATGGCACAGTTGGCCTGGCACATCACTGAATACCAGCAGTCTGATTTTCTTAACAATCTCTAAGAGGTTGCATTCAGTGGGAGATGGGGAGAGCTGAGCTTTATTGGGAATCTGTACGCAGCTGCTCAGCTGCGATGATGTTCACAAAGCCAAGATCAGCAGAGCCACACGTCAGCCAAAATCTAGGCATAACCACCAAATACCTGAATGGTGCCATACATGAAATCAGCTGGAGGTTTTAGTCCAGCTGTTAGCGGATGACTGTCCCTACAACAAAAACTACAGCCATAACTGATGCCCCAGTTCCTCTGGGGACTGTTGAACATGACCAACTCCAAGCCAACAAGAAAGTCATGACATATAGCTCCTAAAACAAACAATATTGCAGTCACCCCGTGTAATGTAAGCCCATACCTAGATACCCTACGTTAGTGCCAGCAGAATAATGATTGTTCATCATGGGTGAGGCCCATGCTGCTCAGCTTATTCAAACAGCATTAAAATAATATATTTTTTCTATGGTGTGCAATGAGAAAATACAGTTAAGTGCCCTGCAGAATTATACTCCTCAAAATCACCTGTTGGATTGGATGAAGCCAGTATAAGGTCTTCAAAGCAAGTGTTTTTAACAGGAGTAGATTTATTTCAGTTGAGACTTTTTTGTGCTGTACAAGTGCTTGTACTGTATGCAGAGCAGTAGGAGCAAGCATGGCTATGCTTGAGAAAGAACATTATGTCAGGTAGCCTCCACATTTTGGGCTAGGCACACTATTTTGGCTTCCTTCTGATAAGAAACCAAAGTCCTCTGAAATAATCTGGCTATCAGTGCAGCTAGCTTCTTTCCTTGTTTTTCATCAGGTTTCTCAAGCCTTAGCTGGAGAGTTGATCTCTCTTATGTGTACACTGTCCTTGGCCTGTGGCTTCAGATGAGCACTGACTGCTGCCAAGTGTGAAAGTGGGGGTCTGGTGTTTGCTACAAAATGTTTATCCAAAGTGAGGTTTTGGTGTTTGTTTAGAAATGTTTATCCCTTGACAACAGGACAAAACATCCAGTTTGCTTTATGGATGATACTGAACAGTGACTACCAACCCTAATGGTTAACCCTAATCAACTCAGAAGCAAGCATTGATTTATCACGTCCAATTATCATTCAATTCACATGGTTTTAACACTGCTGTAATATGTATATATGTAACATTTGTGTTTATTATTACTCTATGTCAGCATATAGGTGACATTACTATTCCATACTGTGGGATGTATGCTTTCTTCCATAAAACCTCTCTGGTACTTAGCCTTTTGCAGAATTGCTGTTTATTTTTATTGATCTAAGGCTGTAGCATTTCTGATGCATTGTAGGATTTCTCATCACATTCACAGGAGAAGAATGCACAGGACAAGGGGAAAAAGAACCCCAATCTCAAGCTTTCACATTCCCTCTGGAGGAACACTGAAACTCAGAATAGTTTCCCAATTCAAGAAGAGATAGATATATATACATACACACACACACTCATATGCACATACATAGAACAGCTAACAGGTTTATTTCTTTTCCTGCAGACAAATGGGAAAAGGTATCAGTCATCTTATGCAAGCGCTTTGGTAGCAGTCCAGTTTGCACACAGATGGGAACATGTTACCATTCCCCGTGATGCCATAGTGAGAGAAGCTGGACATAAGCTGGAGCACTGCTGGACAAAAGCCACTTGGCTCACTTATGAGTCCCCAAAACAGAACTGAACCCAGGCAAGGCTGGTATCCATCCTTCAGCCTGGCTCTGAACCCATTAGAGGTTTAGAGTCTGATCCTGCAGTGTTGTGAGAGCTGAAATGAGAGAGATGGGAGTGCATACTGGAGACTCTGGTCCTCAGGGAAGTAACTTACCAATTAAGAGAAGAAGAAATTGCTGTCCAATGGACTATGGTAATACTGAGATTGGTGGTTGCTTGTGGTAGCCCCTTGGCTAAGCAGAGAGCTACCCACAAGTAGAAAAGCGAGCACTCTCCTGCTGTGGTTACCCTACTAGATGCTGGGAGTCAGAGGGAAAAGGCTTAAGGAAAGCTAAAGGTTGGGCTGGATTTCAGCCACCATCTTGGCAAAGTCAAGTCTAGAAACTTGGCTTAGGAGCACAAGGCAACAGAGCTGTTTGTTTTAGAAAAGGCAAGACTCAAAATGACCATTTTAAAATTTATTTTTAAAATATGTGGTCCACCAAGAGTGAGGGGAAAAAAACCAACTTACTTTATTTGCAGATTATATAGTCAGGAAAACTTTCTAATGCTAAGTTTGATTAAATATTGAAACAAGTTAAACAAGAAGGCATTGGAATCTCTTTAAATGGAGATTTTAAAAAGATGATCTAGCTTTACAGCCTAGGGAACAGAGTATGCAATGTTTTCAGAACTCTTCAAGCTCTGCCTTTTTGGGTTTCTGTGATTAGTTTTACTGTGTCCAGGAGAGTCAGCTAACCCATCCACAGCTAGAGGACAGCAATTTGGGCAGTCTCTGTGGAGCAGGAAGTTACAACTAAAAGAATGAACTCTTGACCGGGGTTGTTGTTTTTTTAGTTTTCAAATAGTTCAGAGACTTAGTTGGAATAGTGAGACTGTGTGGGCAGGAAAGGCTTGACAACAAGGATTGTGCTCCAGGCAGACATGAAGGAAAAGGTGCCGTCATTTAAATGGCAGAGCCCCCCAGTTTCCCCTCCACTCCACTGTGTGACTTCAGGAGCTCTGCTCCTGGGTCCCTGTTTCTTTCTGGACCCTTCAGGGCAGGGGCCTCCTCTCGGTGTGTACAGCAGCTTGTATAAATAGCAGTACGATGTTAGTTGGGCTCAGAAGATGTTACTCCAATTCAGATATTAACAACTGGTACTAACAGAAGTTGGGGACCCAGCTCGTGCCCTGCGGCAGCCCACGGGCAGGCTGCGTGCCACAGGATGGCAGCCGCGCACCTTGCACCGAGCCATCTTGCAGACACCATCTCTCCACCTCCCTCTCCCCCTGCTAGACAAGCAGCTCGTAAAAAGGGTCTCTGGAGGGAAACCACAGACTTTGAAACCTGCCTCCCCTGTGTAGCTATAGCCAGTGAGCTGAAGTCTCACTTCACAGAAATTCTCAGCGTTTTTAACGTAGACCTGAAGCTACCAGCAGTTTGTTTCACCGTGTTCTGCAAATGCTTGGGTTTGACAATTAACATTTCCAGAGCTGAACCTATACAGCAACCTGAGGCAAACAAACACTGTGCTGAGCTCAAAGACTGGGGTGAATAGTTCAATACCAAACAAACCAAACGCGGGGGATGAGTCGATATGCTCAAGGGCAGGGCTGTCACTCAGAGGGACCTTGGCAGGCTGCAGGAAGGACAGACAGGAACCTCAAGAAATTCAACAAGGACAATTACTAAATCCCGCACCTGGGAAGGCATAGCCCCTTGCAATGGTAAGGGCTGGGGACTGACTGGTTGGGGACAGCTCTGCAGAAAAGGCCCTGGAGGTCTGTGCTGACAGCAAGCTGAGCGTGGGCCAGCAGCCTGCCCCAGCAGCAGAGAGGGCCAGCAGCATCCTGGGCTGTTTGAACAGGAGCACAGCCAGCAGGTCAAAGGAAGGGACTTTCCCCATTTACTTGGCACTTGTTAGACTGCATTTGGAGTAATGCTTGTAGTTTTGGGATTTGCTGTACAAGAAAGACATCAATAAACTGGAGCAAGGTCAGGAGAGGGCCACTAGGATGGTCAAGGCTGGAGCACTTGTCCTATGAGGAGAGGCAGAGGGAATGGGACTTGTTCAGCCTTGAGAAAAGAAGGTTGGGGGACACCTAATAGCCACCTCCCCATATCTATCGGGAAGTCATCAACAAGACAGAGCTAGGCTTGTTAGTGAAGTGCACAATGGGAGAATAAGAGACAGTGGGAAATACAGGAGGATCCAACTTGATATAAGGGAAAAAAATTCTCAAACACTGCAACAGGCTCCATCCTTGGAGGTTTTCAAGACCTAACTGGAGAAACCCCTGAGGAGCTTGGTCTGATGCCAGAGCAGGCCCTGCTCTGGGCAAGAGGTTGGACCAGAGATCTCCTGACGGCCCTTCCAGCTGAGTGACCCTGGGATTCTGTGAAACTGCCTGCCTACCTGACAGTACCCTCCTGAGTGCTAATGGCTGAAGAGCTGGGGATGCAAAAGCTGGCTCTGTACCTTATCACCTGCATGTGAAAAGCTGTGTGTGAAGAAGAGGAGCAAGCTTTTTCAAAATGTCAAAAATCATGTGTGCAGACATAAATGTGTGAGAGACAAATGAGTCCTGACCAGGGCTTCCCATTGCTCCCACCCATAATGTGAAGTTGCAATATCAACCTCTATGCAAGTGATGTCTAATAAACACATTGCCCGCAAGTTCTCAGCAGCAAGAGGAAATCACTTGTATGACTGTGGGTCTCATCCTGTTTTTCTTGAACATCAAACTCTTGGACATTGCAATATAAAACTTTTTTAGAAATCACTAGAGCAGACACCCCCCCCCCCCCCCCCCCATATTTCACAGTTAGCATGAATGGCACGCACATTTTGTAGTGTATAACAAAGCAACAAACCATAAGCATAGGGGAAAATCTAATAACCTTTAATAAACCATGTTTTTACAATTGACAGCATCTTATATTTTCACAGTGAGGCACATCAACAGAAGGACCTTTCTTTCCTTGTGCCACAACATGGCAGTAGCAACATAAGCAAGCAATGTCGTGTGTCAAGGTGGAAGAGCAAGAAGCTGGCAGTAACTCAACTTCAAACCCTCCATTTGCCCCAGGGATAGCTCAGCCCTGCACAAAAAAAGGATGAGCCAGCCTTAACAACCTATCATTTTCTTCTATATTGCTTGTGCCAGATGATATTTTGCAAGAAAAGATTACAGTCTGGTTAAGAGAAGACTCTTTATTGGTTTACCCTTCTTTCATGCTTTGTGCTGTTGAATGAGAAGGGCAAATAATGCTCTCTTTTGAGGATGTTAATTCAGAGTTGCTCCAAACCTGTTGGTAACACACCCTTAGAGTGAAGGTGCATACAGATGTCAAACCCAGGTTCACTCAGTTTCCATAGCTTGCCTATTGAGCTGGCTGCCAGCCTGACCCTTTCTTAAATTATTTGACAACACCCAATAGACCCAAAGGAAGACTGAAATTACCAGAAATAAAGGCACTTGGTGTTAGCCCTAAAGCTAAGGATGGTTTGGAGCAAAGAGGGAATGAAGGTCTTCTCCTATTAGACACATCCAAGAAGGGCAAAAAGTAAAAAACTGGAGTTTATCCTGAAATACAGTAGAATTTCTGGTAAGTGTATACAGAGTCAAATTTGCCACTACGTGATGTAAGTAAGGGAAAGTGTCTCTTATTGTGTAACATTAACAACTCTAGCGAACAGATCCTGTGTGCTCCTCATATTTGCCTGATGCACAGCCCATGCATTTATTACAAAACAGGGTTCCCCAGAGCACTTCTCCTTCAGGAGCTGAAGGGGTATCTTGGGAATTCAGGCATCTCATAGACTTCTGATGGGCAGAGTGCAAAATACTGCTCCTTCAAGTCTGAATAAGGGTGAGAGGGGACTGAATTCTCTCATGCACCAGCTCTTCCAGGAAAAAAAATACAGTCACAAATCCCAAATTCAAAAATTAGACAGCTTGCCTGAAATATTTATAGTATAATTGGTTGGATTTTTTCCTTTACATTTGCATACGCAATACGTCTCATAAATGAGTAGGTAGGGCTTGAATCACAGCAGCATTTTAGTGTCTGACTTCCATTGGTTTCAGTGATGATAAAATGCCCAAATACTTCTCTGAATTGCACCTAAATGACACTCTAACTCCTGGCTTTGGCCAAATGCCCTTACTGAGGTAACAGCATCTGCAGTTCCCAGAGGGCTGTTAGGCATGTAAAGGCCAGATGTTGTTTCTGAAAAAGCAGCAAATATATTTTCATTTGAATCACAGCAATTCTTACTCTTCATGCCCCACAGGTGCCCTGCTAGAGTAACTTTGCCCTGCAGCATGGTGCCTCATGTTTTTTTTAGGATGTTCCTACTGCATTTCCTTGTGAAGGTGCTTATGACTGGCCTGTCCTTACAAATAATCCCACTGGTTATTCAGGCTAGTTAGAATGAAGATAGCTGTAGAGATTCTAGCTTTTGGTAGGTACTCTCCTGCAGTAACAGCATTGTAAAACATGCCACAAAGATGTTGTTTTCCATGCTGCATCATGGAGAAGCATCTGCAGCACTTGAGCCACGGTTGACAGCCACGTTGTGGCTCTGCTAAGTTGTGACTGAAAATTTCCAGTTAGTCCTTCCAGTTGGGCAAGCAGGCTTTCAAACCGGACCTGGGTTTTTTCTGTTTTAACCTACACACCAAGTCCCCAGAAAGCGGGCAGAGCAGAATCTGTCCCATGGGAATGGTCATGGGTGCTCCCCAGGTGAAGGGCCAGCGCAGTGCTGGGAGGGGAGGACATCACGCCGGAGGTCCCCTCTCCCTCCCTGCGCACCAGGCTGGCCATCCCCCGCGAACACGGGTCACCGGCTCCCACCGCTTGGCTACATCCCAGCTCCCCTCCTAGAGCAAGCGGGGAGGCCATCGGTCACCTCTGAGCGTTTCCAGGAGAGCCCTTCGTGTACGACGGCACACCCGATGACGTGCGAGCTGAGGTCACAAAGACAGGTAGGGATCCTGCCACAGCGGCGTTAATGATAGGGGTAGAACTTGGACCGCTCTCCCGGTTGTCAGGGGAACGGTATGGGTTGCTGGCCCACGAAAACATAAAAGAGCAGCAGCGAGTGGGAGAGGAGGCACTGTTGCCTGCCCCGCAGGCTGACCCCGCTCCCAGCTGCAGCCGAGCATCCCTGCCTCGGCAAGCTCGGCCAAGCGGGAAGCCGGGCAGTGACGAACCCGTCCGCTGGCATTTGGAGAAAGAGTAAGTCGCTGTCTTTGTTTTGGCTCTAAAAGGTGGGGATAAATAGCAGAGGAACTTTTAATAGCTTATATTTTTATGAATGAGGCTGTTTCTCTTCCAGCACAATTATTTCCTTGCCAGTAACTCTGTTCCTGGCAGGTTTGGGGTTTTTTTTCCATATTTGTTGTTTTGTAATCACGGTAAAATAACAGATTCTGCAAAGTTTGTCTTTCATGTGTTGCAACTGTTTATACGCTGTATCTGTATGCCTTAGGTAATAATTAATAGCTCTATGAATAATAACCACAAAGAACAGTGGAATGATTTTGCTCCATTTTGCAAATACTTCTTTAGGCAAGTCTTTAAAGGTGGTGGAAGTGTCGGTGGGAATTATTCCAGCTGACAGGAATTGAGTTATTTTATTCAGTTAAAACTGCCTTGAGAAGAACACTGGAAGAGGAGGATCAGGGAAAGAGCAGCTAGGACCTGGGTTTTATTCTGCCATTTAATTTACCTGTGTTTTATTCTGCCATTTAATTTATAAATCAAGCCACCGATACAGTAAGGACGAAACAATGTAAATACACCATCTCTGTATAGCTCTGGAGTCTCAATAGCAATGACAACATCCACTATCCGAGTGAGGGAACGGGAGCCGAGATACCTGACACCAGGAAGCCCTGCTCCAGAGTTTCAGTCTCCACCTGCTTAGTGGTCATTAACATTTCTTAACAGCTTTCTATCATGTAGCTTTCTCCTCTTACATCTTTTTTTCTTAATTTAGGATTTGAACAATAGAAAACGAAGTGTTAAAGTACACTTTTTATACATTTTCATTCATGAAGTAAGCATTATGTTTTGGGCTTGGCAAATCTTTAATTTAGTGTAACGCTTAACTTGAACTTTTGTCCAGGTCAGGTTAGAAAGGGCACTGGGAAATAATAAAAAAAAATGCAGTCAAGCTTTCTTTCCTAAAGTTCACTCAGTTTAAGTACCCATGCTCCAGGCAGTAGTTGGTTTGACATAAAAAAATGAGAATTTTAAAAAGTGGTTTTGAATTTAATTTTAGTACCCCAGTGTTTAAGAACTCAGCTTGAGCCACCAAGAATAACTTTGGTTTTCAGGCAGTGCTGACCACCCATCCTTTGGACACCTGATTTCGCAGAAGGTGTCCCTTTCTGAGGACAAATGAATAAACAGGGATTTGATTGTGCATACCTTACAATTACAAAAGTACTTGTTGTATGAAAATGTGATGCACTTGTGCATTCGTGAGCATACAAATTCATGCTTTATGCATGTGCAGACACTTATACACTTTTTTTTTTTTTTATGAACACTCAGACTTTAAATCACAACAAGCACAACCCCCCAAACGTTGTAGCTTACATACATTCAGTGCATTCAGAGTCAGCACCGGTACTGAAGGAAATTGTATTTGCTAAGGCTTCTCTTCTACAAAAATAGATAAAATTAGCCTATTGGAAGGCAAGAAGTGAACAAGGAAGTTACTGAAAAGCACTAATCTATAATTTAGAGTAGAAGTAAGATCTTTTCACAGATAACATATAACTGTGTACTCTCAGGTTTCTCTTTAATACAAAGCCAGGGCACAGTTTTGTATTCCTGACCCCTTTTTGGTACAGGGCTCTCTCATAAGCATCAGGACAAGAGTTCAAGCTGCTAGTGCTTCTGGTTTTTGAAAGCTACAGAAGGCACTGCAGAGAAATATCAAACAGTCAACAGGCTGGAATAGCTTCCTGGTTAGATAGTAACAGGAGGAAACTTATTTTTCTGTAATGACTTCCCTTTGAGACTCTTAAAGCACTTCATAACCACTGGACAGAAAACTGGGACTTGTAGTCATAGGTTGTACTAACAGGAAGGATGGAGACACACTGCCATAATGGCACTGCTAGAAATAAAATTCCGATTTTCCATTTCGTTAGATCAGATTTATACCACTGATTTCAATTCGGTTACACAGGTGCAATGACAAATCCTGCCTATGGTGCTTGAGTGTGTAAGGTATGTTTGCTGGGCCGCTGCTTTGTAAAGCTGTGCAGAACAGTGCTCTCCTCCTGAGCTGGTAAAGCTTTATACCACTTTCTTCTCACTTTTCATTTATGTAAATGCTTATTCTGGTGCAATTCAAAGGTGAATACCCAGATCGGTGTGTGTCAGCCTTCCTGGACAGCATGTACTGTGTGCACACCTTCAGGCTAGCAAAGCAAATCCTGCCACTCATCTTTATTAGGAAAAGTGCAGACCGCACGTGTGAAGTGGGGCATGAAAATGAAGGCCTTACACATGCATCCTTTCTACTCTCTCAGGGCTGAGAATAATCAAGCTGTGATCTGCCGAGGGTGACCTTCATCCAGGGAAAAAGGGAGGTATCACCACTCCCAATTCTTTGGGAGGACAAGGCTTCCTCCTTTCCCTTGAGTCTTCTCCTATTAATCTGCCTCCCTGCAGTTACATGTCACAACCTCCCCTGCTGTAACTTCTGCTTCCAGTATGGACAGAAGTTTTGCATGGGATGGACAGGCTTGACAATTTTGCAGAGTTGTTTTTAGACGAATCGTCTGTCCCAGAGTCTGTGTACACTGAATACCAAAATACCCATACGCAAATATTTTCAAGGGTCTGTGTGTTGTTCAAGTTCAATGCGACAGAATTGCCTATTTTATCTTGCATTTTTATCATTGCTGGGAAGGAATCTGTTCCACTGCACTTGACAACACCACTGCTACAGCACTGGCTGCTCAGCCTAATGACAGTAGTCCAGGCTTTTGTTGCACAAGCAAATGCAAATACAGTTTTCAAGTTATTGACAACAAGCACAGATCACACTGCATCTTGGAAGTCTGTAGAACGTCAGCTTTTATCACAAAGTTATTTTTCTACACTTATCTGCGGAATAGCTAAATAAATAAGGTAATTGTTTAAACAAAGAGACAGAAAACAAAATACCTCTCTCTCTGCCATCAGCCCACTTCGGGAACTCCTAAAACTCCCACGGAGTGAAAAGGTCAAATCCAGCACTTTGTTTCTCTCAAGGCCTGAGCCTCCCTAGGGCTTTCTGGTCAAATAATGTAGCTACTCTGCAGTGAAGACTCAGACTAGACTTATTAAGGGACTGACTCTTTGCATTTTACATAACTCTTTACATTTTCTTGTAATCTTGCCTTTTAACACTTGTGTAGTTCAGTAGATGTTAAAAGCTAACCTTACCCTTTCTCATGTGCATACCTTTCTGCAAACCAGAGATGTTATTCTTTTCAGTTATGATTTAACAAGACAAGTTTTTTTCCAGAAGATCCGAGAGGCTTTCAAGCAAATTTATTAGCATTATCTTTGAGAAAAAAAAAAAAAAGAAGAGTTCAGTTTACTCTTTCAAATGCCAAAGAAATTGCATTTCAAAAACCTCCAATTAGTCATGATGTGAACACAGCACAGCCACCCAATGGTAGCCCTGTGCAGTCTTTAAAAAACACTTATTCAACAAACATTTTACAGGTTAGACCAGTATTAAATATCACCGAAAGAGCACACAGATGAAGGCAAGCCTGGGGCATGCCATGCTCCTTAGAGTAACAGGAGCCTGTCTGCGCCCCTGTTCCCCCTGCCTCCCTTTCGAGGTTTCTGCACGGCAGGTGAGTAATGCCTCTGCCCCAGTGAGATCAGCCCAGTTAAGCTGCTGTACCTACCTCCTTGCTGCCACCTTCTCTCTGAAATGCAGTGTATCTTTTTAAACATCCCTCCCATACCTGCATGCAAACAGGAAAAGAAAGAGGCAGTCTTCATAGTTCTTCTAAATGCTTTTGGTGTTGTCCAGCCTTTCACGCTATTTTGATCTAAATTGGGGGGTTTTGGTATTCATCCTGTGTACATTACTCAAGCTGCACAAGACTATATGGATTTAAGCTCCTCTTTGCTTAATACAGCATTTTCACATAGGCACATGTTAACACAAGTGATCAATGAGGGGTTTTAATTAGGTTTTTTTCTGAATAGAGAATGGAAGAAAGCACCCTGTGAAGAAATTAATTGTATAGGCTTGGGACTTCCATTGAATAGGATTAACTTTGCTTGAGACAGTAGCATTCTCACACAACAGTCAAAGGCTTTTTATTGCTTTTTTGCAGTTTTCTTAATACACAGATCTGCAATTAGCAAAAAAAAAAAGGTGGAATGATCAAAGCAAATTCAGAAACATGAAATGACACTATTACTAAATAAGCGTTGAAAATCTCCTTTAGCTATCAAAATCTGCAAAGAAAAAGGAGCGGGGATGGAATTTTGTGCCAGAAAACTTTTGGGATAACATGTAATAAAACAGGGATTTCAATGCTGGAAAGAGGATACACATCTAAAAACATGCATGGTTGAAGCAATCAAACCGGAATCATTTTCTTGTGGTATCTATGTCTAGTCCGATTTTCACTTGAAAGGGCCCCCCACACAGGACAAAAATGAACAAGTGATTTGCTAGATTTAGATCACTCAGAATTGTTTTTTCAGAAGCAGGTTATTGCTACTGGAAGCAAGTAAAATTCCCCTAAAATCATTAGGATTTTTTTTTGCTGCTAAGCAAAGAATGCAGCTTCTCTCCCCTCTCTGTCACAGAGATCCCAGCTCCAAAGCGGTGGCTGCCTTACCCCTCCCCAGGCCAGCACTGCAGGCTGGAGGGACTTCGAGGCAGCTGCTGGGATCTAGTTTTTCCCCAGTTTTTGCAAGGAAGGAACAACTCAATACTGAACAACAAATATTGGATTGGATAGAAACCACACAAATCAGAAGCCAAAGCAGAAACAGAATGGGTGGCTCTTCCAGAGAAATGTTGTTCGTTTTCTTTTACTTTCTATCAAGACACGCTTGTAAAGTTAGCAAAAAAACCTGCCCCGGGACATCAGTTTTGTACTCTTTCTGTATGTTCTGCCCTGTTAAAGAGCTTCCTGATTTGTTGAGGAAGGCTTCCTACTCCTTCCTTCTCCTTCACTTCTCCATCCCATCTCTGGGCTGCGCTTGCCTCTCCTCCACCCAGGCCCTTATCACCACCTTTCCCCCTTCTTCTCTCTACAGCTGCCTCTTTCACCTACAGCTACCTCCTTGTTCCACCATACAGGCTGCTGTGGATTCCTCCTTGTCCACCTGAGTCCACCTTGTCTGCTGAGTCTGTGCTCTGGGGTTTAAGTACTGTGTCCAGGTACTCCTAGACATGCTTTACTATAGACTTATTTAGTTGTTACAGAGTTGCTCTTGGTGCTTAGAGCTGACCTTTCTTCCCTGTTCTCCAAGTATTCAGCTAAACAGATCTGGCTATAACAAAAAGTCCTCCAACTTGGTGTGATGCAAGAGCTTCCCCTCAGTGTTGAGGAAGACTTTTCTAATGGAGCCTACAAGGAAAACTGGATGCTGGCTTTGGACTTCAGGAAGCTTAAATGCCAAAGGAAAATCAAGAAGATGATACCAATCACCAAAGCCTTCTTGATGATTAACATCTTCAGGCCAACTAAGAATCTCTTGGTCTTGAACATAGCCACTTCCACCTCCCCACTTCCCAGAAAGCCCTTGCAGTGCCAGAGTTTCTATCAGTACTCTTTTTGTAATTGCTGAATCTTTGCCTTCTGATAACTGAACTGAGGTATCTCTTCAATTCATAGAAACCAAAATCCACACTTCAAAACATTTCTGAAGTGTTTTAATGCTGTAACTGGCAGATAACCACTGGGGAAACACTCTCAGCTGTTTGGAGAAGATCTGGATCAACCATCAGTAATTCCTATGGGGTAGTGGTACTCTACATCTGCTCAGTGAAGTTGGGTGACTGCTTACCCAGGCATAAGTAAAAGCAGACATAATAAAAGACCTCTGGGGTGATACATTTGAATTATTATTCAAGACACTGCGTTGTTCCCATACACTGATTTAATTTTTCTCTTCATTCTCAAACACTAAATGTTTCCCACACTGTGACTCTGGACAGCAAGGTGGTGTGGGGGGTATGACTCAGCAGCTATTTATCTACTAGTTTACTCGCCTGCTGTTTTTTCATCTCCTAATTATATTTCCAAAACTGGACTATGTAAAGATGGAAAGGGAAGGAAAGTAGGCTTTACCTCCAATTTACCTATGCAGGGTGTGGATTTGTTGAAGGTTGCAGCTGTAACAAAACTGACCAGTAACTGATAAAAGGAAACGTAGCGATCACAGCACATAATTTCAAAACACTGTTTAATTGTTAGCTGACTGTATAAGAACAACTTAGAAAAAGTATCAGTGCAGTTGGGGGAAGGGCATGTTATTACATCCCACCTATGACACTCATTTGAAACATGGTTGTTTGGGACATTGTTAGAAATAATACCATGAAGAAACCATGTTGTTAGAATAAACCACCATCTCTTTGGACAAATTATTTCTTTGCTGCATTGGACAAAGAGATGAACCCAAGGTGGTATTAATTCTGCTGGAGGTCATCTTGCAGCCTCGTAGAGCTCTAGATTCTTTTACTCAAAAGTTTAAACCAAACCCTCAGCAATAGCACAAGATTCCTCCAGTGCATACCATGTTTAGGCTACAGAACCATTCTGTATTTTAATCAAAATGTATTTATCAATCAGCTCACTGCAACTGGTTAATGAAAAAGTTCAATCACTTCTGGTATGAAAATGTGTTACCATTTTTATTACTACAGCCCCTTTCAAGGACTGATGAACATTGGGTATAAGGTTGGACAAGAATGACTGTCTAAAACAGCTGAACTGAACAATTATAAGGAAATAAAATGCAGAAGCTCCTTCTTAGCTTGAGCTTCTGTAGACAAGGGACTTATTCTTTGCACCAGAACAGATACATAAAAGCAGGTAGGTTTTGGTTACCCATCTGTGAGGGAAGACCATTCAGATAATTTGCCAAGTGCAGGTTTGAAATACCATTCTCATTTCTTGATTTCAGCAATCTGCTAGTATAAACTGGAAAGCTGAAAAATGCTTATATGATTTTTACAGGACTGTTATACCTGCTATGCTATATTATGCAAGGAAATGTCAAATGGCTTATAGAAACAAGTTGTAAAATCCATTGTGTCAGGTGGATGAGTCTTTAAATAGCTATAGATTTTTAAAGTTTTAAGTAGAAACAACACTCATAGATGTTTTTTCCATAACTGTATGATAAGCCTCCTTTTGCCAAAGTTGGTAGCATAGTAGAAGAGTAAGACATAGACCGAGTCTGTTGGGTTGTTTTATCACTGAAATTCTGTCTCCTATCCATAATCAAGGAAGAAGGCTGCAGAACTAGCTGAACACATGCATATTAAATGCATATGATGAGACTGTTGCTTAGTCTCTGAATATGTACTGATTATACTGGAAGTCTAGCTAAGCTTGATTTGAAAATTAGGGAAGAGAAGAAGGCATACTCACCAAGCTTCCCTAGAAAATTGTATGGAAATTCTTGACATTTAGCACGATCTGGTGCATTCTTTGGGTTTCTATAGGTTATATCTAAAAATAATTCAGTGAGCTCAAAGGATAAATTATCTCTGTTAAGGGGAGCGGGTAACGCTTAGAGAGAGATCATGGTATAAAGATGCATCCCACAGCCCAAATTTTCTAGTTTTCTGAAGATACTCCATCCTTCTTTGTAAATTTGGAGATGATAGAGAACACAGACCCACAATAGGCAAGATAATCACCCGTATTTTCTTTCAGCTTAATGGTAATATTACAACAAAGAGCTTTTGTGTGTCTCCAAGAGCCCTACTGAAGGCATCTTTGCATTACAAGCAATCCAAAATATAAGGAATTTCTGCAAAGAGGAAGATTTTTGAAAATAACTCTGTTAGCTTTTGCAACTTCAAAAGTACTTCCTGAGAGACAGAGGGTTTATTCTTTGTGTAGCTCACCATGACATCCACAAACCAAATTACAAAAAAAAAAAACCAAACAAAAAAAACAAAAAAACCCAAACATTAACAATTCTGTGTTTCAGTCCTTTCAGTGATTAAACTTAGATCACCTCAACTATTTTGCTTCATAATAACAAGGCGTCATCCTGCAGGTGCATACATTCAGGCCCTGGCCACGTTTTTCAGACACATGCTCTCTTTTGAGCCTCTTTCTTTTCCCCACATCTTCTACCCCGGCAAAGTCTTGTCCCTCAACTGCCACGTCTGTGAATTTTGCTTCACATTCTTCTTCATCTTCCTTACTGAAACTCAGACTCTTTTGAGCCACTCCTGGGGAAGACAAGCTAAAGACCCCTCCCCAGACTTTTAGTGAAAAGAACCCCTTGCTAAGTTGTGACCCCCTCCCTTCTAACAGTGCCTTGACAGCAGTAATAATTCAAAAAGATACAACTCAGAGTCATCAAGCTAGTGCCGTTAAGTTTTATCTATGCTTTAGCTTGCTTCTTCCTTGCAAGGGGCAGTTCCCCCCACCCCTAAAAATTAAAGCCAACTTTTTTCCAAGTCTTAACCAGTGCAGACAGCAAATTAATTTGATTAAGAGCCACATAATGCACATTTTCCTGTAGATAATTGGTAGCTTAGGTAAAGGTGCATTGCAGGTGACTTTGACACTTCACAGACAGACAACCTGCAACATATATTTCACTGCTTGCATATCACTCACTAAAGCCACACAAAAACTAAATGCTGAGAACTGATTTGATAGGAATGTTTCTGTGTTGCAGGGAGCAGAGGAGGATAGCAAGTATTTAGGGAGATAACATTTCCTGGAATGTCAAGATTTAGAATTGTGTTTGGATTTTGATGGACGGAGTCCAAATGCTATCAGCTAAGCTAAACCAAGAATTTTCTCTGGTTGGCTGCAAGATAGTAGAGAACTAAAGGTTCTCCACTCTTCAGGTAGTGAAAAAAATATTAAAAGGAATCAAGAGGTAAAACTAATGAGGCTGCATCGAAGTATTTTATTCTAATGTTTTATGACTATTAAGTCCTCACATGTTATGTGGTAAAAGCAGTATCACCCCTTTTGATGCACCACACCTGGCTACAGAAGGCCCTGTGCTGAAAATAGTTGGAGGCAAAGAAAGTTACAGCAGTAAGTATCACATGTTCTTGTCCTATTCGAAATCTCTCATACACACCCTCTTACAGCTGCACATGGACATGGCTACTTGCCTAGATGGATCTTTGCTCTGACAAGATTATGGCCATTCTTATACAAGACCTATATAGCGTAAATGTACGCAAACTGACTCAAACATGATTTAATTCTGTATGTACTCCCTGAATTTAGTATGATGTTTTCTTAAATGAAGGATACAGTCATTTTAATGCTTAAATCAAATATTTAATCCATGTTGCGGAACATACCAGAAATACCAGTCCAGCTGTTAGCTAATGTTTAACTTCAGAGGTCAGACTCATCCAAGCTGTAGCTGTTCTGGTATCATTACTGCTAGATTAATTTGGTCTCTAGTATCTAAGCATCTAATCATGCATCACAATGAAAATCCTATTACTAGACCTCCATACTGTGCTTATTTTCTCAGCCCTTAACCATGGCTAACAGTTGTGATAAATGAGAAATCTGTAATATCACCACTGTTTCACAACTCAATTAAATTACTTGAGTTTATCTGTTTTGGAGGTAAGAAGAATCCCTAGACAATGTTAACAATATGAGTTTGAACTAAGTAAAAGATTTTCATTGAACACTCGGCACTTCTGCATTTCTAACTCCCACCTGTACATGATAACCACAGTGGACTTCTCCTCACTGAACTTATCCAGTCCTGCCTTGAGTTTGTGAAAAATTTTGCACCCCCAACATCCTTTGCTAAGGATCAAGTCAGCTGTGACCCTAGTGGTTTTATTTGAGATGTCTTGCTCTTGTTCTTGGAAGAAGCCGTGAAAAACTGATCTCTACCCACCATCTCCATGTCATTTGTGCTGTTATAGGTCACCACCATATCCTGCTCAACCATCTCTTTTCCCACCTAGACTCCTACCTTACCTAGTCCCATCTCACTTAAAGGGAAGCCCTTCCACATCTTGTCACTCTTGTTGCTCTTCTCTGAA
Source organism: Haliaeetus albicilla (assembly GCF_947461875.1). Taxonomy (NCBI): domain Eukaryota; kingdom Metazoa; phylum Chordata; class Aves; order Accipitriformes; family Accipitridae; genus Haliaeetus; species Haliaeetus albicilla. The sequence continues at coordinate 17,072,524 of NC_091488.1, forward strand.
GTCTAGTCCTGTGGTATCCTTTCCGAAATGGTGGGATCTGAACTGCACACAACAGGCAAGTGCCAGCAAGCAAGTGATGTATGCAGTAGCTCAACAGCACTGTCTCTTTTTTTACATCATTTTCCTATTACATCTTAAGGATTTAATTACTTTTCAACTGCTGTTAAGCAATGCGCTGATGTTTTCATGCAACTGTCTATAACAAGCTAAAGATCTCATTCCTTGAAAGGATCTGGTGGTAATGTCTGGCCCAGAGTCCACCATTTCTTATGTGCAGATTTTTCTCCCATGTGCACGTGACTTTTGCTTTTCTTCCTTTTCCCATGAATGGCAAAGTCCTGGTCATTTGTGAACCATCACAGTTTCTACAGATTCACTGGCATGAGAACAAACTGAAGAAAAAAAGGTGGACTAGAGGACTATATCCTCTGTAAGTGAGAAATGTGGAAAGTAGGACACAAACTATTTTGTCAAGATGCAGTTTTGTGGGTTTTTAGAATTTAGTATTAGTCAAAGAACACTCTCAATTGAATTTTCAGCAGGAATTGAGCTTAAAACATTTAGATCTAAATCACATACCTGGTAAACTACCATGCATATGATAGTGCTAGTGACTAAGAGAACTTTAGTGTGCTCCTAAAAACACTTTCCTTTAATTGTCTGTTAAATGACCATGAAGTTTATAGCAGAAGATTCCACTGTCTAATGATGGAAGATGAATAACAGACAAAAACCATTTGTGTTTTTATTATAAATACCATTATTTTCCTGTTTATTTGGTATGTTTCTCCAAAACTGTAGGTGTATTGCCATGTTTTCTGAGGTGCTGGAGACATGCATTCTGGACATGGATCAATGTTTTCATATGCTAAGGACCAAATTCTGCCCAGTGCATGCCCTACTGCTGCCTTCACCTTTGGTCAAAATTTGGCTCTAATGTCTCTTGCTGCTTCAAAACAATTACAGTCAAATCAGACAAACTTTCCAACATTAAATTACAAGTAATTTGTTTTGAGAAATTACATTCTGCATCATTGCTCATACCATCATCTAATAAGATGCCAGGAGAACCCAGATGCTCCTGGTAAGAACCAATGCTGTGCTGAAAACTAAAGGGCTAATAGCCGATAATCCAAGAGTCCCCACCAAACATGCTCCGGACCATTTGAAGTGGAGCATGGCTGGGATGGAAACTTGCTCCATTGTCATGAGCATGGGTGGAGTTGCTACTTTGCTTTGCTGGCGTAAATGAAGTGGGGTAGAGCAACCAACAAAGCCAGGATCTATCCTATGCTAGTTGCTGTGCAGAGCATGGTCAGAGATGGTCCTTGGTCCCCAAAACTTACAGGTTAAGGCTGGAGCAGACGTAGCTTCACATGGATCAAAAGCAGGTTTTATCAGCATGCCACATAGCTCAGAAGGGTATGTGCTGCAGCCAGCAGTGCTTCTGCCTTTAACCACCTTTTCATTTTTCCCTTTGCCCAGTATATCCCACACTCAGTTTAAAGGGAAGGTTATCACAACCCTTACTTAGCAATTCAGGTGTAAAACAAAATGCTCGTCTTTAGCCCTTCTCAGACTGCCTCACTCAGAGAAGTGGGGAGCAGGGTCATTTGTCACCTCTATCTGTTGGGAAGCAGACAAAGAGAAAGCAGAAATGAGAAAGGAGTAGGAGGACTCCTGCCCTTACCTTCACATAGGGCAGGCAAAGGAGCTGCCTCGATAGAGAAGAAGGTATCCAACCTGTCCCATAAGCAGCTGAAACCATTTAGAGCAAAAGAGGAGTGAAAGAAGAATCATGAAAGAAGACACGTGTCACAGTTCATTTTTCTGAATCAGTGTAGCTGTGCTTCCCCTCTAATGCAGGGCAACCTGCAAAACTGCAATATGGTTCTAAAGAGATGAGACAGATAATGAGTGGGAGAACCAAAGTAATATTAACTGTTGAGTGGTCTTTAGTATAATAAATTGTTTTTCCTCAGTAGGTAAAGCCGAGTGATATAATTCGCTGAGTAAAAGGAGGAGACGCTTGGCAGCTTGGCACCAGTACTAATGAAGCCAATAGCCTTCCCTGCTCTCTCCTTTTGGCTGGCTCTCATTTTGGCTGGCTTCCTTGGCATACACATCACTGGCAGTTTTGTAAGAAGTCAGAAGAACCATACGCTAATTTTCACCAAGGAAAACACAATTCGCAACTGCAGCTGCTCAGCAGATATCCGTGATTGTGATTACTGCCTGGCAAACTTGATGTGCAATTGCAAAACCGTGCTGCCTTCTACCATGGAAAAAACTACCTACAATAGCCACCTGACCATTTGGTTCACAGACACCTCCGTGCTGGAGATGCTTCTCAACTTCACAAGGGTGTGGGATCTGAAGCTGTCCTTCTGTGGCACCGCTCCTCTCCCAACAGAATACTTGGCTATTTGGGGACTTCGAAAGCTCCGGGTAAAAAAAGTCAAGGGACGATTTCCAGAGCAGAGTGTAACCATCTACAGCAGCAGCAGCAATGAAAAAGAAAACTCACTTGCGGTGCACAACAAAGACAGGCAAATGCTTGTATATATTTCTTTTCTGGATACCTCGCTTTTCAATGGATATTCTTTGCTGAAGTCGTACAGTGTGGAAGACGTCTCTAGTATCATGGAGCATTTCCCCAGCCTGCTGTACTCCGATGTTTTCTCAACATCAGATAACAAGAGCTATGTTGTAACATTCATTTACTGAGTTATTTAATAGTAAAGTAGTCAGAGGCACAGCAAACTGCTGAGAGAGAGATAGGACTTCTTTAAGTTTGTTTGGTGTGGCCAGGAGGAGCTGTTATGGGATGGACAGTTCTGACTGTGATAGCACTCTACAAGGAGGGGTTTAAAGTAAGACAGACTCATCAGACTAATTCAGTAAATGCTTTCTTAAAGAACAAAGAAAATGTGAAATGACTGTTTTAGAAAGCATAGGTACAAATTCTTTTTATATATTGTAAGCTAGAGAATTGAGATCTGCAAATAAATTTTGTTTTAAGGTTGTGCCTCAGACAGAAGAAGACATAACCATGTATGTCCAGCTGTAGAAGAACCTGAGCCTCCCAGAGAATCACTCAGGTTAGATGGGAGCTCGGGAAGTCTCCAGTCCAACCCCCTGCCCAAGCAGGGCCACCTCTGGGATCAGACCAGGCCCCTCAGGGTTTTCTGCAGTCAGGTCGCGAAAACCCTCAAGCACAGAGCCTGCACAACCTCATTGGGCAACCTGCTCCACTGCCTGCTTGTCCTCATGGGGAAACTTTTTTCCATGTCTTAACCCCAGTCTTCCCTTCTCCAGGCTGAGCAAGCCCAGTTCCGTCACACTTTTCTCACCCTTACATGCCCCAGCCCCTGACCATCTTGGTGGTTCTCCACTGGACCACTTCAGCTGATCCATATCCTTCTTGCACTGCGGGGGGGCAAAACTGCATGCAGTACTCTGTATGCAGTCTAGTAAGTGCCAGGACAAGGGGAATAATCCCTTCCCTCCATCTACTGGCTGTGCCCCTGTCAGTACAGTCCATTGCTGTCAGGTTCAAGGGGTGCAAGGTGGTTACAGGTTACTCAAACTGGGGGTGCTGAGTTGTCCTTGCTCTTGGCACTTGGTCAGAGCTGGGAACCCTCTGCTTGGGCTGGGTGACACAGCCTCTTACGAAAGCAGGCACAGGCTATGCAGGCAGCCTCCAACCTCAGCGCGCAACTGAAGGTGTGTTTGGGGGATGACCAGGAAGCTGTGTTCTCTGCCAAGCCATGGCACACATCATGGGAAAGTACCGGCCAAGAGGCCACCTGACAAGTGAGACACCACGCTCACAAAGACGTTTTTCCCAGGGAAAGGCCTGTCTCTTGCATGTTGGGCGTGCCAATGCCTGCAATTTCCCCAAATGCCAGGAACTTGACTTCATCTTTTGTGATAATGGCAAGCTCTGCTCATGTTCTCCCCTATGAGAAAGAAGAAAGACCCCATCCAACGACTCTTGTCTCATAAGGGAGGCTAGGCTTCTGGCAGAGATGTAGCAAACAATTTTCAGACACGTTGTGGGAGAAAGATTGTTATCCCCTGGAAAACGTATGTCAGGACTATTTATATAGCCCAGAGTCTGCTCCTTGCCCATGTCTGCAGGATTTGCATGCTATGAGATATGATTCAGCCCAGGATCCATCCACATAGTACAATAAAGGCTTTGGAATAGCAGCTCCTAACAGTCTTGCATTGCCAGCGGAGAATTACATGAAACTGGGATAAAATATGTGTGCTGAGGAGAATGGCTATCAAGATTCTAAGGAACCAATGAATTTACTTCAACAACTTTAAAGAAAGACTTTTTCTGTAACTGTAATCAATGATGGAGCAGTTTTGCTACGAAGCAAAACTTAATTTTTCAGAATACTTAAATCCATACTTCCATTACTGTGAGCTTCCCACTGAAATCAACAATGTGGTAACTATTGAATTAATGGAGTCTATTTGCAATTGCAAATTAACAGATTTAAGCACACAGGTGTTTGAAGGCTGGGGATTGAACTGGATTTAACTCAACCAGAGAACTATTAAATCAGCTGTTGTAAAGACATCGTTTCCTTTGTCAGCACTTTGGCAATAAACCATAAACCTTCTCCCCAAATCACAAATATTTCTAGTGATACCTCTCACGATTGTGTGACAGGTTACAAAATGGTTAGGAGCTGGAGCTGGGCTGAGAGAGATTGGCAGCGGGGTGGGAGGGTGGGGGAATGTTCTGAGCACATTACATGCCTGGAATGTATTACAGACACAGGCAAATAATTCATATTGTCTGCCCAGGAATCCCACGCTCCAACTGTCTGTGCAAAAGTACTAACCTTGCCTTCACAAACTGGCTAATCACTTATCCTGCACAGGATAGTGTTGTTAAAAAAAAAAAAAAAAAAGAGCTGGCACACACAAATATATTGACTTCTAAATGTTACCAACCGTCTTTAAAATCTGGGAAAATCAAACCCAAATGATCTTCAGCAAATTCACTGAGGCTCTGCTGCCCTCTAGTAAAAAATGTGCTAAATAACAGAGTACTTCCACATTGCCATGACAGCAGTGGTTGGCTGCTGTTACTGTTCAAAATTCACACCTGCAGCAGTAACTGAGAATGTATGTATTCTGGCCTTGTTGGGAAGAGCCATGAGATTAATAAATCCATGGGCTTTCTAACACTGCAAGTTACAGTTCCAATTACTTTTGCCACTGTAGTGTTCTTAATAAGGCTGACGTAAAAGACCTTTTATTTCTGTGCCGAAGTAAGCACTGCAGAGATTTTCCTGGAATCAGGAAAAAAAACCTCAATTACACGCGCAGCAGAAATCCACAGCACCAATATTGCAGTGATCTTTTCAACTCCCCTGCTCTTCTCCAGCAGATACCAAAAACCTGATCTTCCCAATTTCAGTTTTATATGTCTTTGCCATATAAAAGTACTGCATTAGAAGCTTGCAGAATTTTTTCAGAGCAATGCATAAAAAACATATACCACATATGCTGTGAGTTTTATTAATCCTGTTGGTGGAGGTTTCTTTTATCTGCATGTAAACTACACACAGCAGTACATTAAGCATCACTCTGCAGAAATAATTATGTGATTTTTGTGAATCTGTTTTAAATCCTAGCGCAAGACTCACACTTAGCCACACTCAACACCCTATGTTGTGTGATCATATATTTATAGCAATTAATATTTGTATACACAATGGTTTAATTCTCCATGTATCAGGTTCAACCTGTATTTGCCAGTCTTCAACCCTGATGTGTGATTATTGGATATGCCAATCAAAGGAAATTGAGGCAAAAAAATGGAGATAGGAGCTGTAAATTTACAGTTTTCCTTCCTATTAGTAATTCTGGTGCGACTTTGGGAAGTCAGTACAGATCGAGAACAGCACGAAAGTAACGCAGCGCTTTCTATGGGAGATCTTGCTGTGCAGTGGCAGCGAGAGGCTGCAGGAGGCCAGCCAGGCCCCTGCATCTCCTCCTGGGCAGACTCCCAAGGTGGCTGGCAAAGACGGGCTGCAGGGGAGTCTGGCCTTCCTGGTATGGTGGGAAGGCTGAAAAGAGGTCCCTCCAGAGCCCAACACTCATGCTTGGAGAGACTGTCTTTAAAAAGGCCTGCGATCTTTTAGCAGATGCCACCAAACTCGTGGTTTTTCTTCTAGTCAATGCAGCAGCCACCAAGGCCGGCCCAACTGACTTCTGGGGATCCCCCCAGGCTAGATGAAACCGAACCCCAAAGGGCCCTGCACATGAAAGACGCTACGATGGAGCACTAGCGAAGAGGGCCACCACGTCACCTGCCCCCTCCAAGCCAGAGGCCCAGATTCCCTCAGGGAGGGCAGGGGCTTTCCGGCAGAGGCCGCGCAGAGTCGGGCAGCCAGACGAGCACGCTGGCCGCCCAGGGGATGACGGGCGCCGGGCAGGTGTTTGCACCCTCTCCGGACGCCTGCTGCCGCCGTCCCCAAGCTGGCTGTGGAGAACAAGCCCACCGGGCGGGGATGGGAGGGGCCGAGGCCAGGCGCCCCCCCTCCCCCCGCAATGGCGCGCTTCCACAGGGGCCGCCGCGGCCCCTCACCCTCCCCGCTCGCGCGCTGCGCGGCCACGTGACGCGCGGCACTGGCTCGCGCTGCTTTCTCGACACAAGATGGCGGCAGCGGCGGCCGCTGGGCAAGGAAGGCGGGGGAGCGGCGGGCGGCGAGGCGGGCCGCTCTAGCCTCCGCTCTCTACGCTCCCCGCCGCGCACGCTCTATCCTCCGTTCCCGCCGCCTCTCTATGGTCGGGCGGCCGCTCGCCGTTGGCAGGCGGGCGGCAGCGGGCGGTGGGCGGCAGGGGGCGCTGTGACCGCCGGCGCGGCGGCTATCATGCTCGGGGAGCCGGGCCTGGGCCGCGGCGCGGGGTGGCGGGAGCGGGCGGTACCGGAGCGGCGCGGCGCGGGGGGTCGGTGCCCGGCGGGATGTTCCGCAAGGCGCGGAGGGTGAACGTGCGGAAGCGGAACGACTCGGAGGAGGAGGACGAGGAGCGCGACGAGGAGCCGCCTCAGGAGCCGGCGCCGGCGGCCGGGGCGGGGGGGGAAGGGCCCGGCGAGGCCTCCATGGCGCTGGCGGCGGGCCCCGGGCTCCTGCCGCTGCCCGCCGGCTGCGTGCCCCTCGCCCTGCCCGGCAGCCCCGCGGCCTTCGCCTGCGCCGCGGGCTACGGCGCGGCTCTCGGCTTGGGGCTGGGCTTGGTGGGAGGCGACAGGGCAGGCCTGGGGGCTCTGCCGGCGCCCGCTCTCCTGCCCCCCCCGCCGCCGCCGCCGCAGCAGCAGCAGCAGGGCAACGGGCTGCCGGGCGCCGGGCGCCCCAAAGAGAAGAAGCGGCCGCGGGAGAACAAAGAAGTGCCGCGGGCCAGCCTGCTCAGCTTCCAGGACGAGGAGGAGGGTGAGACGGGGGACTGCCCGCCGGCGGGCACCGGGGCCGCGCGGCCTTTGGCTCGCTGCCTGCGGGGGTGGAAGGGAGCCGGAGCGGGTCAGCCCGCGCCGGGCCTCCGCCCGTCGTCTGCGCACCCCTCGTCCCCCAGGAGAGCCGGGACCCTTGTTCTGTGTGTTCGTTAAGGCGGTCGGGTTGGCCCGCGTGACGTGGGGCTGACGAGGGGTCGGACGAGAGGGGGAGAGCCCTGGGGGCGCGGTGCGGGGCGCCAGGGGTGCACGGGCGGGGAGCGTCCCATCGGCAGCCGCTTCGGCCCCGGGCCCGACCCGGCTCCTGCGGGGCCAGCGTGCTCCCAGCACCGGGGTGATGTCCCGCGGGTTTAATTCCGGTTTGGGGGGTTGATTGCCTCTGCTTCTGTATTGCTGGTGCCCGACTGCTGCCCCCGTGTTGCGCTCGCTGCAGCTGGGTGGCTTGCCGGTCACGGTGCGGGCTTTAGCCTGGCCTGGGTTTGTGCAGTAGCAGGTACTAGGCCCAGCAGGTTGAGGGGCATCTTTCCCGTGGCTTTGTGTTGAGTTTGTTTTCATCCGATGTGACGTGTTCACAGGTCACGTCGGACTGCCTGCTGTCCTAGCAAACTCCCGTGTGAAGCCACTGGTGTTCTGTTGCAGAGTTAGTTCATCTAGCCATCCACAAGATTTATTAGATTAACCTTCACAAATAGTGGAAAAAGTAGTTGAGCGGTTTCTGGACGCTTTTCAGCTTTTGGAGAAATAGCATAATTGTGTTTGTACAGTGCTTCAGCTAATAATTCTGCTGATTCCAGCAGGTATTGCACTCATGAGTCGGTCCATTAACACTCAGATAATCTGATTACGGATAATAGTTATGTATTTAAAATGTTCAAAAAACTATCAAAAAACACTCCTCAAACTCCAGAGTTTGTTGCATCCCACAAGTTCAGGGTGAATAAAATGAGGAGCTTGTTTTTATGATACCTTTTGTCAGCAGGAGACTTAGTATGCATTTTGAATTTTCTTAGAAGGAATTATCTTGTAATCACTGGAACTTGGATTCTAAGACTAGTGATTTGAAATCTTGGCAGAAATACTGGAAACATGGAATTACAATATAGACTTAAAAAAACCCAACCAAACACTTGTGGATTTCCTACATCAAGCTTCCATTTTTTTCTGTGCAATTTAGTTCTTTAACTTATTGCATACCTTTTGGTGTAGGTTGTAGTGCTGCAGGCATTTGAACTAGCAGTACAACCGAAACCAGCCGTTCCCTTACTCATGAGTTGTGTATATACGTGGCTGTGAAAAGACTGTTGACCCAAAATGTTGGGGCTTCATGTTGTTTTCTTCCAAATTCATGGTCACAGTGAAGGATCAGCTGGGGTTTTTTGTTTGTTTGTTTTTTTAGAAAAAGATTACTACAGTCAGATTAAAGCAGGCCATGTGTGTACACTTCTGTGTAACTTCTGCCTTGCATTTCTGTGACTGTGCTGTGAGCGGGATGAATACCCTTGAAAATGACCGCAAAAAGAGGAGGTAGACATGACTCCACATGAAAGGATATGGGACTGGTTTTGTTGCAATAGTGCAAATGTAAAGTCATATTAAATTACGGTGTTAGTGGCATTTATTAAGTTCTAGGTACAAAATTAAGAGGCTTAATAAGTAAGTATACTTCTTGGCAGGTCTAATGTAATATTTTCCAACTTTTCTTTTAAAGAAACTGAAGAGGTTTTTAAAGTGAAGAAATCAAGTTACAGCAAAAAGATTGTAAAACAACTGAAGAAAGAATACAAAGAAGATCTTGAAAAATCAAAAGTTAGAACAGAGGTCAATTCTCCAACAGATGGTAACTGCAAAACTAACAGTAACTTTTGTAATGGAAAAGATTAAGTATTGTAAATACAAATTGCTTGTTTTCAAGATGAATTGCTAGTCTTTTTAGAGAATTTAGCATTTAGAACTGAACTAAAGCGCACATTAAATGTGTTCATTTGAACCTTACAAATGCTGTTCTGAAGCTGGTAGAGAGTTCTCTGATTCTCTCTCATGTGGAAATGAATGTAGAAGGATGAAACTTCTCAGCTATGTATACAGTTGTCAGTAGACCTCAGTAGTTTCTGTATTTCAGCCCTGTTTATGTCAGATGAGTTTCTTCCAATTGAATTAGGAAGGAATTAAATTAGTTTAGAAGGGTGTCTGGTGCCTATATGACAAGATGTGTCCTTGTAACGCATCTTTTCGAAAAGGAAGATTGTGGGGTGAGCAGAGTGGTGTTCTTTGTTATTAAGTAAATTATTCAACAGCTGCCTGTTTCAGGACTTGGACCTTAGAGTAGACTTGATGATTAAGATGACAGGATGAAAGTGTTGGAGCAGAAGGATCTTTTAGCAATGTACGGTCCTCCAGAGCTTAGAATAGAGCCTGGGATTTCAATTTCATTGTACTTCTGCTATTGGTTTTTGGGAAGCTCACTGGTAAAGCATAATGATTCCTTTTCCACTTAAGTTTTTATGTAGAGTAATAAGCTACAATGCTATGAATACAAGCCGAGAGGCTTATGATCTAAAGATTGCAATGGTATAGCTGGAGCATATGAGAGTTGAACATGGTCCCATGGAGAAGATTACCCTTTTTTAAGTTAATTAAATTAGTCTTTTAAAAATCTTAAAGATTCTTTCTTAGTAGAATCTTTTAAGTTGCCTATGCAGTGGTATGGAGCATGAGCAAAACCAGAAGTTATCATTTTTGTGGCTAATGTTCAGGGAATCTGTGGAAACCTGGATCTTAATTCTTGCTTCTGTCACAAAGATCCTTAAAAAATTGCATTTTGCACATGGCTAGTGTGTGCTCATTTTCTGTTTGTCTGTTTTTCAGTCTCTGTAGTTGGTTTGGTTATGGTGCAAAGACCTCATGGCTGCTACTGAGTCAGTAGTCTGGATTCTTTAAACAAATGTTAAAGTCTAAAAACTCAGATATGTGCAGCTTGGATTGGGTAACTGGATTTAACATGCATTTTCTTACATAATACTTGTACCTGCTGCCTGTATCTATATGTTACCCACCTAATGTAGGGTAATGTTGCACCCAGCCCAAGAGGAAAGTGAAGGGGTTCTTTTGAAATGAGTCTGTTCTTGTGGAAAGATTTGGTGTAAGACAGGCGGTGCTTTCTAATTACATACATAAGAGGCTATGTGAAGATTGTGCACATGATCTTAATTACTGAGTTCCCTCACTTTTTTAATACTTGGCCATGTGTAGAATTTTTAGTGGTTGTTGGGCTGTCTGCTTTGTCAAATTTTATTTTGAGAGGATGTCAGTGACTTAATCACAATTAAGAAGGTGTATTTCACTAGATATCAAAATAAAATTATCATTTAACATTTTCATTTGATTTTTACTTTTGGTTTTTAGACCTTAAAAAAATACTTCCAAGTGATCTTTATAAAAAGAGTAAAACATGGGCTTTGTTGTCTTACCAGTCGAACCACCGCTAGAAAAGACAGGACAGCTTAAGGATGTAGGCCAAGAAGATGGAACTGCAAACAGTGAGCATGGTGAAGAAGAAATGGAAGTTGAAAGTGAGAAGGAAGAAGAAAAACCAAAAGCTGGTGGGGCTTTTTCAAGTGCTCTGTCATCACTGAATGTTCTCCGCCCAGGTTCGTTATTGTAATGTCTGATATGTTAACAAATGGTTTAGCCAGCATTTACAGCAGAGTAATGCATTTGAGAGATTAGGAAATATTTTCCAGCAATATATCCAGCATCTGAGAATTCAGGAAACTGCTATTTTCCAAAGCTGTTCAATTTTACAAGCCTTATGAGAGACAATGCTTTACTACAGAATGCTTCCATCTTGATATCAGTTGAAAGCAGGAATTTGTCTCTCAAAGTGATGACAACTGTAAGAAAATCTAGGTTTGGAATAGGTGACTTAACATGAACTTTAACTGCTTTCACTTAAAATTCTGTCTTTGGTTTGAATGTCTCAGTTACTGGTGTGCAAGGTGTCTCAAATGTTTTCCGATCTCATTTTGTCTAATGAGGTTATAGTCAGGCCCTGAGGCCAAAGAAATCGGTCTGAGAAAGTATTTTTGAAACTAATTTACTAATTGTTAGCTAACACTTGATTGCCTGCTCCCCAAATAGAAGACAGATGTCCTGGGTCCACAGACTTGGCCATATTTCAAGGGAAAAAGAATTTCCTAGTTGACTCCCAAATCATTTTTTTCTCTTAGGGGTATTTGCAAAGTATTGCAATATGTATGTTATTGCATCTGTAAAGATATTGCTGGCTTGAATAGAGTATCTCATGTCAAGTATAAAGAGAATCTGAAATTTAACCTTTCGTGCATGCCTAATCAAAGTAGTGGTAAAAATTGTTCATGTTTCAAAAAATTTATTTTGGGGGACCATTCTTTATATGAGGTTTTGTAAGTTGCATTAATTTTGTGTTAGGAATTTTAGATTTTTTAATTAGATCTGCTTTTCGTGTTTCCCCTCGATTGTACAGTCTTCTCATATTAGCTTTGTCCAGTTTGGTGTCCTCTTAATCACTGAGCTGTCGTCATCTTTTGAAACGGCCGATGTTTTTTGCTCCCCCAAAATAAGAAGAGTTGCGAGCAATATCAGGACAGGAAGTGATACAGTCAAGAACCTTGCTTTCTTCCTCCTTTTGCAATAGTCAGCTCCTGTAAAGGGCTGCTGTTTCTTTAGGAATATTTCCCATAGGAACATCAGGCTCCTCCTCTTACAGTACATGAGCTGCTGGAAGCAGAGCCAGACTTTTTGGGAAAGATCTCAGCTTTGAGGGTTTCTGGTCAGAAAGTTTGCATGTGCAGCTTATAAGTTGCTTGCAAATGTTTCTGTTTCTGGATTTTTTTCCTCTCACATTTTTTTTCTGTTCACAAAGATGATTTGGTAGGGCGGCAGAGATGAGTAATAAGAAGTCGTAATACCTGTTTTGTTGCAGTGGTTGTTTAACGGTGCAAACATCTATCTCTAGGAGAAATTCCAGATGCTGCTTTTATTCATGCCGCTAGGAAAAAGCGTCAAATGGCTCGTGAACTTGGAGACTTTACCCCCGTTGACAGTGAACCAGGTAAAGGCCGCCTTGTTCGAGAAGATGAAAATGATGCCAGTGATGATGAAGATGATGACGAGAAGAGGAGAATAGTTTTTACAGTGAAGGAAAAATCCCAAAGGCAAAAGATTGCTGAGGAAATAGGTAAAACCTTTTTAGAAGGACAGCTGATAAACGTTCGCACTGTTTTCACTGCAAGTGCTCCCATTCAACATTTTTAAATAACATGTTTTTCAAACAGGCGTGAATCTGGAGTTGTATTCCATTTCGAAGGAAAAGTACTGCATAATGGAGTCTGTGTAAAATTTTGACCACAAACTATGTTCCTGTGCTTAGAAGCACACAACTCTACTGAATCTGGTAGAGACTTACACTAAGGTTCAATTAGTGTTGTTCTTGTACTTTGTTTTTTAGGAAGTATAGAGTTGTGAAAAGGAAAAACATTAGTTCTTTGATTTCGCATTCTTCTTGCTGATAAGCAGGTAAAATAACCTCTTGGAAAAGGAGAATTAGTAAGATATATAGGATTTTAACATTACAGGGTTTTACCAGCAATTAATTGCAAATTTACCCATTGGATTTTTTAAGTGGAACCTCTGTGATAATAATTCACAAGCTAGCGTCCTTAATTCCTTATGAAGAGGAAAGGAGGATGCACTGAGATGTTCCCACTGAAGCATGGTCTCTCAGGTTTTTGAACTCATGGCCCTTACTTTGAATACATTATCTTCTCCTTTTTGTTACCGATCTGTTTTACTTGTGTTAAGGTATTGAGGGAAGTGATGATGAAGCACTGGTGGCAGGGGAGCAAGATGAAGAACTCAGTAGATGGGAGCAAGAACAGATACGGAAAGGAATCAACATACCTCAGGCATGTATTTAGTTGTGAACTCTTTTTGGTTTGTTTCTGCATATATTGGCTAAATCCATTACAAACTTGAGTAGTTTACAGAAGGCTGTTTCATCTGAGAAATTTAGTGTGCAACTTCTGATATTCTTTAAAGAGAAATGAGAGGTCAGATTTTAAGTATCCAGTGGTATCAGTTTCATTAGTCTCTGTTCTGGGTAAATACTGATTATGGTGCTGTTAACCGGCATTTATTTGCAACTTAAAACAGAGCTAGGATAATGACACTTTGAAGAGACCTCTCTTCTTCTTTATCATTAGGTTTGTATAGTCTATGTGCAGTGTGTGTTTCTTTGTTGTTTCTGTATCTTCTAGTGCAGTGTAGAGTTGGAATTTGTAGCAGGTTGTACCATATGTTACCTGTGCATTCATAATGAAGTTGCTGCTGGGCTGAAGAGAGTAGTTGGTTTTTTAAACACATTTCAGCAAAATCACAACCAAACACACTGACTCTAAGAACCTATGTCATTCTGTTAAATAGTCTTAGCAAAATTTAATATAGTCCCAAACACTTGGTTATTGTAGGAGTTACAGGCTGGTTAAAATTGTCACGTAATAACTTGTTATAAGTATAAATATTTATAATTATAATGATACTAAGAATTTGTCCATTTAAGAAGGTGCTTCTGAGGGAATTTGTTTCTTCCACCTTAGGTGTTGCAAGTTCTACACTTAAACCCACTTGATAAGTACATTTTGTAAATGTACCTGCTTACATTTTTCACTTTATAACATTTGAGATGTGAAAGAAAAGAAGTTTTTCCTTTCTTGAAAGTCTAATATAGTACAATTGCATTTCCTCTTCCATTAGGTTCAACCAAGTCAGCCTGCTGAAGTGAATAATCTGTACTACCAGAACACTTACCAGACACTGTCTTATGGTTCATCATATGGCATTCCATACACTTACGCTGCATATGGATCATCGGAAACCAAGTCTCAAAAAACAGATAATACAGTTCCTTTCAAAACTCCCAGTAATGAGATGACTCCTGTTACTATTGATTTGGTAAAGAAACAGCTTAAAGACAGGTAGGACAGACCCTCTTTTTAGACTTAAAGACCTGTCCCCTAGCTTTCTGTTCCTCAGGCGTCTTTTAGTCTCGGTGAGCAAACAGAGTTTCATCGCTGGAGAAGTACTGACTGGCACATCCATTTAAAAAAAAAAAATAAAAAGGCAAACAAAAAAAGCTCAAAGTGAAGATGACATTGACACTTTGTTCGAAAATCTCCTTGGATTGCTTCTCTGGAAGTGAAGCTTTAAATATGAGGCCATTGATCTTGTTGAAGACAGGTCTGAGTTGCATCTTCTGGACACTGCACAGTCTTATAGTCAAGAATTGAAAGGCCAGCGAGGTGTTTAGCTTGTCAAGTTGCATTCTTTTAAACTGTGAATCAGATTTTTCCCCTTCAGGAGATAAAGAATTTAAATTTTAGTGTATACAGGGTTTTTTTGGTTTAAACACTATAATCTGCTTGTCAGGTACACAAAAGGTCCTACTGAATGAACAACCCAATTGCAGTGAGAAATCATTTGTAATGAATAACTTGCACTTTACATGTCCTCAGTATTGGTTTGTATGCTCCTTGTAGTGTTACAGCCTTTGACAGTGAATCAAGTTAGTAGAGGAGTAAGACTGCTTTGTATAAGCTATAGTTCTCACCATCACCATCCCCCTGCCAAAACCTTTCCTTCCAGTTTTCTTTCAGGGCCAGCCTTGCACTATTATAAGTGCTATCAACTCCTGTAAAAATTGTGGGAGTGGGCAGTGCAATGCACTCAGCATAGTCTAGCAATTAATTTAAACCTTTAGCCTTGCTATTTATGTAGAGAGGGGAAGAAAGTGACAAATGAAAGTTAGAGAATATGTCTTTGCAGTATTTCCCATATATAGACTTGGTACTTGCACTGTCTGTTTAATATCTCAACGGTCTGAAATATACAGACTTTTGGATGTAAATTTGCTATTTATCCGTTGCCCTTCAGGTTGGACTCTATGAAAGAATTGCACAAAGCTAATCGGCAGCAATATGAGAAACATCAGCAAAGCCGAGAGGATTCTACCAAGGCAATTGAAAGATTAGAAGGGTCTTCTGGGGGTATTGGTGAACAGTATAAGTTTTTGCAAGAAATGCGAGGGTATGTCCAAGACTTGCTTGAGTGTTTCAGTGAAAAGGTAAGGATGCAAAAACATTCATCTTTTTAAAAAAAAAAAAAAAAAAAAAAAAAAGGACTTTTAGTACATGCCAAACACCACAGCTCCACAGCTCCCTCTGTTTTCGAAAAAAGTCCCCTGAGAACATATTCTTCTAAAGGTTTGGTTATTCGAGGGTTGAAGAGATAACTTTTCATCATGCTAAGTTGGTTATCAGAAACCTCTCTTTCACAGTGTAAGAGATCACTGACTTTAGATTGCCTAGAAACACTTTTAGATTATATGTCTTTAGGATTTTGGTAGATATTCCGGCATTTCAACTTTACTCAAATGCTGCTTTTTACTTGTGTTGGCTATCAGGTTAACAAAAATAAGGGCTGAATTACAACATTGCTGGTTTCTGGAATGCTTTATGAACACCGTAACAAAGACTTGTATTTTGTGTGTTACTGAACTTCCTCCTGCCAGGCAGTTTCACATACTCGGTATTGCTCTAGTGTCTGAAGAAGAAAAGTTTTAAAACTAGTGTAGCTGTCTGAACACACCCAAAGTTACAAATATACTTTTTTCGTGTAGTGTGATACTTTTGTATATGTCTAACTTGAAAACTTAGCCTTTCTTTCCTATGTTATTCATTATGCTTTAATTACTTTACTTTGTTGTAAATATAACAGGAGCTCTGGAATATATATATATATTTATATATATATATGTAAAATACACAGAGGAGCTGTAAAATTCAGTTAGCAGGATATAGGCTATTTCTTAATTGTCTTCTGACTTGAATACAATAGGAGAGTATCTTCTTAATAAGTTAGCTATCAGAATTACTTGAGTAGTTGAAGCTACTGCTTACCTAGCTTGTTAGGTATGGGAGAGGAATACAAAAGCATTCTGGCTGCTAATCGGTTAGACATTAATTGTCCAGCGCTAGTGGTATTGGGAGAGTCCCATCTTCAGTCCAGTAAGCTGAAGAATATCTATGTCATGAACAAACTCAGGAAATGTGGACCAGTTAATTCACCCAGCTATTGATCAGTTACAATAGATACTGTTCACTGAAGAAACAGTATTCCTGAGTCTGTACTGACATTAGCTGTTGAGGTGTAGTAAAGGTACTTTCCTTTGCAGCTGTCAGTGCTGGTTGCCCAGATGCCTAAACTCCTACTTAAGGATAACTTTTTATATTCTTTCTCTGAAATAAATTTGTATTTCAGAAGACAAGTTAAATACCTGATTCTCTATTCAGCATTTGCTTTCTAAAGACCTCCTATTAAATTTATTTTGCGATTACTGTAAGCCATATCTGGAGGTCCTGTCTGATAGTCCATGCTGTCTTGTTCAAATATTTTCTTTAAACAAATTGTTTTAGAATGCATAATTCTGAGTATAAACCAAGCCTTTTAGTCTCCCAGATTTTCTATAAACCAGGAAAACTTACTGTTAAGTGAGTAACCATTCCAGTTCAGTTTATAGGAAGGTTATTGACCTATCTAACTATACTAGTAAATAATCAATTCCAGCCATTATACAGCAAATTAGCTGCTGATAATTTAACAGACAGGCTTGTTAAAGTTGCATTCTTACAATATACCTTTGCTTTCCTGGTAGTTGGTCTTTTGAGAATTCTACACCTGGATACCTTCCTCTCCCTTCCCACCCTCCCCATACCCCATCTGCCATGCCAGCCCATTGAACTTTTAAGATGTGTTTTTTATCATCTCATGCTTCTTAGGGACATTCACAGAGTTTCGCTGTTTTCAGTTGGAGGCTGCTGCAGCACCTGTATGTACAGTGACTTGCAAAATTAGGAAGTGATGTTGTCAGTTTAAGAGGAGCATTTAATTTATTATGATGTCCTATATATTCCTCAGTTCTTTGGCCAGATAATCTGTTTTGGAATTCAATGCTTTCAGCATGACAAAAGTACTATCAAATTAAAAAACCGTAGCCCACAGGACACCACAACGTTTTCTAAAAAGGAGGTGGGGGGAGGGGACAAAATAAAGTAGTAAAATCAGTATCAGTTTTTATTTAAATGAAATAATGAAATGCAGCAGGACAGTAAATTCTTCTTATCTTTTGAGTGTCAAGATAAATTACCTTCAGCTTTTTTGTAGAACCTGTGGCCCCGACTACTTTGTTTAAACTGTGTGTGTGTTCATAATATATAATGTACATAGTTGTTATGATTATAGTATACTTAAGCATATAAAATGTGTATCTATATGTGTAATAGCAATATTTTGTGTGTATGTATGTGTGTATATATATACACATATATATATGAACACATATCCTAAATATGTATGAAGCTAGGTCCCTCCCTATCCTTCCAAATATGATGCTTTGATTCTTTATTTTATTAGGACTAGTCATGGTTATTAGCCAAATTCACATTGGTACTGATCTGAATGAGAAAGTGGTTTGCTGAAGAAGCACTAATGGGTTCACAATATACTTGTCCACTCCAAAAGAGTCCATTCCTGTAGAGTTTTCTTGTGTGTCTATTGACTTAGTTTTGGAGAACAAAAAACATCATCATAAGTTAACTTTTTTCCCCCCACCATCTTATTTCTGCACCCATTCACCATGCTCAACCCTTTGTGACCCCCAACCAAGCAAAACCATTTTGTTTGTATTCTGTTTTGAAGAGATTCTGGATGTTAGAAACACTTTGCTCATTGATAAGGTGCGGTGGAGAGTATAATGAGGCAGCTATTATGCAAATTTTAGAAACAAGCAATAGAAATGTCAAATCCTCTAGGATTTTTTTTCCCCCCCCATAAATGATAAAACCAGTGAAGCAGAAGATGCTTGCATGACTTCCTTCACAAGTAATTACTGTCAAAATTATGCTTTCTGAGAAGGCTAGAAAATGGTAATGGTGTCTTTACATTTTGAATGTAGGAATATGCAAAGGATACAGAAAGCATATCTTTGACAGCACAGTTAGATGAACTGTTATTTTACCTGCAAAAGCAAATTACCAAAACGCACTGTGTGTCAGAGAGAGGGACCGTAGGTTAAAATGATCCTTGTCATGTAAATGTTCAGAAAGCTTTCCGCTTTTCCCCTTACACTGTTTACAGTGAAAGTGAAGAAAAAAAACCCCGAAACACTGAATTTAAGGTATTGACTAAACAAAACACAGTGAATGAGGGCTGTAACTTTCTAGTAGTTAGTGAAATTGTCAGTCACTCATCAACCATGCTATTGATTATAGAAGAATAATGGCTTCTAAGTCTCTTGGATTTGAATGGGAAATATTTTGAGTGGATTCATATATCTGAATACATAGCTGGGTTTTTTTAATCCTGAGGCAATTACAGAAAGAACCTCTAGGGATGCTTTGAAAAATTTTCATTTAACTTTTCATTTTAGAATTCCCTTTACACACTTAAGAGAAAAAGCTATATTTTCTATGGTGGACTGCAGGAAAACTAGTATTTTTTAAATTATTATTTCTCTTCTCAAAGTTGTCTTAAATTCCAGATATGCACTTCCAACACTGGGATATACCCTCCTCCTATTTCTCTCTGCTCTGCTTTCTCCAAAAGAAAGTTGTACGTATCTTGAGTTGGTGCAGAGTTGCTTTCATTTTAATCCCTGTAGCCCAGTTTATACCACAAAGAGCTAATACTTCTTTCCGCTTAATATCTCCTCTGATGTGTGTCATTTTCAGATAGCTGAAATGGCCCTGTAGCTATAATCTCATAATCCTATATTTTACTGGAGGAGGTTCTTTAATAGCTGCTGAGTCATGTTCTAAATTACATCAGGAAACAATTTCTGATTTTATCTTTTGTTTTGAAAAAAACTTAATCCTGGATGGTAGGCAGCAGTGAAATATTTGAGCTAAAAGGCTGGAAGACTGTGGACTAAGCATAAGTCTCGGAGGTAAGGAGGACATAGCTTAAGTGTTCATACCAAAAGGACTTGCCTTTCCAAATTAAGAGATCGAGAAGACTTCTGGTTTGCATTTGAATATTTATAATAATCTAATTTTAACTTGTCCCAGGAAATGAATTTTTGCAAAAGTGAGCAGTGAATCTGCTATTTAATGTCAGGAAATTCCTAGTTGTTATCATCTATTTTTGTTACAATTCCTACTGAAATTTAGTCCACTTAAAAAAAAAAAAAAAAAAAAAAAAGTGGCAGGTCTGAGCCGATTTAAGTCTGTATCATTCAAAGGTTATACTTAATGCATAACTCAAAAATTGTACAATCTTAGTGATTGGCTAGGGTGACATTTTACTGATTTGAAGTATCTGTTGGCGTAACATGCATATGCAGTGTTTTATTGCATTTCAGTAATAATATTTCAGCATATGCTAATAAGAGTTACGGCAAAACGATACCTGCTGGCTTCAGGAAGTTAAAGTCATGCTTTGTTTTTTCACTGTATAAACTCAGGTTATTTTCTCATTAAAGTGTAGAATACAACTACATTCTTGTTTAAAGAGAGAGTGGAAACAATGAGGTCTGAGAATTGTAAGCACTGTAACACAATGTGTAATGCACTTGGTAGAGAAAACGAGTACTTGAAATAACATTTCACACTCTAATATGGTTGTCTTGCTGTGTAGGCACATTCAATCAACAGAAGTTACTTTCAGAATGTTATTGCTGCGGTTGAAAGCTGTCAACGTTGTTAAATGCATGCATTTTCTTCATGTTGAAATATTTACTGGTCCAAATGATACAGATGAGTAAAAGGAAACAGTTTGTGCTGCTATAAGTACAATGACAGCATTATGCTTCGGAATAGTATGGTACCCCAGAAACCAAGCACCTGAAGAATTTGATATTACGTAGTGTGTTGTATTTTTACAGGTGCCTCTGATTAATGAACTTGAATCCGCAATGCACCAGCTGTACAAACAGCGAGCTTCCCGCCTTGTCCAAAGACGACAAGATGATATTAAAGATGAATCTTCGGAGTTTTCAAGCCATTCAAGTCAGTCCATCTTGAAGGTTTTTATTATTCATTAAACAACCTTGTTTACTTAGTATGGCTTAATTTAAATGTAAATGTTTAAAGTATGACTGTCTTAAAGTTTATCCTTACTCTTGAGATAGGTAGAAGCAAGTTTAGATAAAAGTTCTCTAATCTGTTTTGTTTTAAACTCAAAGCCACTCTAACTCTGACTTCATCTCTCCTTTCTATTGCTCTTAACTATATTTTCTCTTTCCTAGCACTGAAAATGTATGCGTGGTGGCAGTGGTAGTAGTGGTAGCATGTGACTCCTGATTTTTCTCTTATGTCAGGACTTTTTTTTTTTTTAACCTCCTTGAATATATAAATTCCCTGTAATGCTTACAGTTAACTCTGTACAAAGCCATGAAGCACTGGGCTAGAGTTGACTTCTGTCTAATGCTCTATTTTATAGGCAGCGTAAATATTTCGTTTCAGACACTTAACTGGTAAAGCTAAAGAACCGGAAGAGATTGGTGCTGTTGTTAAAAATCAGGCTAATACAAAGTGACCCTATATGAAATGCAGCTTAAAATTAGCCAGTTAAAATACCTGCTTACTTTGTGGATGGGGGATTCTTACTGAGGAGTTTTCTTGTGGTGTTTACTCTTCAATACGTAAAACTCTATAAAAGTATAGATGTTAACTTGGGTGGTATACATGTTCCTTGGAGGAGATCTTATTCAGCATGTTAAACGACAGGTAAAATATCATATTAATAGTAATCGTCTTCTGCTTTGGAGAGCTTCCCATTTTTAAAAATGGCTTTCTTGTCCATCCTATTGCTGACCTAAAATCCTATAATAAAAGCCATCTCCTATTCTGTCACAGTGTGTCCAGAGATGAAATTTTGTTAATACCATTCGATGAAACTTACTGAGGGTGATAAAGTGTTAGGGCATCGGAGTTGGTCACCCTTTTATGGAGAGGTTAGCGTACATATTCCCTTTACGACTTTTATTTGGAGCCCTACTTAGCAGCAACCGAAAACATCAGTGTGTTATCAACATTATTCCCATACTAAATCCAAAATATAACACTATACCAGCTACTAGGAAGAAAATTAACTATCCTAGCCAAAACCAGGACAGATGGGAATAGCTGTCATTGTCAGGGCTGGGTTTTAAAGAGAGATCTTATTTAGTATCTGGAAGTCTTGAGAATGAATTTCACTGTGTCTAGAAATAGTCCAGTTCTGTCTCTCAAATTATCACAGAAACTAGGAATTGATGCCAGCCTTTGATTTGATGTGTGTTGCAGTCATAGATGATCTGCTTTTCTTCATACAGTGTCAGAACACGAAAGGCCTAGAAGTGAATTTAAGTTTGTCTGCCAACTTTTGCTATACTTCTGTGTAAAGACAAGTAGCTCAGCTTCGATAACATTTTAAAAAATTGGACAAATGATGGCTTCATCTGTATGTTAAGGCTCTTCTGGTGTAGATTTTGGATAGATCAGCATTAATATTCTTAATGATAGATTTGTAAATAGATTTAATTAGAACAAGTAAATTTACTCTTGAAATTTGGGTAGGCTTTTGTTTAAATTTTGATGTTTATATTTTAGTGGGTGGACTTGACCACTGGCTAACATTCAGTCCAATTTTAAAAATTTACCTGAAAAGGATGAACTGGAAGCACTCTTGGGTCCGCCTGCTGGTTGCTGATCAGCTTCACTGTTTAGCTGTGGTGTTTTCTATAACCAGAAACATCTATAATGAATTGCAGCTTAAAAAGAGGAGGGAGGATGGTTTATCTTCATGTAGGTTTTGATGTGTTTTAAACTTTAGGCAATCTGAAGTATATGAGCTGAGAAAACACTATGACTAGAACTCTGAAATATCATATATTCCCGCTCCAGTCACTTTTCTCTGTCTTTCTTTTTGTTCATTTTCTTTTCAAAAGGTACACAGGGAACGTGTTTGTTTAAGGAGCACTTTTTGTCTTGGAACATTCAATTTAAGCAATTTCTGTTAAAACTGTTGACTTCTATATAGTTGGGCACTGTTGTGAGAGGGACAAGAGTGAAGTATGGTGAAAACTATTTGACATTTAAGTGGAGATTTTTCCAAACTCCACTACTTCCTCTTTTAACCTCTACACTTGTGAATTCGGGCTTCTGGGTGCATCTTTTTGAAAACTTCAACTTTCTACTTCAAATTACACTTAGTTTAAAGTAGGTAAAAGGCTCTTATGAAACTGCCTACAACACATTTATATAATCGTAGATAAGCATTTTAATTTTCGTCAATGTAATTTTACAGATAAAGCACTGATGGCACCAAATCTTGAATCTTTTGGACGAGACAGAGTGATCTATCAAGAACAAGTAAAGCGTCGGACTGCAGAAAGAGAGGCTAGAAGGTAGAGTACTGAGATTTCTTGTCCATTAGGAGTCTTTGCCTGCCTGTATGTTAGTGTCCTGTGTAACATACTAACAGAAGTAGCAATGTTTGCTCCTTTCCTGCAAAGGGAAGAAAACACTTAAGCTGGTATGCTGGGCAGGGGTAGCCTTATATATCCCAACTTATCATACAGGTGTACAAAACAAGGGATCATTACATGATACTGATGTAAAATCTCTAAAAGAGAGCATAGTAGAGTCATTCTGTATCTGTATAGTCTCTGCTGGTTTCTCTTCCTTCCGTTGTTTGAGGCAGCAGTGTAGTGGAACGTTTGAGGTGGTGACATAGTGAAAGTTTTTTCCAACCTGGATTTCCTTGCATTGAAAGTTATGACAAGCTTAGGCAGGTCTGTTCATTGCGGGGGGAGGGGAGGGGCGACACACACGCACACTCAAAAGAAAGTAATAGCTGGTTTATACTGCTGATCCTTTTCAGAGCTCGTCGTAGACAAGCAAGAGAGCAAACTGGGAAGATGGCAGATCACCTTGAAGGCCTTTCCAGCGATGATGAGGAAACTTCAACGGATATTACAAACTTCAACATGGAGCGAGGTTAGAAAAGCTACTGAAGCTTTATGTAATAAAATACAGAAAATTGGCAGAAAAAAAGAAAATTATCCAAATGCAGCCCTATCTATATGTTTCACCATATTTTGGAGAAAGTTTAGGAACTGTTCCTTGGTGGATCATCAGTGTGACCGAAACTGTCCCTTTCACCAACCTGTTGTGCAGCTTGCAGCTAACTAAATACCCAATCCTCAGTGAGATTCGTTTTATTTAATTCAAACATTCTTTTGCTGGCTAGCAATAAGCTTTTGTACTTTCAGTGGATACTAAGTCTTCCTCCTAATTTGTAACGTGGTTTATCATTCTCCAAATTGTTAGTAGTAACAATCCTCAGCCCTGTCTCTACCTGCTGTGTGTACTAGTTATGTTAGTTGTGTACAGGTTACTACTGTTTGTTTTACATGTGAAATTCTGAAAACCTCAGTGAGTGCTTTAGAAACTTCTTTTTTTTTTTTTTTTTTTTTTGCTTGATAGGAAGTATTTTCTGGAGTTTTGTATAAGCATCTAGAAATGCAATGACAAAGGTTTTGTAGACTCTTGTTACAGCCTGGCAAACTTTGCAGATGACAGAAAGCAATGTTGAGTGCAAACATTGCAGAAAGATCTTGTGGTACTGACCTGATTTGAAATTCATCTGCAGTTTTATGATGGTTTGGTCAAAGTAACCATTATTATGCATAACCCTAATTATGCAATAAATGGGGTTGTAAGTTAAGCTAATGCCTCTAACTGGGAGAAATGCAAGAAGCCTGACATTTGGGGAAGTATGGTTAGTTTGATGGAATGATCATCTTTTATAGTAGCAGTTAAAAGGCAGACAATTCCAGTGATTACTGTGAAACCAGTAGCGAAGAAAGTAGAACATCACTGTAGTTATCCTGTTACCTTTTCATTTTGAACCTGAGTACAATTATTCTCTCTGATGAAGCAGAATTTAATCATATTAGAAGAAATGTGGAGAAGGGGAGCAGCAAGGATCACATGTATAGAATTGCTTATGTTGTATGTGAGGAGGGATTAAACAGTTTTGGACTCTTCAGCTAGGAGAACGATGTTGACTTTTCACAGTATCAGAGCTAGTGGGCATGAAATGAAGTGATACGGTAGGTTTAAAGTAAACAAGTCACTTCCCACAGAGAGTGTAATAAAAATGCCAAAGTCATTGCTGTAGGTGGTTGTGGAGACCCAAAGTATGAATAGATTAAAAAGGCAATTAGATGAACTGTCCAGCAGTTGGGTCTTTCAGAAGTGCAGTTTCCACACCTTTAGTCACTGGCTGATTTACCAAAATTGTGGATGCAGAGAGCGCTCTGATAAACAAAGCAACTGTTCAGGCTTTTTAGGTACTATAATTAACTTTGCTAAGTTAAATGATCTAGATTAAAAATTCAGTGTGGCTCAATTGCTCTTTGTAATTTGGCACTTTTATGTGTACAAAAGCCTTCTGTAGGAGTTTCATCAGTTTCTGAGTAAGCTTAACATTTCTAAAGCTTCTTTTTTTTTATCATTCATAGCTCTCATGGTAGTCCAGAATCAGCAGTGAGCTATATGGAACAGAGGAATGCACTTTGGACCTGCTGACTTTATTTGTAGCATCTCTTCTTGATCCTATTGTAAAAAGTGTGTTTACGTGACATAATTTCATGTCCCTCAGCCCTGTCTCTACCTGCTGTGTGTACTAGTTATGTTAGTTGTGTACAGGTTACTACTGTAAATGAATATTTAAAACTGTGGCTGCAGCAAAAATGAGTGATTAAAATGAAACTAACCCTGGGAAGTAGAAAAGATGAAGGGAAAATAATATATAGAGAAAAAGTTTTGGACTGTGTAGAATACTGATACTGTAAATATTAAAAAAATGTAAGGAAGGTGCTAAGGGATTGTAATGGTTACCCAGTGCTAACAGCCATGTTATGTTCAGCATGGTGTCTGCCAGGACCTGCTCTGTCTGACGTGCTGATTCAGTTGGCTTATCTGAGATGTCCTCCAGTACTTGCACTTAGATGAGCAAAGTTGTAGAATAATTTGGGTTGGAAGGGACCTGGAGATCAGCTGTTCTAAACTCCCATGTAGAGGAAGGCCAGCTGTGAAGTTAGATCCACACTGAATAGAGCCCAATATATCACCAGTCCAGTGTCTGGTAACTGAAAATCATTGTATTAAATGTTTAAAGCAAGACCTGTGATAAAACAGTATATCAGAGACTACTCATTTTTTTTATTGCTTTGTATATTTGAGGCAGAAGTAACAGAACTTTTAAAGGTGATGGTTTTTTGGTTTTGTTTATAGGAGTTAGCTTATGCCAGTGAGCATCAAAGTCCATCTTGAAAGAGGTATTACAGGGAATAGGTGATTAACTTATTACTCTCTTTCTCCCCCACCAGATCGTATATTGAAAGAATCCAGCAAAGTTTTCGAAGATGTTTTGGAAAGCTTTTACTCAATTGATTGTATTAAGTCACAGTTTGAAGCTTGGCGCTCAAAGTACTTTGCTTCTTATAAGGATGCTTATATTGGCCTCTGTTTACCAAAGCTGTTTAACCCTTTAATCAGACTTCAGCTGCTGATCTGGACTCCTTTGGAGGTAAGGTCCTCTGCAAGCAACTTCTATGTAAGCTTCTATATAGCGGCTCTTTCACACCTCTGCAGAGCAAAGTAAATTGCACCTTTGATGTGTGCTTCTCATAAATGCATGTCCTAGGCATGAAGTTTAAAATGGGCACTTCTTTTGGGGTGAAGCTTTTCTGGGGAGTTTCTGGACTGTTGTCCTCTGTGTTCCCAGCAGGCCAGAGTTCAATTCAACACATGACAGTACCTTCTCAGTGAGAGGTGTAGACCAAAAAGCCAAACAGCTTCTTAAATAATACATTTGAGTTTTAAAATACTTAAGAGAAAATTGTGATTCTAGAGATGTTGTTTCTTCAGAAGTGGAACTAAGAAGCCTGTTTTTATGTTGACTTGCAACCTGTGTCTCTACACTATGTATCTTTCTTTCTGTCGCCTATATCTTCATATCCTGTAGAACTCTGGCTGGCAATTTCTAAGTCTTCCTCGTAGTACTTATTGCCCAGTTATTAGGTAGGGAACATGGGAAAAGCAGGACAGCATTGTTGCAGCCCAGTATCCCTGGCACATGTTCATTGTCCAGCCTGCATGTGTGTGCTGACAGGAATAGCCATCAGGACAAACAGCTCAGGTAGCTTTTGACTCCCACTCTGTTCTTCCTACCAGTGAAAGCTCTTATAAGGTATTTCTGCTGCAGTCAGGTGCTTATTTTCACACTACTGGTAGGAACTTACTTTTTTCTGCCATATTGGCTTTTACTGGGGAATGGGAGTGGGTCAAGGCACGGAGTGAGTGCGATTGCATAAGCTTGGTTTGATTTTGGGTTTGTGGGGTTTTTTAGGAGACTAGGCTAATAAGGCAGATTTGTCTTCTTCCCTTTCAAAACTTAGCTCATCTACAGCACTGTCTGCAGATGTGTCAGCCTATCTCACAAATGACTGAATCTCTACTTTTTTTAGAGGTGGTTTTTTTTCTTAACTACTAAGAGAATATTTGTAGAAGGGGATCTTCTGTTGCCTCTGCTCTGATTGCAGAGGAAGGGAGGCACAAGTCTTCTTCAGAAAGCATTCACAGTATTTAATTTGAATAACAAGGGAAAAATCTATGAAAGGTGTCCTCATTAAATTTTAAACTGTTTTTGTACATTCTCCCTTACCCCATTCTATTTCTATGCGAGTTCTCAGGCTGGCAAAACAAAGCTCAAGTTAGTTGGAGACATGGTACAGAATTCTCATAACTGTTTTCACTACTTTGTGTTACTGGTCCTGTTCAGCATTTTGTTAAGTTAGAAAAATTATAAGGCATCCATAAAAAGAGGGGTTTAATCCAGAAGGCATCATTTTATAATGCAGCACAAATGAACTATACTTCTCACTTTTACCCTAATCTGTGGGCTTTTATTTGGCTCAGGTGTAATTAGAAGTTAAAATCTGTAGGGCAACAGCTGCCAAAAAAAGCAGTCTTCTACCGTTTTCACTTTCATTAGAGCTAGTGATTGCGTGGTTGTAGAGTGAATTGGTTCATTTGGCTGATTTGTGGGAAATTGACCTTGCTCCCCATCCTCTCTCAGCTTTTGCTTGGGTTGGGTTGTTCATATACACTACAATGACCTGTGATGGCATGTTTAGTAGTGTTCAGGCAAAGAGGTAGAACATTTTCTTCACTTCCAGGAATCAGGCTTGCCTACGTTTCTGAAGGAAGTAGTATCACTGCTTCAAAAGTAGGGGAGCCAAAGCAGGTGAAGTAATTTGCCCAACCTTGTGCCAGATTAAGAGACTGTTTGGTCTTGAGGCACTATATCTTTTTTTTTATTTATTTCCAGTGCAGATGAGTCCCAGACACGTAGACAGAGGACTAGATTTTTGAGTTGTTACTGCACTTAATTGCCACGTACACTGCCTGCTAAGCACACTTGGTGGACTGTTTTAAAGTAGTTTTGTTCTGTTTTGTGAAGGTATCATACTTGCACATATAATGTTTTTATTTCTTCTTTTTTTTTAAAGTATTGACTTTAAATCTCTGTTTAAGAATCTAACCTCAATTCTGTTTTTATTAGGGCAAGTGTCGAGATTTTGAGACTATGTTGTGGTTTGAATCATTGCTGTTTTATGGCTGTGAAGAACAGGAGCAAGTGAAAGATGATGCTGATATTTCACTGTTGCCTACCATTGTAGAAAGAGTTGTTCTTCCTAAATTAACAGGTACAGTCTTAGAAAGACTTAGAATGAAAATGGGGGTAGAGAGGGAGGTGTGAAAGTTGATGCTTGTTTGTGCTTTCAGATTTTACTGTTTTGTGAATTATTGCCTGACTATCTGTACTGATTTCAGCTGGGATAGAGTTAATTGTCTTCCTAGGAGCTGGTATAGTGTTATGTTTTGGGTTCCGTATGGGAAGAATGTTGATAACACTGATGTTTTCAGTTGTTGCTAAGTAGTGTTTAGTCTAAACTCAAGGATTTTTCAGCTTCTCATGCCCAGTCAGCAAGAAAGCTGGAGGGGCACAAGAAGTTGGCACAGGACAGAGCCAGGGCAGCTGACCCAAACTGGCCAACGGTGTATTCCATACCATGTGATGTCACATCCAGTATAGGAACTGGGGGGAGTGGGAGTGGGGGATCGCTGCTCGGGGAGTAGCTGGATGTCGATCGGTGGGTGGTGAGTAATTGCACTGTGCATCATTTGTACATTCCAATCCTTTTATTATTACTGTTGTCATTTTGTTAGTATTATCGTTATTAGTTTCTTCTTTTCTGTTCTATTAAACCGTTCTTATCTCAACCCACGAGTTTTACTTCTTTTCCCGATTTTCTCCCTCATCCCACTGGGTAGGGGGGGAG
The DNA here is from genome assembly GCF_947461875.1 of Haliaeetus albicilla. Taxonomy (NCBI): domain Eukaryota; kingdom Metazoa; phylum Chordata; class Aves; order Accipitriformes; family Accipitridae; genus Haliaeetus; species Haliaeetus albicilla. Next base: position 17,101,482 of record NC_091488.1, read on the forward strand.
TGAGTGAGCGGCTGTGTGGTGCTTAGTTGCTAGCTGGGGTTAAACCACGACACTGTCTTATTACCTGTATTTGAGTATTTGCAAAGTGGAGTAATTCTTTAATCTCTTACAGTGATTTCTGAAAATATATGGGATCCTTTTTCTACAACACAAACATCTAGAATGGTAGCAATTGTACAGAAACTAGTAGATGGATATCCTTCAGTGGTGAATGCAGAAAACAAAAATACACAAGTAAGTTGTTTTTTCTTAAGTATCTTTCATAAGTTAAGGAATTTGAGTATATTTTTAATATGCTGTATTGGAGAACACAGCATGCTTAGTGAGGAGCAAGAAAGAGAATTTTGCAATTATTTGATGCTCTGCAGCCTTGTTATGCAGAGTCAAGTATGGTGATAAATTAGGAGGAGGAGCTCAGTGAAGTCTCCTCAAAATAGGTGCTAGAGATAAAAAGAGATACCAAATGTACTAAGACTTGTTGGTCTGCAGTTTTGCTTTAAGGGTTAGCTACAAATAGTCAGGCTTTTCTTTTTTAGATCTTTGTAACCCTTTCAAATGTATTGCCTGGAAATCTGATTGTTTTACTTATCTTCTATGAATACAAGAACCGATGTCATGAGTTCAGGTGCCATAGCTAATGCAATGTATGCATTGCCTTTAGAATAATGGGTGATAGGCCAAAGTGCATGTGTATGGGGAAGTTAGCAGAAAAGCCCTGACTTCACAGAAGCTAATTGTGTAGCCAAGCTTAACCACAAAGTAATTCCGTTGCCTTCAGGTTTTTTTGAAAGTGTCAGATTTCAGCTCTGTTAATTATAGGCTTCTCTAAGACTTTATATGTGTGCTTAAGTATGTATACCTTTTACTGTTAGGGTCACAAATGGTCTTTGTTACTTTGAAAATCAATTTCTGAGTGGTTAACTACTAAGCCATGCTTTGGACACTTAAAAATAAATTTATCTGTTTCAGATGCTTTTAAAGGCATTGTTGCTAAGAATGAGGAGAACACTAGATGATGATGTATTCATGCCCTTATATCCAAAAAAGTAAGTTTTCTTTCAACTGTGGTGTTAGACCGTTGTTGGCAAGTTGGTGTCTTCTGTCTGTAGTTAACAGGGTTTTTTTCTCAGTATGGTTCACTGGCTGGATAGAGGAGATCTTTCGTTATCATGCTGTGAGGATTTAGCAAAGACAAGCAGGATGGAAGGGAATATTTATAGAACTGAACTGTGTGTGGGAAGGAGGAAGCCGGCAAACTCCAGACAGAGGTGGTCTTGGTTGCTCATTAAAGAAATTTCTTACTTTCCAGCATCTTAGAAAACAAGAACTCTGGTCCGTATTTGTTTTTCCAACGTCAGTTTTGGTCCTCTGTTAAGGTAAGTCAGTAAATACATCCTGTAAATCTTTGGTCTAGACAGTGTGGCAATAAAATCCTCTTCAAATTTGTGGAAAATTGTAGATAGAAATTGCTTTAACTTCATTTGAAAGAACTCTAAATTATGATTCTTAGTCTCTGGTAATGCACTGTGCCCTCTTCAAAAGACTGCCAAGTGAAAGCACCATCATTTTAACTTGTATGTTGTGGGTTTACTTACCATACTCAACCCAGTTTTTTTAATGTAATTGTGCTTGTCAGAATAAAACATGCTGCTTTTATTTCACTTATGTGGGAATGAGAGAGCTTGGTTTCTATTTTTTTTATATATATATATAGCATGAGAATCTTCATGAAAATAACATGGTCCCTTTTGGAAAGCTCACTGCTATTTGTGAAGTATAAGAGCATTTGTAATCTTAGTTTAATTGAAACTATAAAGAGTGTGAAAGAAAAAGTCTCTGTGTGTGGAATGTGCAATATAGTTTGCAAAGGTCTGTAAGTTTATTTCCAATAAAAGGCTGTGAAGAAAATTAACTCCCAACAAAACAGGAAAGTAAAGTGTGAGATCCATGTTGATTGAACTGCTGATCTCCATGATCAGGCAAACAGAACTCTTATCTGGAATTTTCTATTTAAATTGCAGCAGTGGCAGAGACTGTATTCTGAATAGGTTTGCAATCACTTCATTTACTTAAAATATTTGGCACTGAATTTTTTCACTTTGAAATAAAAGTCAACTTCCTAAATGCTGTCTAGAGCAAAAAATGCACAAAGCTCACTTATTAAAATGCTGTTGTTAAAAGTGAAACAGATCTCTTATTTAGGGCTTGTGTCTCTTTTGAGTGCCCTGTCAGAGCCTGGGCAGTTTAGAAGTATGCATGCTGTTACCACAGTTTTATTTTAGGGAAGCATTAAAAATACAATCTCTTGCGCTAGTGAGTCAGTTATAGGATCACAGACAAGCAGAAGTAGAAACTGGGAGGCATGTGTTCGTTTACTATTTCACGATGATCTGCCCCAACAGTAAACTGCTGGCTGTATTAATTTGTACAAGACTGGCAGCAATTTCTCTGCAGGCCGTGTGCCAGTGGGGAATAAACAGCTGCAGAGTTGGCTTAGCTGGCACTCCCCTGTGACACTTTCTGTGTTTCTTGTGTCACTGTGCCTTGGAAATAAGGGTACGCTGACAGCATAGCTGGGGATTTCATTGATAAGGGGGCTGTGAATTTGCGCCCGTATGCCATATGCTAGGCCTCACTTGGCTTGACATTGACATCACATTTTGAGAACAAGATGGCTTAAAACTTTAATTCTTTTTTTCTGATTTCTTGTGCAAAACATGAGCAAAGTTGAGGAGGTAGTGGTGGTGGTTGTATGAGAATTCGTAACACTCCAGGCTGGACCTTTATGGATTGTGAATAGTTTTGAAGCTAACAGAAGGCATATTTCCACTGCTTACCTTGGCCATGCTGTTGCATTTGAAGAGGCTTTAGAGTGTTTGATCAGCCTCCTGGTTTCAGTACATTTTTAAATGCTTATTTTCCCTGTGTTGTATTTTCAGTTATTAGGAAACTTTCTCCAGTGGTATGGAATCCTTTCAAACAAAACTCTCCAGGAACTGTCAATAGATGGTCTGCTAAATAGATACATTCTTATGGCTTTTCAAAACTCTGAGTATGGAGAGGACAGCATTAAGAAAGCTCAAAGTGTAAGTAAAATCAAACAATGTTTAAAATCACTTGTAAATCACACACTTCAGCTGAAGGAAAAATATAGTTAAAAACTGATGTTACCTATGAAATCTTGGCTTTGATATCTCGAAGTTGTGATGTCAGTGAAAAATAGACTTTTTTTTTTTTTTTTTTTAAATACACAAACTAAAGAAACAACCTTCCCTGGCTCATACCCCTAACTAAAGGAAGAACCTTATCTGGCTCATACCTGTAGACAGCTTAAGTATAGTGTAAGTTTCAGTGTTCTACTGCTTGAATTTTGGATTTTTTAAATTTTTTCTTTTTGGTAGGTTCCTCACTGTTTCACTCAGTTGGGCCTTGTCACTGCAATTGTGCCTGGCAGACTTCACAAATCATGTTAGATAGCTTTTAAAATCTTTTTATGTTGTGTTTAACTTTCTTTTTCCTGTTATGTCTAGGTAATTGCTTGCTTTCCTAAACAGTGGTTTGCTAATCTAAAAGGAGACAAGACTATTTCTCAGCTAGAAAACTTCTGCAGATACCTTGTTCATCTGGCTGATACAATTTATAGAAACAGCATTGGTTGCTCTGATGTAGAGAAAAGAAATGCGAGGTAACTTATCTTGAGTTAACGCAGTTGCAATTCTTGTGCTTTGTGTTATTTTGCTGAAGCATGCAAACGTGGGTAAATACCTCCATACTGCTGCACGTCTTTTGAAACTTCTTTGAATTCAAATTTTAAAAATGTTAACAGTATGGTAAATGGAGATTTTTAAGGTGTCTAAAAACAACACCTGCTGGAAATCTTTAAACATTCATAATATATTTTGCACTACTGCTTAGTGTCACTGATTCTGGCAAATTTTGTAGCTACTGGGTTTGGACTGTTCCACCTTGTGAGCCTGTTGCCTATTCCTGCATAATGGCTTCTAAATTATAAACTGTGCTTTTATATACAGTAGAAAAGTTCTGACTTTATTTACAGAACCAACTAGATGAACCTGTTTTCCCCTAGATCAAGGAGTCATTTTACTTGTATCTGATAACCAACATAATTAAAAGTTCAGATAGATGCGTAAATGTTACTGCTGGCCAAGTAACCTGAAATGCTGTGGGTGTATCATTTTAAGCAATGATAAACTTAAAAACCAAATTGTTGCACTGATACACAGGAATATAACAAGACTGGAAGATTGTTTATTCCTGCGCTGTTGTATGAGAGGGAGAGGTTTCAAGATCAATAGTTCTGTTGTTCCAGCAAACCTGAAACTTGGAAAGATGAACCCCCTTGCTACCTGCACTAGTCATTCTTGATAGCTGAACTTGCTTGAGCCATTGTTGAGTTACTTTTCAATTATTGAGGCTCTCCGGGGGATTAGATCCTTGTCCCTTTTTGATCTTATGCATAGCACTGAAACATAGAGACAGAAATTTCCCTTAAACTGTAGCAGAAAAATCTTGATTAAGAGGTTGGGGTTTTTCCTGGTATCAATTTTTTTTCCAGTTACCATGTTGGTTAGTAGATACTGTTCTGTCTTTAGAATCACTTTTGGCTGTGGCATATGAATCATCTCGTTTTCAGAGAACACTGAGCTTTGTGCCGCACTGGGTTGTGCTCAAACAACTTTTTATCTGCTCTCAGGTTATGCCTCAGAACTTTGTGTCCAAAGTATAATAGTAGAGTCATGTACCAGTTTAAATTTCCCCATGATTCAAATTCAAAATAGACGTGTTACTCCTTCCTTTCTAAAACCAAAATGCCTAGCCTAGCATGATACTGGAATTGAAATGGAGGTGAGAGAGGGTCCAGTAGAGATTAAACTTTCCCTCTTTTGGTAGCCTGTTTCTAAATTTGAAAGAACTTTCTTTATCAGCTGAAATGATAACTTGGTAAAACTTTGTATTGGAAGAGAAACATCCAATTAATAATTTTTTTTAATAGAGAGTTCCAATGTAATTTCTATCTTCTGTCCTTTTTTTTCCCAGCATTTAACAAATCTATTGCCATTGCCCCCATGAAGCAGATAAAATAAGTCTGCTGCAGAAATGCTACTACTATTAACTGAAGAATGTCATGTCTTTTCATATAAAACCTAGTACAGTTGTTTGAAACAAAAATGCATTAATTTCTGCTGAGAGGGAAGTGTATCTTTACCTATTTCTGTTGGTGCTAGCTTTCCAAATGTTGGATGCTTTTTCACAGATCAGCTGTTTACTTTTTAAGATTAATTTTGAACTTCTAGTATTTTTTGTAAGACTGACCTCTAAATTCCATGTCCAGCCTCCTACCAAGATACCAAAATTGTTCTTGACAGCCAAAGAAGTACAGTCCTCCTAGCAGTTTGTTCACTCTAAGCTTCCTAGATTGACCTGAATTGTAATGCAGTTCATTGGTGGCAAGCTTCATACCTTTTTTTAAGGCATGCATTAAAGCATACTTGCTTTTTTTTGGGGGGGGCTTAAACATTAGTTACCAAGAGAGCTGTGACTGATTGCACAGTACTGTAAGTAATCCAAGACTTTTTCTTGAGATTATGCTGCATCTAGTATTAAACAATATTGTATGATTAATTCCTACTCCCAAAATAAATTTTTCAATTTCAGTACAAAGCTGATAACCAACTTATTTTATCAGACTAAGCAAGTGGAGAAGAAGATGATATGAAGTTACCTAAAACTGATTTGCTATATGGATTCATAATGTAGTGTTCTGTTGAAATATTAATACTTTCACATGATTGTTCCATTCCTGTATTGACTTCTTTGTCTTTTTTAGGGAGCACATAAAGCAGATCATAAAGCTCCTGGCAAGTATCCGAGCACTGGATCATGCTGTGACAGTTGCAAATGATCACAACGTCAAAGAGTTAAAGATTTTAATAGAAGGAAAATAGACTTTTCTGGCAACTCATTTTGAGCTTTAAAACCATTCCTGATGTGTAATTTATGTACATATGTAAAGTTTCTTAAACTGTAAAGTATTGATCTTTGTTTTAATACAAAGTGCATTCTTATATACAGCATCCTTTACAAAAAAAAAAAAAATTTACTTCTTTGAAAACAAAAATGGAATCCCAAGATTGTCATCTTTCCAGAAATCAGATTTTCCTTAAGGTTTCTCAAAATCTTGTTTACAAAAATACTTTGTACCCATGATTAGTAGTCATCTACTCCTGTTAATTGTTCCATGGTTAACTGGAATGTGTATAATATATTATGTGTAATACAATGTATGCGTATATTTATACCACCATGTTGCTTTCACACTGGATATAGAGATCTTGTACTGTTGGAATAAGCTTTTCATTTGCTAGAAAATTCTTATTTTGACAATAAAATGATCATATTATTGGTCAAAAGGGCTGGCAAAACATTCAAATATCTGAAAATCATTTGAGCTAAAGAGTAGAGACACTTTCAAATGGAGCCTGACCTTTAAAAAGCAGCTGTGCTGCACTCAAATTGGAATAACTAAAAAATTATCTGCATTCAGAATATAGAACTCTTAAGACTGTTCTTAGAAACAAAACAGAAAGGAAAACCCAAATCAATGCTTAATTATTTTTTTCTTAATACAGGCATACAATGAGAACTTGTGATTATTGCACAAGTATACATGACAGCACTTCGTAAGGCCCAAGCACCTTTCATTTTGTAGGAATAATAGTTTACCCATGAACTCTGGACCCTCATTCCTTGTGCAAGTTGGTTAAATTCACTGTTTGTGGGTTGTTTGGGGTGGTTTTTTGGGGTGGGGGCAGTTGTAACTTCATACAAGGAACCTGTTTCTTCTGATTGGTATGGCTAAAGATGTCAAGCAAAATGAAGGTGAAGAAAATTTTATGCCCTATGATTTGAAATACTTATATTGTAATAAATATTCAAATGTTACACTTCCTGCTAAATAGCATCTAAGAATAGTCTTGCAAAAAAAAGCATTTAATTTAAGTGTAAATTAAAAAGAAAACACTTCAAAAATCTGGTGGTTTACATAGGAACACTAGTGACTTGACCTTGGGGTCCAAGGCATGAGAACAGCTGTAATAGCCTTGGATTAAGAGCTATTTCCAGGTGTGCCCTACTTTTTGGGGGGGGAACTGTAGCAATAAATTGGCATACTGAATAACATAAGAAATCATTGTATCTTATGCTCATGTCATGTGGTATAAATGAGTATATTAAAAATGTACAATTTGTAACATGCACACTTCATTTGGACACTGAACAACTGTTTTTCTGAACTGTTGGGATTGATGGAGTACATTCAGAAATACCTGCTTTTAAAAACTGTTTCAATAAACTCGTCTATCAAGGAGCTGTTGCAGTGCAACTTGGTAAGTTTTATTCCTTTAGGAAGGTGGTAAAGGAAATGTGTGCTGACTGACGCTATTTCAGTATGTCAGACCTGTGCTCCTAAGTTAAACTGGTTGTCTAACTGGGGTTGGTGTTACTGTTTGCAAATGAATGTAAACAGCTAATACTACTGCAGGCGTGAAAGGGTACTTTATTTCCATTTGGGTATTTTAGACAATGGAATTCCTTCAACTGAAGTCACTGAAACAGCTGCAAAAATTTAGAAGCCTGGCCTCTCTGAATATATTAACATAAGTGTGTGTTGTGTACTGTCAAATTCATTCAGAATCACTGAGGAATAACCTCAGATGCCAAAGCTTTTCACTGGTTTTTCTACATCCAGAATTTTGACTGCCATCTAATCCTGAAGCCGCAAGATAGCAAATGCAAAGATTTCAACGCTAGAAAATAAGGAAAGTACTTGACCAGGAGGTGTCAGAGTTTGGTTTTTCAATTATGATATTTTTCAAACACTGGGGGTAATAAAGCTATACAGAGTGCAGGAAAAGGGTTGGACTCAACTATTCTCTTCTGGTGCCTGGTGTCTGTTGGAAAAGGTGGCCCGTTCACAAAAGGTGGTCACCAGTAATCCATCTGCTCTGAAAGCCCTCTTCAGCCTTGCTCTGCTGTCCACCCGGCCTCCCTGTAATGGTGGTGTGCTGGGCTGGGCTAAAAAAACAACAGTAACTGGGTTTGTTTTGGAAATCATGTTTATTCAGACTTTCTACTGCCTCTTGGGGAAGAATATTTGTAATGAGTCAGTCATTCCCTCACTGTCTCCCTGGCTGTCATTCAGGGAGGAGAAAAGCTTACAGGTTCAAGCCATCAGCTATCATCTCAAACTTTGCTTTTCTTCTAATAGTTTACATATATATAACACTACAAAACTTAAATGCAGGTTTGTAACTGCAGTTTCAGTAGGTGTGCACGCTACTAGCAGAGCTCCAGACTAGTGGAGCAGCAAAGCTCAAGGCATTTATTATTAAAAATACAGGCATTTTGCTCCAATTCAGATTGTGACTAGGACTGTAAGGGAGGGAATTAAGAGAATGCGTTCCTTGTAACCTCATTATAAATTATAACTACAGAGAACCTTTTTTCAAGATAGCCTGTAGTCATTTTCCTAATTAACTGCTGCGGAAGACCAGCTACTCGTATTACGCTTAGCCTGGCCTCCCTCTACTACAATGACACCATGTGGCTATGGTATTTAGGCACTTGCACACTTGAGGAGTTTCTCCTTCCTATCCCCAAAGAATGCCACGTTTGGAGAACAATAACAACATGAAGAAACTTGCAGCAAAGTATATTTATGGGTGATAAGTAATCTAACTTCTCATTTTGGGTGCTGTTCCTATGTATAAATGGTTGAAATTGTATAGGCACTTAAAGACTTTATGTAAGCAATGTTACCGAATTTTATTTATAAATAAAATAACCACTTTCACTTCTACCACTTCACCTGTATCTCATCTATTGATGCAAATTAAATGCTAGTAGTAAAGTGGTTATACTTTATGTAATGATCTTTAAACAATGTTACACAATGGCTGCTTCATTGAAGTATAATCCAAGGACAATGGCTTTAACATTATTCTCCCACAGTTTACCATGTGTATCTCACTGTTTGCTAACAAAATTAACAAATAATTATAACATGTTAAGAGACTGATGTCCTAGATGATGATGAAATCCCATGTGAGAAGGTACTAACACTTTAAGTGACACAGCAATCTTATTTCTGCACAGAACTCTACAGGGACTTTTGAGAAAGTCTGATAACGTCTTTAGTGGTTAGCATTGTTTAGGAAAGATGTAGAATATGTAAGAAAAAATTGCATGTAAAATTGTCAGTCACTGGCATTTTTATGAACAGGATAATATATTACAAAACTATTAGTTATTATTATTATTATTATTTTATTATACAGTTATGTATTATTACAGTTACTACAAAGTTACCTTTACCCTAAAGGTCACCAATAGCAAAAGGAAAACAAAATGAAATGTGAAATAGAGAAGTTTGAGGAAAAATTGTGCAGATACAGGGAGCCACGTGATTATTCTTTCTCCTCCTTTCAGATAACATCTCATTTTCCGCAAAAGTTTGCTAATCAGTGGTTCTTCTTTCAGTTCTCCCTAAGTTACTCTACAAAAAAGGCATTTTTTTAGAAAGAACTCTAAATATAAACTGGGGGAGGGGATATGTGCCTCCAATTTTGATGTAGTGTGCAGCTTTGGTAGGATGACTTGGTGACGTCTGTTTTAACAGGCTGAACTGTCCTCTTATGTGTGGTGGTACTTAAAAGCAGTATCCCTGTCATCTTAGGTTTATTAGTTGCCCAGTGAAAATTAAATGTCTTGTCATCAGTAGTCTAAAAGGAAATAACAGTACTTGTGATCTGACCATTAGGCTTTACCTGTGAAGTCACAAGCAAACCATTCCTGCAAGAGTTAGTAGTGGTGTGTACAGAAGAGAGAACTCTGAGGAGGCTTCAAAAATGATTGTTGCAAGGTTGTGGTTTTTTGAGAAACTTGCACGCAACCAACAGGATTGATCAGAGTTGAGTGGTTTTGCCCTGCATGTGGTACTCCAAACATAAAACTTCGGTAGCCTTACAATTGTTAGTTGAATTAGTCTGTCTGCACCATGAGAGAATGTAGGATTTTTTGTCCGAGAGTACTTAATTTCTGTATGTAACTAAAATTCTTGCTGTAAATATGCAGAAATAAATGAATGGGGATAAAATAATTGCATGGAGACAAACTTAGTAACACAAGGTGCCTGCAATTTAAGGCTCTGCTCCAAACAGTGACTTAAGCATACGGTTTTGTTCAAATATGTGGACTGTCCTATTGTCTCCACTTACATTACTTTTGTACTTTATGTGCATAGTTAAATGTTTTCATAGAGCAGGGACCTGGAGTGAAGCACAGATATATCTCCAAGATTTGGTGTAGATTTTTCTTACATGCTTAAGCCCAAATTTTCATAGCCTAGGTTTCATACAAGTTCTTGAGTATTGTCTATTTACTGTCCTAAGACTTTTGTGATACCTAGCTAACAGAAAACATTAAGTGGGATGTAGGTTGTGTGACTATGGGCCTCACACACCCTGGGGACATGTGGCTGAAAATCATTGTATTGCACTTAAATTACATATTGCCATTTTACCCAAAAGCTCCAATCAGGATAAGAAATTCATTGAACTAAAGATACTAAAATTATAAAGTACACACATGGTTACTACCTCAAGGAGCTAGCAGTTCAGAGAACCTGCATCTGCAAACAAGTGGTGGATAGAACAAACTCAGCTTTAAATATTTAATGAGCAGTAGGAGTTCGGAGGAGCAAGACGTATGGTAAGTGCTACAAAGGATATGCAACCTAAATATGATGTCAAAACTTTAATTTATTTGCTGTTGATGTGCCAATTTAGTGATGTATAGCACCACAGATGTCCCTGAGAAAATGGTGGTTTGAACAGTTAGTGGAATGGGTAAAACGTGGAACGGGTGGCCTCGCTGCCAGCAGTGCCTGTGCCAGAGCCTGGCAGCCCTGGGCTGCTGCTGCTGCCAAGGGGAGAGGTGGGGGGTGTCAAGCCGCTGATACTGCTGAGGCTGAGGCTCGCTCTTTCCCCATTTTTTGCCATTGCTTTTTTTTGCACTCCTCCTCCCAATTTTGCAGCAGGATGTGCAGGCCCAGAAACCTTCCTCTTCCCCTTTCAGGCATCCTAATTCTGCCTTTACATCTGTCTTCCCTGAGACAGGCGCAGCATTGCCCTGAGCTTCCTCACCTTTTTGATACCAAAGGTAAATTTTACCTATGTTGCTGAGAAGCCTTGAGGCACCCCTGCTCTCAAACAGCAAAGAAGTTTTAAATAGGCTCTGCTCTGAAACCCAGTGAAGCCGTGGTGGGTTAACTTTGGACTGCAGCCAGACACCCACCCAGATGCTCTCTCACTCCCCCCTCAACAGGACAGGGTGAGAAAACAGGATGAAAAAGCTCATGGATCACTTAACAATTACCATCAGGGGAGAAACACACTTGTCTTGGGGAATTAATTTATCACCAACTAAAATAGATTTGGATACCGAGAGACAAAGACAACTAACACACCTTCCCCCTCCTGCCCATTTATCCCAGGCTCACCTTCACTTCTTCACTTCTTCATTCCTGACTCCTCTACCTCCTCCCTGCTCCCTGAGCTCCAGCGACAGAGCTATGTCTCAACATTTCCATATATTTAAGGTTGGTGAGATTCCAAAATTCAATTGGCAGGTGGGGAGAAATTACCAAAACCTTTTATTACACAAAACTGAAGAACAAATTAAACTTTGTTTGTAATATGCTTTGCTATATTATGCAGTGTATTACATTGGCAATTAGTTAGAATGAAATACTCATTCTCATTTTCCATTAACTTATAAACAGCAGTATTTTCTGAAGTTAATAATAGCTTTATGAAAGCTCCCACTATTGGATAGCAATACATTTTTTACATTCTCAGCTGATGTAAACTGATACTGGTGGATGAAAAATTGGACATGAGCTGGCAATGTGCGCTTGCAGCCCAGAAAGCCAGTTGTATCCGGAGTCGCGTAACAAGAAGTGTGGCCAGCAGGTCGAGAGAGGCGATTCTCCCCCTCTGCTCCACTCCATGAGACCCCACCTGGAGTACTGTGTCCAGCTCTGGGGTCCCCAGCACAAGAAAGACACGGACTGTTAGAGTGGGTCCAGAGGAGGGCCACAAAAATGGGTGCCTCCCATTTGGGAAGGCTGGAGCACCTCTCCTACAAAGACAGGCTGAGAAAGTTGGGGTTGTTCAGCCTGGAGAAAAGAAGGCTCTGGGGAGATGTCATGGTTGAACCCCAGCCAGCAACTAGGCACCACGCAGTCGGTCACTCACTCCCCCCTGTCCCAGTGGGATAGGGAGAATTGAAAAAAAAGTAACTCGTGGGTTGAGATAAGAACAATTTAATAACTAAAGTAAAATAAAATGTAATACTAACAATAATAATAAATGTAATAATAATAATAATAGTAATTGAAAGGAATATTAAAAAAAAAAAAGAAATACAATCCAAGAAAAGACAAGTGATACACAATGCAATTGCTCACCACCGGCTGACCGATGCCTGAGCAGCGATAGACCCCTCCCGGCCAACTCCCCCCAGTTTATATACTGTGCATGACATCCTATGGTATGGAATATCCCTTTGGCTTGTTCAGGTCAGCTGTCCTGGCCATGCTCCCTCCCAGCTTCTTGTACACCTGCTTGCTGGCAGACCATGGGAAACTGAAAAATTCTTAACTTAGGATAAGCGCTACTTAGCAACAACTAAAACATCAGTGTATTACCAAGATTATTCTCACACTAAATCCAAAACACAATGTACCAGCTACTAAGAAGAAAATTAAAGCTATCCCAGCTGAAACCAGGACAGGAGACCTTATTGTGGCCTTTCAACATATAAAAGGGGCTTATAAGATCGAGAAAGACTTTTTACCAAGGCCTGTAGTGACACGACAAGAGGCAACAGTTTTAAATTGAAAGAGGGTAGATTTAGGTTAGATGTAAGGAAGAAGTTCTTCACTGTGAGGGTGGTGAGGCACTGGAACAGGTTGCTCAAAGAAGCTGTGGATGCTCCATCCCTGGAAGTGTTCAGGGCCAGGTTGGATGGGGCTTTGAGCAACCTGGTCTAGTGGAAGGTGTCCCTGCCCACGGCAGGGGGGTTGGACTAGATGATCTCTGAATGTGCCTGCCAACCCAAACCATTCTACGATTCGATGATTCTACGATTATATTTTCAAGTGATGCATTTCTCTGATGTTTTGAAAAAGTCAGCTGCACAATAATGATTAGCTAACAGAAAAAAATTATGTTACCCTGAGGCAAAATATATGTGTTCATAAGAAAACAACCACACATGCCATCTGAATCTATTTTATCTGCTGAAAAAAAAAGTGTGAATAAACTTGATATATCAATTGTTTTACACTGCAAGTATGTATGATTTTAGCCTTAGGTGTATCCTATAAAACAACCTTTAAATTGCTGTCCCTGTTAGTGATCTTTATGCATGGATAAAACCTGGACACACTTGCTTTGCTTCCACAGCAGCTACATTGTCATTCTTTCATTTTTACATTCTCAATAGTAAAAAAAGCTTCATGAGTTTCTTTTTTGATGCTATGCTAGTGATGGTTCAATTACATGTAGGCGTCTACCATGAACAAATGAGAAATAGCATAAGCTGTAATAAGCTGTTAGCAATTATGTAGTCTAGTAATTTCAAAACCCATGAAACATCTTTAAATAGTCTTTTAAAATATCACACTTTTATTTATCTATAGAACATTTTCACTGGGATCGTCATAGTGTGTGTAGGATGTTGGCCAGCTAAAAATGCAGAGAGATTACTTACACTGTATTTTACATCACAAATATTTGCTCTGTGTTCTCTCCCACCAGTGCACCCCACTCAACTGGTACTTAGCCTAGGGTAGGTATGTGGGATAAGACCATATTTAAATATCAAAAGATTATGTATGCAATCTATTATTTCTTAAACTAGGCCAGAGCTATGCAGGGAATATATATCAAACATAACTTTTTGTGTTTCAGTATGAAGTTTATATGAAACAAAAAAGGTCTTTCTGTTTTTAATTTTTACCCTTTGCAATGGGAATTGACCTGGGACGAGAAGGTAGTGGGAAGAGATTCTACAATCTAAAATTAAACATGGCCCAGCTCTTGTCTCAGGAGGTAGCTATACTTCTCACGGTTGCCCTTATGCATATTCAAATGCATAGTTCAAATTACAGTCTCTGCGAAAAGAGTTTCTCCACTGTTCAGCTTTTTTCTGCTCTCCACTCAAACTGCCACTGTGGCCCCAGCGTTATCCAAAGTGCAGCAAAGCCCACTTCTCTCTTGATTTCAGCATGTAGCTCTCAAACCTGCCTTCTGGAGTCTCCTCAGCAGCTTGCAACGCATCACCAACACAATACAGTAAAGCTCCGGTGAAGCGGTACTCCTCCTCCACTTACAGCCTGCACAGGCTGAATGGAAATTTCCAAAGAGATGCTTAGGGACGGTCTGTCCCTAAAACTTTTGAAGCCTGTCAGGAAGAGGCAGGCTTCAGCCGTGATTCAGTGCTCCCACCCGGCCCGAGGCACTCGGTGAGCGTCTGCACCGACAGCTTCTATGCCCACCGCACATTTTGCGCAGCGAGGTTTTTCAGTTTGCGGTGCTATTCGTGAGCCTATCCCTAAGATCTTTCTCCCTGCTGCACCTGTAATAAATACACAGCCGGGACTGGGGCCGGCTATGTTTTAACGTAGCCTCACGGTGCGCCCACAGCACGTTTTTCATCTTCGAAGCCTGCAACCCAGCACTGCCGCAAGACAAGGCGAAAGGAGGACTTCTTCTCAGGGCTCTCTTCCTACTTTTCCCTAGGGGGCCAGGTCTCCTCAGGCTGGACTCCACCCCGACAGCAGGGCTTGCCCAGCGCTCTGGTTCAAGGTGCCCCTGACAGGGCCTACAGGAGGGATGCCGCTGACAGGAACCCGGGTCCGGCAAAGCCTCCACCCAGCCCGGTGTCGCCGCTGCCGCACGCCCCGCCGCAGCGCGTCCCGCCGACCCGCCTTTCTCCCTTCTCCCCTCTTCCCCGGGGGGCGGCCGGCCGGCCGGCAGCCGCTTAACGGCCGCCCTCGCGCCCCGCCTCACGCCAGCCCCGCCGCCCCGCTTCTCCCCCCGCCGCTGCCGCCTCTCCCCCCACCCCCGCCCCCTACCGACTTCCGGTGGCGGGAGGCGCAATGCGGAAGGGACGGCGGGGCCGGAGCGGAAGTGAGGTCCCGCCGGCTCCCGCGGCAGGGAGCGGAGCGGAGGGGAGCGGAGCGGGCGGCCGCTGGTGGCAGGTGGCGCGGCCGGTGAGGGAGGCGCTGGTACCGCTGCGGCTGGGGGGCTGGGGGGGCGGCAGCGCCGGGGGGGGCGCTCGGCGCCTGTCAGTGAGCGGCGGAGCCGGCCCGGCTGTCGCCGTCGCGGGGCTCGGGCCGCGGGGGCGCCGCTGGCGCCAGACAAGATGGAGGCTCTGTCAGCGTCGTGGGTACCGGCGGCACCGGGCTGTGGCGGGCGGCGGTGCGCGCCTGCCCTGGGCGGCAGGTGGTAGCGGGGCGGGGAGCTGCCGGCCCGGTGCCGGCTCCGGGGCTGCCCCTCGGCCGGGCGGTGGGAAACTCGCGGCTGTCCGGTGGCCCCCTTCCTCCTGCCCGGCAAGGGAGAGGGGCTTCGGGCGAAGGGCCGGACGGGCGCCGCTGCTCCCCGGGCGGTGCTGCGCCCGCAGGGGCTGCGCTGGAGGGTGGGGGCCGGCAGGTTCCGTACCGGCGGCTTCGAGTCCGCGTCCGCCCTGGAGGCTACGGACACTGAGCCGAAGGGAGGGGGGAGAGGGCAGGGAGCCCCCCTCCTGGCTTTCAGAAGAGCCTTCCCTCGCTGTCTGTTTCCTGAGCTTAAGCCCTCAAAATCTGGCTACTTTCGCGTTTGCTTACAGTTTCTTATTGTTTGGGCTTTTTTATTGTTTTAAAGGAAGATCTTACCTCTGTGGTTTACAGGCTGTTTCACTAGTGCAATACTGCAATGTTTCGGTCGTCAGCCACTGCAGGGGAGGGTTTAAATCCAAACAAAAACCTGCTTTCATTTAAAAAAGAAAACCAAAATAGGTTAATGTTTTTGTATGATCTTTTAAAACGCCTTAACAGCTTTAGTGTTTAAAATATGCTGTCTTTTTGTACAAGGTCAGAATCGGTAAAATAGATCTGAAAATTGAAGCCTACCCAGGCTTCTGGTCCTCTGCATTTGACATTAATTTACGATTAAGATAGTCACCACTCTTAAGTATTCGTGGTGCCTACAGAACCTTATTTTAATCCCCCCCTTTTTTTTTTCTAAGAAGAAATCCTATTAAGTATGGTGAAAGAAATTCTCATCTCTGAGAAACTTAAATAAATCCTTTATTTTGAAAGGTGTTTCTCTGGGTAATTGTGTTTTTGAAACATTGTTATGTTGTCTTTAGATAGTCCTTGTATTTGTTTTGGAACATGAGATGAAATAAGTCTTGTGAGATAGAAAGAGTGAGCAGGTCTTTTTTTGTTGTTTGTTAAACATGTAAAATCCCTAGGAAAGGATGCAAGTCAGACCTGCTTTGCAGAAGGTATCTGGAAGCACGAGAAGGTTTCACTAACATCATTTTGTGTTGGACAGGACTGCCTCTGATAAAGGCAAAATGGCTTTCAGTAAAGGATACCGTGTCTATCACAAGCTGGATCCACTTCCATTCAGTGTGATAGTGGAAACCAGAAACAGAGAAGAATGTCTCATGTTTGAATCCGGAGCTGTGGCTGTCCTCTGTAAGTCAATATGTTTTGATAACTACAATGTAAAAAGTTGGCAGACTTGACATTGTGTAAACAATTTATTTATGGAATATAAAGAAGCACTATTCTGTTTTCTTATTTGCTGATGCAGAGGCTTCTTATTTAAATGAGGAAAAAAAAAGACATTTTCATATCTTCATCTGTTGAGAGAAAATTTTACACATTTAATTACATTTCATCATGCATGTATATTTTCATGTACACTAAATTTTCTTCGAGTAGCTTCTAACAACATCTGCTTATTTTTTTGGTTCTGAACAACCTTCTCCTTTTGAATACATGATAACTTATTGAAAAGCTAATTCTCTGTGTTGTATTTCATAATAAAAAATTCTATATTCTTAAATGGTATATCATCTTAATTTGTTTTTATCTCATTTTGTATCATGATTTTTGATGGCTTTTTGATTTTTAGCTTTATTTTGTCCCTGTATTTTTGACCTATCTTGAGACTCTGTATTGATTTGTCTTGTAATAAAATGAGTAATATTTGGAGCAAGGTGTCTTGCATTGCAAAGTTATTTTTACATGTTTTCAGTGATAAATGTATTAAATGTTTCCCTTAAATTCTTTTTGCCCCCCCTTTTTTTTAAGTCATAGTTGAAGGAGGACACTAAAATGAGAAGTGTAGAAAAGATCTGTGAAGCCTATAGATAGGGTTTTAAAATGTAGTTCTGTTTGTAGTCTTCAGAAAGTCTGAGCACCTTGTTGCACAGAGTTTCTAAGCTTGTTTTTGACTCTTTTGTAGAAAACTTTCATACCATGGAATTATTTTATTTTTTTTAAGTCAATAATGTTTTAACGAATTCATTCTGATGCCTGTTTGTGGTTTTCTAGCCTAGCTATTCTGAGCACCCAATCAAAAAATGGGAGATTTTATTCACTGCCTGAAGTCTGAGTGGACTCAAAACCCTACCTTTCAGGAGGATGCTCTGGCTTTGAGACTGTGGAGTAGGCTGAATGGGGAATGTGTTCTCTAACAAGACTCAAGAGTTAGAAATGCGATTTCCAAAGAAGAGCGGGACTTGAGATATGTTTCCTTTCTTCCGTATTTGCAATTGGCTCTTCTATACTTGAGTGTGTTCCTTGGCAGTGGCATGGTGTCCTTCTGAGGCACCTGACTGCCCCTGTGTAAGGTACTTAGAAGTTGGATCATATTGTCATCAGTACTGGACAGGCTGTATGAATAAGTACTGTCTAGCATACAGCTTAATCTGCATCTTTAATGTGTGATTAGAACAAGCTGCCATTAACTGTTAGAGGCCTAGCAATGGGACATGCCAGCATGATTGACATTATAGCTGCAATTATATGATGATCCGGGTGAGAAACAATGAGTGCTTTTCTATTTTTGAGAATTGTTTTTTTTCTGATACAGTTTCTTCTTACTATATATTTAAGTAATTTCATTGACTTTGCCAGCAGTATTTGAAAGGCATTGTGTAGTGTGGATTGGGTTGGGAATAAGTGTCCAGTCATAAAGCTAGTGAACAGTTTTAGTGAAATCCATAAAACGGGGAAAAATGCTTTGAAGATTTGTGGAAAACTTTATTTTAGCATGTATTTAGTAATTAGTGAACATGCTTAAGCTACTTAAGGAGCAATGTATTAAAAATAATTTATTCCTGAAAGTTATGCTCAAAAAGGACAGTAGGTTAGTTGGTTTTTGTGCTGTGATACACTGCAGGCACCTGGATAAATGTTCTTCTCTAAAATTTAAAAAACATATCAAAGTTTCTGCCCTCTTCTATGCCTCACGTTGTTACCAAACAGAGGAATTGGGACCTGAAGGAAGTTCAAAAGCCTCTCTTCTCTTGGGTTCTGTACTTAGTAATAGCATGTTATTAATCTATAAAGGTTTGTCTTTGGTATTCTAATTGGTAGGTTACAACATAGTAAACATTCATACTTAGCTAGGAGTAGTTACTCTGAATATTGTTTTTAGTAACCTTAACCGGTAAACTGCTTACTCTTTTTCTATCTGGTAAATGGGCATATTTTCCTGATGCATATTTAGCTGTGGCATTTTGCTTTAATTCCCGTTTTGCACCTCGACTCTTTAGGTACTGAAACATGATTCTTTTGTTAATGGTTGAAAGATCACAATCATATCCTTGAACTGACAGCAGAAAAAGTGCGGAGTTCCCTAGCTCAGGATTTTGTTTTCTCCTTTTCTGCTTGCTGTTCTCTTCTGGTATCTATTCTTTTTAATACATATTTAAAGGAGTACAATTATTAGTGCTTGGGGGAGATTTGTAAAGTACTACTACTCCATCTCTCTAGTCGTGCCACAGAAACCAGTCAGAAGATTCTAGTCTGTAGCTATACAAACTTCTGGATGTTGGTACAAATCTAAAAGCCAAAGTTAATGAAAGACTGGCCGTTGGGGGAGATTCCCCAGATGTTTGTAAAATCTGTGTGAATAGATAGAAAAATGGTCAAATCAAGTATATATCAATTTAAATCCAGAACAGCATCACTTTAAATTGTTAAAAACTCAATATTTTTTGCTGGTGGTGGTAACACTTTTTAGACTCAACAAAAATTGACAATACTGATCTCAAACTGTTAGACATTTTTCAAAAGATTTTAATAAATACTGAAGATAAAAAAAGGTGTTCAGCCTTATACCCAATCACAGTTCTTACCTGTATGTAGAATGTTAATAAAGACACAACCTGGTGAAACACACTTTACCATTAAAAGTGATTCATGTGATTTGGTTCTGAGAGCCTTAGTGAACCGCATCTTCTGCGGTATCCATGTATAGAAATTCCGATTTGAAATGGGCTAAGAGAAGGGAATGAAAGCTTACTGATCCTTTAAATGTCATCTTAAAGGAAGTACATCTGTCATTTTGCTGAGGGAAGGATAACAGTATTAACCTTCATCCGCTTTACACTCAATAAAGCATTGCAAGATGATTCAGAGGGTTTCGTTAGGCCTCTGTATGAAATGCTATACAACTCATATGTTGTGTGATTTTCAGTGTGTGTTATATGTGCACTGAATCTGTTATTCAAGTCAACAAAATAAGATGGAGGAGAGGAAGAGGGTCAAAGCGATGGTTCACAGAAGTGGCTGTTGCATAATCATTCAGTCTTAACATGGAAGCAGCCCAAGCCACGCTTCTGCTGGAAGCGTTCTATGTACTGCTTGTAACACGGATTAGCTAATGTTACTGTGACCAAAACATCTGAGAGATACTTTGCTTGCCTTTATATATTTAATACCTCTTTTATTGACTCACTCCTAGTATTGGGTTAGCCCAAGATATTGAAGTCTGAGGGGATCCTGCCAACTTGCTTCTGAAGGTATTGTAAGAGCACCGAGTTTTAAATGTCAGCAGCTTCACTGCTGATTTGTTTAGATTTTAGTGGGAAGATGACATAGATTTATTTTTTCTTATTTGACATATAAAATAGACAGTATATTTATTTTTTTAAATAGGACTCTTTAATGAGATATCTTACCTGTAAAGATTTTATTGACTGAGCAGGAGGGTGTTCTCTCTCCCTGTTCCTCTCTGGTGAGTCATAACAAAACGAGTGGGAAGCTGTCTACTCCTGTCGCCTGCGATGACTAAAGGAGAATGTTCTGTTGTCTGGGAAAATACTGAGCCCTGAGTGGAGAGAGCAGGAGCTTCATGCACATCCTTTGACTTCAGTTTTATGGTAAAGCTGAAAAGATAGCAGGTGTGAACAGGAAGAGGCACTTTGCCCACCCTGAGTTTTTTGTAGAGCTAGATAAAGGAAGAGCTGTAATAACATGTGTGCAGCAGGCATCCTGATACTCATAGTCATATTTAGCAAAGCTACTCTATCACCCATTCACATTCCACTTCTTTTTAAAATGAAAATTCTTCCACACTGCATTCTTCAGGCGGGGCAGGGAGGGGGGGAAGCAGATATGCTATTATCTATCCATGGTAGCAGATGGGATATAATTTGGCAAGAGATTTGAAGTTGACGTGGTGCTTGAGGAAACTTAGACACACAAAAAAGAAACATACTGACAGATACAGTTGATGAGCACCTGCTATATGTACATAATTATTAAGGAGCATAACATTCTGTATGCTCAAAACCAGAGGTTTTTTTTCTTTGGTGTTTGCTGCCATCAGTAATAAACTGCTACTGTGTGATTCTCCCCACCCCGCCAATAATATTTATATAGAGTTTTGAGTGGAACCACATCCCCTTAACTAGGAAAGGAGAATATTTCAAAATAAATTACTACATTCTGTTTTTCATGATGGGATCCTATAAAATAAGCTTAATATATTTTCCTGTTTTATGTACATATGTAAAGGAACAATAATAAGAATTAAAATTCTTCAAGCAGTAATTTATCCTCTGGAAAGAGTGTCTTTATGTTAGAGAGAAAAGGACAAATACAGGCTATGGTAGAAACAATTTTTGAATGTATTTTGATGTAATATATTAATCTGAAGCCAATTTGAAGGGACCAATGTGAAGGGACTAGGATGCAAAGGCAAACAGCAATTTCACCTTCCTGTCTTTGTTACTATTTTGACTGAGTGTCATCTTCTGGACTGCGCCTTCCCATTAAACAGTATCTCAAAACACTTAAGAAGCTGCAGGGAAGCAACAGCTACAGTAGATGCCAAGGGCAGCCATGCTGATGGAAGAGGCTGTAACTTGTCCTCCTGTCATCAGGTGCCTTTCCTAGGATTCTGCCAGAATTCACTATCCTTTTGAATCTACTGGGAAGATGTTCTGATCATTGCTTTCCAGGCATTTCCAAGAATGCTAGTCTAGCACACTTTGAAAAATACAAGAAGTACAGTAAGAATCTTCCCAGGAGGTTGATGGAGGCAGTGACTCTTGCCTGGGAGGACTGTGTCCTCTTTGAATGGTGGATCTGTAGGAATTTGGTCCACAGTTCTGGATATATTAAAAAGAAGTTACAGCAGAATCTGAAGGCTATTTGCTTCTTAAGGTAGACTAGCTTTACACCAATAGTACAGACTATTCTGTATGTGTACCACAGGCCTTTGCATTATTTTAACAAGGGATTTCACTGGCAACAAATAATTCTCTTTATGAATGTTCTCTTTTCAATTCAGTAAATTTTCATTTCTATAGTAGCACATGTTATAGTAAAAGTCTTGGTTTTGCCCTACTGGACATCCAGTGAATAATAGCTCTTGCTAATTAAATGTCATGTTAAGAAGCCTAGTTTGCATACTTCTGGAGTTACTCAGACATAATTTAGAAAAACTAATTAGCATTCCTACATTTCAGATAATTGGGTAGCTTTTTTGCATGGTAGCATGTATTCAAATTGAAAACTTTGTAATTTTGTGAATTGACTTGTACAGGCAAAAATTGCGACAGTTGGCTTTCATGTAAAATAACTAGATTTTAGGCAAAGTATTCAGTATCAGAAGAAAATATTTGTAGATTATTGGTGCTATGAAGTTTTGCATTCAGTGGCAAATGTGTAGCTGGGTCAGAAAGCCCAAAGCTGATGGAAAGGAGGTGCTTGTAGGCTGTTACATAGGTCAGCTTTGTTTTCACACTTTTATTTCTCAGTTTGTTTATTTGCCCCTTGTCAGTGGTATTAGCTGAAACTATACATTTTGTGAAGTAAATTTACATAGTATTGAAAAATAATGTTAAAGCAACCAAGCCTTCTATTTGCTCATCTGTTACAATTATTTTTGTTGTTGTTGTTCTGAACAGTGGGTTTTTTTCTGGTGTGTAGTGTTTAAATATAATTGCTAACATCTAGAGATGTCTGGGTTTTTTTTCATTGCTGGGTAGCGGTGATTTGTTATTTGGAGGTTCCTCCCCATAGTCTTAAGATACATGTTGATTATGGTAACGTAAATGTCTTTGTGAAGTGAATAATGGTACCTTATAATTTGAACTAGCAAATAGAGTGGAAAAAAAAAATCATCCTGTTAATTCAAAGCAAATATTGTATGAATTATGGCAGATTTAAATATCAACTGCCATCCAGTTTTCTATGCATCTATTCATGTCAGCAAAGTATCAAAAGTAATAAAATGATTCCTCTGTTGGTTGATTTATAAATGGAAGTGGTGGCTCCACTCTGATTTTAATGTCATCTATGTGGTAATATTAAAGTGTTAGCTTTAATTTAAATACCAGAAGTTTAACTGTCCTAGTTTGACAAAAAGCTTGAAAACCTCAATCTTAAAAGCTCAAAAACCAACTGTGTAAGAATAGTTCATAAATTTTTCAGATTTTAAACTTTTTAAAGTGACAGTGACATGAGCTTTTTCTTGTCTAACTTAAATGAGACATCTTGTTTCTGAAGGAATTGCACATAATTTCAGGAGTGTGTCTTTGTTCCCAGCTCAGTGTCCCATGTTCTAGCTAGGAATTGTAGCCACTAACTTATAATGTGTCATCGTGGCACTTTGTGAACCCACCAAGAAGAGAACATAACTGTAGAAAGCCTAAATAATAACTTTTAATGTGATTTTAACTTTTTAATTGTTAAAATTGCAAAACTAATTTCTAGTCTGGAATTAAGCAGAATATGTGTTGAACCAAATTGTCCTGAAGACAGGATTTCTGATGGGCTTCCATTTGCATAACAGTAAGAGGGCTGACATAATCCCTTTAAAATAATTTAATCAGTCACCTTTCTTAAATGAGTCAGTGATTGATAAGGTGTGATTATTACAGGTGCACACTTGTGATTTAACTTGGAACAAATGAGGTGTTAACATTTAAAAGTACTATAACCTATTAATTTTTAATAAAGATTGACTTAAAATTATTTTATTCTTTTTCTCTTGACACTGAAAATGAGGCTTGCTGGCTTTCTACAACAATCCCTTACAACTTGACCTGAAAACCACATTAAAAGTGTTGTGGTTTGGTTTTTTGAGGTTTTCCTTTTTTTTTTGGTTTGGGGTTTTTTTTTTGTACTGCTAAATAGCGAGTCATTATTTCTGTTTTAGAAATTAATCAACTTGAATCTAATTAATGCAGTGCGTTAAGCAGAAGCTGCTTTTAATTTCCTTTCTGCTTAAATCTGAACTGACACAAAGTAATAGAACAAATACTGTCTTGTAAAGTTTGTGTCCATCTTCATATACGGACATGTATGCTTGCATTGTCTACTGTTTAGTGCTCCTTTACAGTATAATTTAAAATCTGTTAAGTCCAGTGTTATGGATGAAAGTTGTCATTCCAGCTGGTAATTTCTGGCTTTACAAGTTGCATGTCTTAATTGATTCTTCTTTGTGAGTGATAGTGTTTTATATTTTTTTCAGACAGCCTTAATTGTGTTTTTGCTTACTTCCAGCTATTTAAAGATGAATAAATAGAAAAGTCAATTTCTCAGGGAGAAGTAGGTTCATTAATTTGTAGGACTTTGTTTTTCCAAGTGCATATTTATATTAGCTGCATTTTTTTTTCAAGATAGGGAGCTCATAAATCAAAGTCAAAAGGGTTCTTGTGGCTGCAGGCCAGCCTACCATTCTGGGAAGAGATGTTCTCATTCATTAAGAATGTTACAGAGGAAATGAGGAAATGCTCTTGGAAATGCTCTCTCCTTCTGTCAGGATTACTTTAGCCTTCCTGTGGTTTAACTTCTAAGCTGCAGTTCACCCAGTTAGTAATTTCAGCTATTCATAGAGGAAACTGAAAGTTGGCTTTGCATACACTGCATATTGTAGTGATGGGGTCTTAGCCATTTTTGTAACTTCAGTGACTCTTGCATATTCAGATGTATCTGATGACTTTGCATGCTGAATGAAGTGAGAGAGCATAAATCTTCATGAAGCTTACTGCTTTGGTAAAGAAGGAGGAGTTAAATATGATACTTATGGGGAGAATCTGAATGGTTTCAGAGCACTTACATTGCTATTCACACTCTTTGGTATGGAGTGATATGAAAACCTGCAAATTTAATTTTGGTATCTTCAGAAATGGGAAATGCCATGTGCAGTGGCAGTCAGTAATAGATTACATTCTGGCCTGGGCATTTGGGTTTTTTTCTTTTAGCATCCATAAATGAAAGGCATCCTAGCGGCTAGCACTGGTGGAGGCGCTGGTTCAGGAAATTCTTGTACATGTTTGGAGGCTAAAAGGACTTTCGGTCTAAACCAGCTGTAAAACCATTTGCATGTTTTCATAGCATTACTGCTTGTTCCTACTGGGACCCTGAGGACACCACCAGCCCTGACTGTCCCTGCCCAGCCCCCCCGGGGCCTCCCCCACCGTGCCCACAGCCCAGGACCCCACTTCAGTCCCCTCAGAGCTGTCAGTCCCTGCCCCAGCAATGCTGCAGCAAAGTGCTGGTCTCTAGCTCTCCGCAGCCCTGTCCACCCTGGACATGGGGCCTGCCAAGCTGGGCTGATGTCCCAGTCCAGCCTTGGTCTGTCCCTGTCCCCATAGCCATCCTGGGACTGTATCTGGTCCCAGTTACCCTCACCAGGCCTGGTCCTTGCTCACAGACTGACATCCTGGCCTGCCCTCAGCCCATCCCATGGAGGTGCCTGATGTCTTGGGCTGGGTCTGCCCTAAGCCTGTCCTGCCTCCATGGGGGAGCCCCCATGGCTACCAGTGCCCTGGCCCCCAGGGAGATGCTGGTCCCCATGGTGT
Organism: Haliaeetus albicilla; assembly: GCF_947461875.1. Taxonomy (NCBI): domain Eukaryota; kingdom Metazoa; phylum Chordata; class Aves; order Accipitriformes; family Accipitridae; genus Haliaeetus; species Haliaeetus albicilla. The sequence goes on from NC_091488.1 coordinate 17,126,946, forward strand.
CCCAACAGTTCAAATGGAAGAAAATGGAAGGCAGTGTGATGTAGCTGTGTCTTGTTCCTGATTTCGTCTTGGTTTTCAGAAACCTCAAGTGCCTTTCCTTAATGTTGTAGCACTCCTGATCATGGGAAGTCCCTTATTGTGCATTACCCCAAAAGCAGCCTGAGCACTGCTGTAGTCAGCCATCCAAAATGCTGGAGGGAAGGGATGCTGTCCAGAGGAACCTTGACAGGCTTGAGAGGTGGGCCCATGCGAACCTGATGAAGTTCTAAAAGGCCAAGTGCAAGGTCCTGCACATGGGCTGGGGCAATCCCAAGCACAAATACAGGCTGGGTGATGAGTGGATTGAGAGCAGCCCTGCGGAGAAGGACTTGGGGGTGTTGGTTGATGAGAAGCTCAACATGACCTGGCAATGTGTGCTTGCAGCCCAGAAAGCCAAACATATCCTGGGCTGCATCAAAAGAAGCATGACCAGCAGGTCAAGGGAGGTGATTCTCCCCCTCCACTCTGCTCTCGTGAGACCCCACCTGCAGTACTGCATTCAGCTTTGGGGCCCCCAACATAAGAAGGACATGGACCTGTTGGAGTGAGTCCAGAGGAGGGCCACAAAGAAGGTCAGAGGACTGGAGCACCTCTCCTGTGAAGACAGGCTGAGAGAGTTGGTGGTGGTCAGCCTGGAGAGGAGAAGGCTCCAGGGACTCCTTACAGCAGCCTTCCAGTACCTAAGGGGGCCTACACGAAAGCTGGAGAGGGATTATTTACAAGGGCATGTAGTGATTGGACAGGGGGTAATGGCTTTAAACTGAAAGAGGGTAGATTTAGATTAGAGGTAAGGAAGAAGTTCTTCACTGTGAGGGTGGTGAGGCACTGGAACAGGGTCCATTCCTGGAAGTGTTGATGGCCAGGTTGGATGGAGTTTTGAACCACCTGGTCTAGTGGAAGGTGTCCCTGCCTATGGCAGGGGGGCTGGAACTAGGTGATCTTCAACATCCCTTCCAACCTAAACCATTCTGTGATCCCTGCGCCGCCTGCGTTGGTGGTGCTGCAGTAAGGAAGAGGCAGCAGTGTGGTGCTGTGGAGTTGCTCCCTTTTCTGCTGTCAGTGCTACTTTTGTGACTGCTTTCTTTTTAGCTTGGTTTCTTAAGAAAAAGGAGGATAATGTGAAAACGATTTTTTATCCCTCTGTATTGGCTAATATCAGTCATCACCAAATCTCATAATTCTTTCAGGTTTCATGAACACTGGTGGCTAGAGGTTCAAATGGGTTCCCTCAGTGAAGGGGAATCTGCCTTAAGAATTTATGTTATAAAGTTGTAACTCATAGTAGGCATGATGTGCCTTATGGGAGGGTGGTAGGAGCATGTTGCAGGTAACCTCTTCCGCATCCCAGCTGCCTGCTGTGGGGCCTGTTAAATGTACCTTGCGCTGTTGTGTTCTGTGGAGGCAGTAGCTGAAACCTGGGGGTAGGTGAGGATGGGCCAGGGCAGGATGGATGAAGTGAACCTTATGAGGTGTGTGATGTTTGCCGTTTTCCCATGTGAATTTTGGCCTTAAAAACAAAAAAAGCTGGGAAAAGTGCAGGCAGTGCAAGAGAAATACTTATAAGCTCACTGTGGAAAAGCTTTACTCAGAGTTCATGCTGTATTAGATCTAATGTAACTGAAAACCGTGGCATGAAATGCTTTTGGTTGGTGCTTGGGTGCTTTGTTAGGAAAATAATAATTGACTAGCCACAAGAGGTTTTTCTATTTCCATTTTTTTGTTTGTTTTTGCAACTCTTTGCTGCTCTATTAGCTTTATTTTTTGTTGATCTGAATTTGCAAAGCCCATGTTACTTAATTTACTTCGGGCATTTACTTATTAAGGCTTAGCAAGGATAACGGGCGTTCTATGCAATGGAAAAAAGAGAATAAATCCATAGAAGACAGAAAAGCCATTGTTCTGAAATGTCATTAAATGCTGGCAGGCACCTTTAAGAAAAATCCTGCAAAAAGTGTGTAACTAAACCTCATATATCATTAGTAATTTGAAATATGAAAGAAGAACGTGGCAGTTCTCTGGTTACCAAAAGTTGAGTTTGGAAGAGTAAGCTGACATCATTAAATACTTGCTGGAAAAATAGATTGAAAGAACTAGGTTTTGAAGTTTAGAAGTTGTTCTTTCCAGCCTGATGGTGATCTGGTTGAGAAAAACATGGTTTGGTGATGCTGACAAAATCACTGTCCCTAAACAATGTGTTTAGATTGGCTGCAAGTCTTAGCACTTATTATGGGTGAGGATTTTGGAAATAATCATGCTGCTATAACTCTCTTATCTTTAGAATCTGGATTACAGGAATACAGCGTATCTGTGCAAACAGTTAAAGAAGCTTTTTTGAAATGCACTTAATAAAACATTGAATGATCTTAGATTTCAGGCTGAGGTTAAATAATTGTTTAATCTGTATTGGAGTTTCTGATCCACTATAATAATAGAGCAGGCGGACATTTGAACAGAAGGGCTATGCTAAGCTTAGGGAATACTCATTAAAAAGATTCAGAACAGCAATTCTAAAGAAAATATAGCTAGTGTGAGAGGGAGCATAGCAGAATGCCAGGGCAATAAGCATTTTGATTTACGCTTTGCTTTATGTGAAATTCTGATTTTTTTTAGTGTCAAAGTGAAAATTAATTAGCAGATCATTTCTGAGGAGGGAGAAGGTGCTGATCCTTGGTGACCCAGAAATTTTGATCCCCGTGGATCCAGTGGCACAGCTGGAATTGTTGGTCTTTGTGCTTCAGGTGCAGTCTCAGTCATGAGCAAAAGCTCGGGATAGGTGGGATCCAGTTTCTGCTCTGCAGCATCTCTGTCACCTGGGTCTACAGTCAAGCTTGCGGGCCTGGTTTTTCGAGTGCTGATTGAAGTTCTAAAATGTACACTAACATTAACTCCCAGGTGAATATTGGTAGATATGCTTTAATTTCTTCTAAAATATTACAATTTTTTTTTTCCAAAATGTCTATGAAAATTGTGTTTTCCGAATCTAAGATATTGCGTTTAAATACCATTATCTTGTGGACCTACCAGAGTTTTGCTTGGAATATATCTAAAACTAGTTAAAATGCACTTGTGATAATCTTGTTTACTTATCTGGAAATAATATTGCTGCATCATGGTTTTATTCTTGGAGAAAAAAGATTTTTTTTTCATGAAAAAAAGCAGCATTTAGCACTACTCTAATTTTAACTAGTTACAGGAGAGCATTCTCATGGAACTCATTTGCCTGGGTTTTAGATGCTTTTCGTATTAGGAGATGATGTTAAAAATGCCAACGTTCTCCTTTAATATCACTTGGAGTTTTTGCAAGTCCTTTTTTTGTTGCCTAAAAACATAGCGTGATCATATTTTGTCATAAAATCAAATACTCATTTTCCATTATAAAATGCCATATGCTCATACATACTCATTTCTTTACAGAAGTTTCATGTAAACGCTACTTTTGTAATCTCTTGGCTTTTCAGTTTAGAGTGGACTCGTTCTGCCTGCCATAGTGTATGGTCTTTTTCATCATAAAATCATATGTTTTCTCTCCATAGCTTCTGCAGAGAAAGACACAATCAAGAATACCTACTCCAAAGTAATGGATGCATATGGGCTCTTGGGTGTATTAAGATTAAACCTTGGTGAGTAAAATATGTAAAACCTTAATTTTTCATTTGGGAAAGAAAATTGTGCTGCTTCTGTAAAGCTGTACAGCACAGGATCTTCGCAACAGGAACTGGGCTCTTTTTTTCTTTTTATTTTTTGTCTACATTTGTAGAGTAACTTGAAAATTTGGAGCACTCCCAGAAATGAGGGAGTAGACAAAAATAACTTCCGTTTTCACAATCGCTGTTATTTGCAGCATAGTTTCTCCTGTTTGCATTTCCTTTTCTTCTGTCGAACTTGAGAATGAGTTCTTGATGGTGGTTCTTTCTGTATTTTTTTTCAGGCAAACTTTTAGATTGTGTGCATTTAAGCATATAAATACATCAACCTCACACTCAACTAAGATTCATTGTTACCTGTGCCTTTTCTTGTTTTACAGGAGACACATTGTTGCATTATCTGGTTCTAGTAACAGGATGCATGTCTGTGGGAAAGATTCAAGACTCTGAAGTTTTTCGAGTTACTTCCACTGAATTTGTATCGTTACGAATTGATTCAACAGATGAGGATCGTATTGCAGAAGTGCGCAAAGTTTTGAACTCGGGAAATTTTTATTTTGCATGGTCTGCAACTGGTGTCAGTTTAGATCTTAGCCTTAATGCTCACCGCAGCATGCAGGAGCACACTACTGACAATAGGTTTTTCTGGTGAGTTCATAATGCGTTTTGTGAAGACATTATATAGAATAATGCATGCCTGTACAAACTAATCTGTGGCAAGTCTTTATCCTTGTCTTTATCAGCTCTTTAATGTACACCTTTGTCCCACAAATGTTGATGAGATAGAATAGCATTATTTTAACTCTAAGGACATAAGTATATTATTAATGATACAACGTTTCCATGGCCACTTGGAGTTTCTTAATTGGAAGGCACAGATTTTCACTGCTTATGATGTTATACTTTGATCTGAACAGTTGTTGTGATGCTGTGTTTCAGCTTTGGTGTCTCTTAATTCTTTATCAAGTGTGTCAGTTTTTTAAAATGAGTGTCTACAGTGCACATTGCTTGACTGCTTAACTCACTATCTTTTTACAGAATATTTTTGAATAAAGTATAGGTTTTCACGCAGAGAATTCGTGGTAGAAGGAATACTGCTGTTTCTGCCAATAAGCAGCTTAATGCCAGTGATGCATACTGTCATGTAAGAAATTCTGCTCCCATATTTTCAGCGTTTGTTAAAAAATGGTGTATGTGTCCATGAACCTTGGAAGGGTCCCGAAGACTTGGCAGTACTCTGTTAGAACAGGTGAAAATCTACATCTTCCCCCCAATTCTGTCTAACACACGAGACAACAAACCAGCTCTGGTGTATGTGCCAGTGCTACTCTACTCTGCCACTGTTTTTGTCAGATAGAGGAGTATGATCAGATTGCTATTTAAGACAAAATATGTGTATGAAGACAGAAAATAAGCTCTAGTCTTCAGAAACACATCTACCTTGATGTAGGTTTACAGGAGTTATAGGAACCTGGCTGTTTGTCTCTCTCTGCAGCTGGAAAAAGACTGGGCTCTCTGTTGAAAAGTCAGTATTTCAAGGCTTGAGAAATGATGATGCCTGTTGACCCTGTCCAAAACAACTTGGCTGATTTTGACCCCTTTCGTAAAACTTCTTAAGTTACCTGGCTCTTTTTCAGTAAGAATCAGTCCTTGCAGGAAGTAGATGGAATGTCCCAGATTCCAAGATCTAGAAATATAAACAGTAAAAGTCAATAAGAGAAAGTATTCTGCTTGTGCACTTCAGTAAGCTTTCTTGGGCTTTTTCTATTCAAAAGTACCAGTCTCGGATTGCCCAGGGAAAGAATATTATTTGCTTTCTCAGTCTTCTATCGTAATGCATCTGTATACTTTTCTGTAAAGTGAATGCATACTTGATTCATGGGATTTGAATCTTCATTAATGATTGAACTGAGGTGTTTGATAAGTTGCAGATTTTTTTTTTTTAAATTGGAAGTTTAGAATGAAAAGGCTAAAATTAAAGTGAATAGCTTCAACCTTTATACCAAATATGTTATATGCAATTATGGTAGAATTTTCTGGGCTGTGACAAAACCAGCCATCTTACTGGAGTTTACTTTTCTTTGCTATGCAGAAAGCTTTACTTCCTTTTTATACAAGTGAATGTTTCCAAAGAAGATCAAAAGCCAAGCCCCACTAAAGTGAGGTAAAACAAAAAAACTCACAACCCCCAAACTTTAGTCTTATTTACTTACTACAGTGTTGATGCACGGGTATATCCAAACTGTGGATCTTTCTTTCCTTTGAGCAGTAATTGGTATTAGAGAACTGTATTTGCAGTATATAATGTACCAACACTTAACCCTGAAATTGACATTTACAAAAATTTGAAAATCAGTTGGCTATGAATGTATTCCTGGAAGCGTGTTTGGGCAAGTGATGCATTATGGTGACATATTATAGAAATAATCAAGGTATGTTGACAAGAATTTTTTTCTAGCTGAAATTGAATGGCACTTTACCCATCACAAAAAGTAACCCCATAATTGGAATTCTGGCTTGCTGTTCCCAGAGTCTGTAATCTTTGGCTTTTCAAAGCAAGTCTGAGTGGAGAAATATAAACAAGCTTGGCGTGTTGTTTTTTGCTGGGTGAAGAGCAGAGGCTATAAGGGTTATTTTTTTAAGGTCATTAAAATTCATGGCTTCACCCCATATTCTTACTGTGCAAATGTTTAAGCTGTTCTCTTGTAAACTTTGCTATTTCAAGTGTTTAAATAAGAGTTATATCATAAAACTATAACATGCATATTTTCCTTTTCTTATTTGTAGTAGTGGGCATAAAATATAAGAAGACAGTAGCTGGCTTAACAATTTGAGCTATTTTATTTCCTTCCAGTTATTTTTTTTTTTTTTTTTTTTTTCTCGATAGGAACCAGTCACTGCATTTACATCTGAAGCACTATGGTGTGAACTGTGATGACTGGTTGTTACGTCTCATGTGTGGAGGAGTGGAGATAAGGACAATTTATGCAGCTCACAAGCAAGCAAAGGCTTGTCTCATTTCACGACTAAGCTGTGAACGGGCTGGCACCAGATTTAATGTCCGGGGAACTAACGATGATGGTCATGTTGCTAATTTTGTTGAAACAGAGCAGGTATGTTACACTACAGTGCACATTGCTTGGCTAATGAACTCAAGATAATCATGTGTGGATAGTTTTTTGCCCTAAATCAACAGATCACAAGTCAAATCTGTAACCAACAGATATTGGAATAGTTCCTTTGCTGCTAAATAAGGAATCTAAGTAGGTTACATAATTTGATGATCTTGGTTTTTAGTGTAGCTTAGGGTAAGGACTTGCATGGGTCTGAGTTTCAATAGCTTAAGAAGCTGTTATCCATCAGCTGAACTGTTGTAGGTGGCTGTACTTCCTTTTAGCCTCCTGAGCTGTAGGTGAGTGTGTACTTCTTTTGGCCTGAGCTAATAGTAAAATAAAAGACCTTAGAAACAAGCAAAAGAGATTTTTGGCAAATACATGGTACCTTGTGGTTCAGGAAAGATTAAAGCATTCCTATGGTTACTTAACACGGCTCATCTGAAAGGTAGTTTTTAAAGCCACTGTAATTCCACTGCATTTGATTGCATATTTTTGCCCTTATTATACAGAAATGCAGGAAGCTATTAAATCATTCTTTGCTGGCCCTTCTTTGCTGACTTCTTATGATAACCTAGTTATCAAGATGTTGTTCCTGCAACTGTATTCATGGGAGTAGGTATCTTTGGTTGACTCACTGACACTTTGCAAAGCCTAGGTGACTTCAGTAGGATTTTATCCAGGAAGGGCTGTGCTTGTACAGATCCAATTTCAGGAGTTTAGTCAGAACCCTGTTGTTACAGTTTCTCGGTCCAAGTTTCCTGGCAGGCTAATGTCACTAGATGACTGTGGCATATCATTCCACTTAAAGTTTCCTTCCCTGTATACTTAATAGACCATTGTATTTTGGATTCTGATACACAAAATCTGTGCAGGTGTTCTGAGTAGGCTGCATTGTTATTTTCTGTGCATTCGTGTACGTTTTAACTGTTCCTACAGAAAGGTCTTACAAGTTACTGTTAGCACAGAAGTAATTTGGGCCCAAATAATAAAAGCTTGCTGTATTTTCTTAAATGTTGTGAATCATGATTCTGCAAGGAAGCATGAGCATGCCAGAACTTCTTTTATGAATTGTTCAGAGGGGATAGAGAGAAAAGTCTAGGGAACACAATTAATATTTTAGCTTGTAGTGTGGAATATGTAATATGTAAATATATTTTATTTCCTCTATGTTTAGCAAAACCTAAAACCTTACACTCTGTAACACCTATTAATACTACGCTTTTTTTTTTCTTAACAGGTGATATTTTTAGATGACTCTGTGTCATCTTTCATACAGATTCGAGGATCTGTTCCATTATTTTGGGAACAGCCAGGCCTGCAGGTAAGCAGGAGATAGATTTAATTATACAGATAATTTTTATTCATGTTTTTTAAAACATCTTACAGTAGTGTTTAGGCTCTTCTGCACAGTTACAGGATGAATCCTGTCAGGATGAGGTTATTCTTTGGGAGCAAGTTGCTGCTATTGTTTAATTCACCAAGCCTGCCACTCTTGAGTTTCTGAATGCTGTTTTGCACAAGATTTGAATGTCCATTGCTTTTTAGATGCTTTCTCTTTGAAGTTCTGAGTTTTTCTGTTTTAATTTAAATTGCTATTTTAAAGCAGGTTATCTAAGGGCACCCAAAGAGCCTGTTTTCTTCTGAATTGTTCTTGAGGATAAGTTTTTTCAAGAAGTCAATATGGATCAAGAGTTACTGTAATATAATTTCATCCCAGTTTTCTTGAAAGAGGGATTGTATCAACAACTACTACTGTGTTACAATTTTTAGAGGGAAGGTTAAAAAAAAGTTCATGCTGCACGGTGACTCTAGGCTCTTTAAACTAGACATATAAGCATTTTGCAGTAGAACTGCTGAAACATTTACATGCCTTTTACTGAAAACAGGAAGTAATTAGATTCTGTGACTAAGTATATTAAATTAAAAAGTGGTTTTTAGAAAAAAAAGAGAAATTTAGGAAAAGCCTATAAAAAGAATGCACACCGTAGCAAGCAGAATAAATTTGGGAGATCTCATTTAGAAACAGAAATGAATTTTTAGGCCATATTTAGGATCAAAAGAGGTCTTTGAAGAACAATTAATCAAATGTGTAAAGACAAATAATTTAATGTAATCTTCATGTCATAGGTGGGATCCCATCGTGTCAGAATGTCAAGAGGTTTTGAGGCGAATGCACCAGCTTTTGACAGGTGAAAGAATGTCTTAAATTTTTGGTAATGAACTACAAACCTCTGATAAGTCATGCATCAGAGGGGTGGGATATGTTATTCCAAACGGGAGGCTTTGTCTATACAAATGTGTGATTCAGAAAAGCAGCGAACTGCCTGGGCAGCTTTTTCAAACTTCTACAGCATTGCTAGTGCCTTTGAGTGCTTTGTTGAAAGGTTTGAAGAAAATTTAAAATAGTGAAATACTTTGTTAAATTGAAACAAAAAATTATAGCATGTTTACATTGAATAATCTGTATTTGTCAGCTGCTGTATAAAAGTAAAATTTATATTTTGATTTTATTCCTGCCATGACACTTAAGCTTCACAGCCTTATTGTTTTAACTAAATGTATGTTGTTATATTGATTTGTTTGGACATGACATAATAAAAGGCTTGTGGCAGTTATTCGAGTATCCAGTACATTTCTGCAGCAACTCAGTCAATGTTGCGGGTGTTCGTGTTAATTTTCTGCATGCCAGAAGATGAGCGTGGAATTTTTCTTCTGTTAACAGGCATTTCCAAACTCTTAAAAATTTATATGGAAAGCAAATTATTGTAAATTTACTTGGGGCAAAAGAAGGGGAACACATGCTCAGCAAAGCTTTTCAGGTGAGTATGACAATTCTCTCACTGTGCATCTTGGAATTTGCCTGTTTGGGATGAAGCTTTTATATAGCTTTCAAAAAATGAAACAGGTATGCTATGCTCTGGAGCAACTACCATTTGTGGTTAAAATTATATTTTTATCATAAAACCACTGCTTATACATAATGTGAAGTGAATTTTTAAAAGCTTTATATACAATTAGTGTTTGATTATGTTCAGATTGGTTACTTTACTGAAAAATTATAACAGCAACATAGACAATGTTTAGGGATTTTCAGTTATTTTCGTATTTCATGCTTAGTAGTGGCTTATTTAAAAAATAAATCTTTTTTGCACTATAAAATTGGTGAATAAATAAATTATACTTTGTGGTATTTAATGCTGTGATGTTTCTTTTAAAAATCTTTCCCTTGGAATTCCTGGATCTATTCCTTAATATTTAAAGAAAAAATCACAAATTAATTTATCATTTTAAACATAAAAGCAGCTTCATGATTAAATAGAAAAGTTTGTTCAGAAAATGGTAACTATAAGTGGCCATTTTCATGAATTCCCACTAGTCAGGTTAAAAATAACTGTCATATTGTAGTCCATAAATACAGACAATTTGAGAAGTTCTGTCTGAAGCCAGAGAACATGTCAATAGCCATCTGTTATTTCCCTTTCGCTTTTTCCTTTTCCCTTTATATTATAATGATTGAGTATCTTAGGCCATTTACTAGTATCTTTTCTGTATCCAGCTATCCTGGTAGGAGACATTAGTGCTCCCAGATGCATATCAATGCCCACTGCAGATCATAGCTTTGCCAACAAAGATTGAGCACTTCAAGATTTTTCAGGGAATAATAGAGAAAGTTTTGCTCAGGCTACCCTCCACAGCAACATAAATAATTTGCCTGTTTTTTTCAGTAGCAGCTTATGGAGTGTTTACTTAGTCTCCATTGCTGGCAGGTATGTCTAAAATGGTGACTGTTGGTAAAAGGGGTTTCCACTGAAACAGCTCTTTGCAAATCAAAGCATTTTAACAGTAGAAGAGGCTGTGGACTGTCTTGGTGACCCCTAGTATAGTAAGGAAAAAACTGACTTTGATTGTGACAAGAAAAAGAAAAAACACAGGTAAAATATTAATCAGTTCTGAGTGATTTGTTGAACAATAGTGATAAAAATGGTTTCATTTTACTTAAGAGAAAGCATGTAATAAACAAGATAGCTAATAAAACAGCTTAAAAATATTTGTATCTTTTCGTTTAGCTTATACTACTATATGTTCAGATATACTTTTTTCTTCTCTTTTTACAATGTCAGAGCCATTTGAAAGCATCTGAACATTCAGCTGATATCAAAATGGTGAACTTCGACTATCATCAAATGGTTAAAGGTGGAAAGGCAGAAAAACTACACAGTGTGCTTAAACCTCAAGTCCAGAAATTCTTAGAGTGTGGATTTTTTTATTTTGATGGAAAGGAAGTTAAAAGGTTTGTGTATATAACTCCTGTAAATTTCTTCAAATTAAATTATGGTTCTGGGATGCTTTCCACCCCTTAGTGAGAAGATAAGAGAAAAAGTGTTAGTTCTGTTATTGTGTTTTTATTGTATCCAAGATGATGCTCAACAACTGAAATATGAATCACTTATTTTACTCTATTAAAATTTTGTCTCGTTCTGAATATGCTCTAAAAATCTTAATGGAAAATATCTTTGAGACTTCGATGGGACATGACTTAATTTCAGGCCTTTGATCTCATGATTTTGGTGAAAATGGGCAATTGTCCTTTTTCTTGGGTCCACCCACATGGGATTAAAAAATGACTGTTTTTCCATCTTCCTGTATAATGTTATACATATTTTCCTCAGCGATGGAGCATACCATTTTCTGTTTGTTGTAAATGCTGATGTTCAGTGCAGTCTTTTTCTAAATCTGTTTGCACCTGGATCCCCCATTTGAGAGATTCAGTTCTCCACAAAGTATGGATGGAGTGCATATTTTCTGCCCTGCTCTGTATTTCCCAGTCCTGCTGTATTTGTACTTCTGCCCCTATTTTCCCATCCCTCTTCCTAGAGCAAAGGCTGTGCTTATCTCGGCAGGAAAAGAGAATCAGGGCTAGAAATAGGCAACATTCCTGCTCTTCTGCCTTCTGCACCATTCCTCCTTTTAATTAATACCAGAGCAAACTGCTGAGTGAGGTTCTCCATGAGAAAGAGAATTGTTGAGTGAGGGGATTGTGCCACATGCAGTGGGGTTTCATCTTCTAGTGCAGTAGGAGAGGAGAAGAGTGTTCCAGTGCCACTCTGTGCTCTAACCTGGCTGTGGGATTAAATCCCCCAGGGGCAGGTTTTAGTAGGCCTTAATAAAATTAGATTTAGTGGGAGGATGCTTAGGTCCCATCTTCACCTCAAAATGTCACTGACCGTTCTCCAAACAGCTTTAAAAGTGGTGTGACACTTTGTGTTGGAAGAACACTGTTTGGTCTTGGTGGAGATTCAAACAATATAATCACCCATCAAAAAGACTGACAACAGAACAAAAGCAAAACAGGCTATGGCTTGTGATAACTTGAAGAATTGCGTTAATAAAAGATACAGTGACGATTTTTATAAATTCATGGACCATTTCCTTTGGAGAATGTCAGGTTTTTTTCTAACACAGATAGCAAGTTGCTTTGTATTTCAAATCAAATACAGAGATAGTAATGAAAAAAATAACCTTGGAGAAAGTTCTTCAAAACTTTCTACAATTTATGGTTAGATCTCCAAGTAAATGTGATGAAGCCTTACTGACTTAATTGGACAAAGTGTGTAGTGGGAATGATGAAAGTAAGGAATAAGTGTGTATCTTTGGGAGAGCCATCAGAATTTTGTACTCATAGCCAGGCAAGAACAACATGGATGTTGCCTAATATGATCCTTCTGAGAGCTTTATAGCATGAGTTAATGGTCTTCTCTCAAAGGAAGGGGAGCAATTCAGAGTGCCTGAGGGCCTTAAGCATCTGTTGAGCTAAGGGGGAGATGCTTATTTTTCATTTTTATTTGGGGAGGAAAGAAAAGGTAATGAGGGGTTGAAATTGGCTTTACTTTTATCATAAATTCTTGTTACTTTTAGTTTAGTTAAGCAAATCCAAGAACTAGTATTTTCTAGGTTTTTTTTTTTTTTTCATTTTTGTTTTAACTAAGAGTTATTATTTCCCTCCGAGATTTTTGGGAAATGTGTTAGTTGAATTGTTTGAAAAGAAGACTTAATCCTGCATAGCACTTTAACGAAGCAAGCGAGGAGAATTGAGAAAAACTGAAGAAGAAAGACTCATGTTTTTTGCAGAAAATTAATTAGTTTTGTATAGTGAACACTGCTGCAAAATTCACTGCTGTTACTGGAGCTAACCCACTATTGCTGACGCATTTATAAATGTACTTGCAATGACAGTAGCATTGCACTGACAATACCCTGATTTACTATTCTGGTCAGATCTTGATGTCCCTGTCTTTGTTGATGATATGTGTGTTAAATGAGTTATTTCAGTTGTTTTCTCTCTCTGTCTCTCGTTGTCCTTGGCACAGATCTCAAAGCGGTACTGTCAGAACAAACTGCTTGGACTGTCTGGATAGAACAAACAGCGTGCAGGCTTTCTTTGGCTTAGAGGTAGGAAAAACGGTGTCCAGATACACAACTGCTCCTGATGCTTCTGTAGCAATTAAGCTGCAAAAGTAGCATTACCTTCCCTATGAATGATGATTGAAAACGTTTTGTAGATGGTAGTTTGATTTATAGCATGATACTTTGCTTGTTCTGGGGCAACCAGATCTTAGTAGTTACAGAAGCAGTAGTTGTGTAGTAAGTGTAAGTGAACAGTAGTTATGCAGCATTATGAAAAATGTTCATTCTTTTTTAGGTGTCAGTTTATTATGTCTGTTAAAGTTCAGGCTTGCAATTCTAGGAGAAGTAGTAGTGTTGTAGTCCTTTACAAAACCACTTGCATTCACAGTTACTCTATTAGATGAACTTCTTCAGCATATAGGATTACTGTTCTTAGCATCTGCCAGTGCTGTGTGTTCATATTTTCACATCACTGTGCTTTGAATTCTTCATGGGACAATACCATGGTTGAGGCTTTGACCACACTCAAATTGATTAGTTGGATATTAACCATGGGATTCAGTCCTCCTGCAGGGTAGTGCTTCAGCATATTGGCTTGCTATTGAAACAAAGGTTCTAGCCCAGGCTTATACAGTAGAGCTTGAACACATGAACCTGACAGGAACCAATGGAGTAAAATAGTGCTGATTGGGCTAAAAGAGTAGCTCTGAAAAACTTCTGACAGCTCCACTCATCTTAGTAAACTAAGTTTGACTCCTAAAGATAAAATACTTAGCATGTTTAAAAATGAAAAATTATGGGTGCTGTGTAACATCAAACTAAGTAAAAGGATTATTCTTTTGTTTTCTGAATTTTATTTAATTGAAATGCTCTTGGTTTAGTGTCTGTAGGAGGAATTTCTGTGAGAACTGCAAAATCTATTGGCTGTAGAACAAACATTTCTGATTGTGGAATATGTAGCGCTCTGCTGCTGTGTTTACCAAGTGAACACTGTTGCCAGTTCATTGGTGTTTTAGTCAAACGGAATACTGAACTGTTTACCCTCATGCAAATACTCTGAAAATTTTTCTCTTAACAGTCAATGTCAGTACATACTGTAGCAGATACAACACAGTTTGAGAGATCTAATGCCTTTTTTCTCCATTGTTTCAGCTCTGGATGTACCATAGGGGTTCACACCTTTTAATTACTAAAATTAAGAAAAATAATTCTTATTCTTTTCTTTACTTCACTGTGTTGAAAATAGTAGTGGCATGCTTTGAAAATCTCACAGCATTGTATTGCATTATGTAGTTTGTATATCTGTCCATCCTGTTTTGACTTTGCCATGGGAGAGACGAATGATTACCTTGAAGTTTTTCCTCATCCTAAATCTGTTTCCTGGAGTTTAACAGTTCACTGCAGATAGAAATGCAAGCTTGAAGTAAGCAATTAGGTTATCTTAAATGAGCCATGAGAAACACTGCCTCTTGTATTTTGCTGGTAGTAAAATGTCGTTTTCCATGGCAGAAGAACAAATCTTTATACATTCTTAATGTGTGTAGTACTTATATGGCAAACTTAGTTTTGCAGCTCTATTTTTTCTTTTCTTAACCTTTTAAGAACTGGATTAAATATTGTAATTTTTTTTTTTTAGATCAGGTGTGCCAAATTTTTCCTCAGTGAGAGCTAAATTATGATTTCAGCTAAAATATGAGAGCTAAAGGTATAAAACTAATAAATAAGAAGGAAAATGGTAAACCCTCATGAGCTGCTTACTTAATTTTAGAATTCTATTTAAATGAGATACTTGAATTCTTACTTTTTTTAACATGATAGATACTTCGTATAACAACTACTGAGCTCTGGATGGCCACCTAAAATTACAAGATGAAGCACCCAATTTCTGAAGCTTCTTTTCTTGTTTATTTCTACTTAATTTTGTCTGCAAGTTTCCTTTTATAACTTTTGTTAATTCCTGCCCAACCTTCAGAATTTTGCCTTTGTGTCATTTTATGTTCATCGTTTTAGACTCCTCCTTCTTGCTGTTGGACACCTCAAGGTTTTAAAGATTTTTAAAAGCTCTTGAAAATAGTTTTTTTATTTAGTTTTAATTTTTTTACATTTATTTTCAGTATTATATTGATAGCCACAAACACTAGAAACTTACTTGTCTTTTTTAAAATAATCATGATTCCACAAACCAGGATTTCAAACCAAGGTACCATGTCCCATTCTACATCCATAAGCATAATGCTACATTTAAGTAATGTATTTAATTGTAAAATAATACATTTATATGTATTATATGTACACAATTTAAACACATTTAATGTAGACTGTGCATCATGTAAAATTAATTCAGGTATATTGATTGTAAGGGTAAAGATTGCAGTGTGTTACACATGAAAACAGTGAATGACAGAAGGCATTGATATTTCACCGGTCACAGAGCTCTGTTGCTGCTGCATTTGATAATAGAGGTCAGTGTCTTTGGTGTTGCACTTTTTGGGGAAGAACATTAATTACTCTAATTCTAAATTATGTAAGTAGAAAGACTTGAGAACCAAAAATAGCTTACCTTGTAACTAGTGAATTTTTAGTTGAAAATATTTACAAATCAACTACATAATTCTTTTCCTACATTACTGCCTATCTTTAAAAGAAAATTAAATGCTGGTGCTAAAGTTACAGGTATGATGCAGTCTATCAAACGTGGCATGGTGTCAGTTTGTTCAGAATAATACATATAAACCAAAGATTTTTTTTTGTGCATATATGTTTAAAAAATATGATATACCCGTTAGTAAATACATTTAAAGATTTTTCTGTTGCAAATGTTGTCTTCAACTGTTGCAGATGCTAACAAAACAACTGGAGGTATTAGGATTAGCTGAGAAGCCTCAGCTGGTTACTCGCTTTCAGGAAGTTTTCCGATCCATGTGGTCTGTGAATGGTGATTCTGTCAGTAAAATTTATGCTGGAACTGGAGCCCTTGAAGGAAAAGCTAAGGTAAAGTACATTTTAATAAAAACTTTAGCAGTATTCCGTATGGGTGTTAAAAAATTCTGCCATTAATATAACAATTATGAGATTTTCTTTTTTAAAATGTGCTTTTGCTGTAATCCTAAAAAAAAAACCAAACAAAGTAAAAAAATTAACATAAAAAGCTTGGTTATGTTGATAACCAGATCTTGTTTCAGTACATCCTTTCTCAGCCATGCCCATGCTGCCCAGATAACATCATTCTGTAGGAAAGGATGAGGCTCAAAACTTTTATTTCTTTAGATCATAGTTCAGAAAAATGTGTATTCAAATCAGCTTTAGTTTCTTTGAATATTTTCATTTTTCACTTTGTACCTCTGCCTCCTATTGTTTCAATTTTATTCACTATATCTCCTTTCTTTTAAAATGTGTTTCACTGGTCATTGTTGTTCATGCTTTTAGTGTTTATTAACAGTGTTAAAATTAAACAGGTTGCAGCTGGGTGTTTTTTATTTGCATGTTCCTCCAGCTATTTTTTTTTTAGTTTTGCAATTACTGAAAAAAACCCAAATATTGTTTCTACCTTGCTTTCTAATGTTGTGATAACAATTCCGTACTACATGACAGTGTAACGCTCTGTTTCTCGTCAACTTGTTTTGTCTTTGTTGATGGCTGAGCTATTCAGATATTCTAATGCTGTCTTTTATTTTTCTTCTAACAGTGTTGCTTTTTTTGTTTCCATAGTTCTCTCTCTTATCAGGTGATACCTGTCAAGACAAACAAATGTTGAATCATAGCAATTTTTGCCCTTAATTCCTTCAAGAATTTCTTTTCATACTGTTCTTTTTATTCAGGAATGTGCTGCTTCTCATTCCGTATTGTACTATGTACTCATAGTTGACTGTTTTGTTTTTCCATCACTTGTTCATTCAAACCATATCAGGGTCCTTCTCTGCACATGTACAAGACATTGCAGTAAGCTACATAAAAAGAAAAATAGGCTTGTTGCTTATTCTACTCTTAATTGGTGCATACAAGACTTTATCTTTTGGGAATTGCTTGTGTTTTAGTGTAGAGTGGAATTTGGTTAAAGATGTTTAGTTTTATTTTCTTACAAAAGTGTCACCCAGACCGTCAGGAAAACTACAGTAAGTATTTTAAGGGGGGTCTCCCCTTCTCCTGACTTTCTCATTCAACCTTACTTGTTTCTTTTCCTAAATTAATAGTTTTCTGCCATTCATTTGGCTGCTTAAATTTTTTACTTTGTAAAATGCGTTTACTGTAATTACACTTTCATTTTTAATGTTTAAAACACAGAGTACATTTGCTCTGCTGTCTTTGTAATAACACAGGATCCCTGCCCTGGTACAACTGTTAATGAGTACCACATCTCATAAATCAAACACAGCGTCCCTGACAGAAGTCCATCTATTCGAAGCAGATCTTTAATACTTGCAAAGCCATACAATACTTGCCATTGTTTCAGTGAAACCTGACCAGGTGACTACTCAGTATCTTCCTGAGTACTCTGATAATATACTTTAAAATGTAGTTTTTAAGTTGTTAGTTGTATTCTCATTTCTCAAATGAAAAGTTTGATGGTTGAAATTCTTCCATTTCTTGCTTGTCAGTTTGATTCTTCAAAGTCCAAGAGTACTTAGCAGTAAAAATATGGAAATCTAGGATAGGAGAAAAAATATTTTAACCTTAAATGCATTAATGTACATTTCTATACTGAAAAAACAGTCCTTTTTAAAGTATTATAATACTCATTACATCTAACTCCTTACCTACTCTTTCTTTTGCTTTCTCTGGGTTCGTTTCAATTAATTGCCTGATATGTGAATGGTGAGTGTGTTTTTTGGATCATGTCATAAGTTATACGTTGTCTGACAGAAAGGGAGCAGTATCCTATTAAAATCCTATTGCAATAGTATGCTCCCCAACACCTCATCCACATTGTCTTCCAAAAATCATGGTGCCAATTTATTGCTACTTATCCTTGACAAAAGACTAGTTTCTTTCTTGTTGACTAGTACAATTCATAGAACTAAATGATGTTTTCTAGTTTTCTTAAGCTTTTGTCTTTTTTTCTTATGCATTTAAGAGACTTTCATGAACAATGCAAGCTGTAAACTTGGAATATTTTTTATAATAATACATTACCATGCAGCATCCCTGATGGATTACAGTCTATATTTCATATACATGCAATAGCATGTGTTTACATACACCTCACAGGCAAAATACACTTACATGCATAAGACACAATAAACCATGTAATCAAGAAAATGTCTTCCTGCCTGTCATTGTCAGTGCTGTGTACACAGATTAACACTGCTGGTTTTTGAATCAAGTATGAGACTGCATGATATGTTGATTACATTATCCTCTAGGTGTCTGACCCACAGGGAATATCTGTAGTAGCAGTACATCTCTTGGAGATTCTTGTTTAGTTCAGGTAGTCGGGCACTGTTCTTTTGGAGCACTGTTCAGTCGTGCCACTTGTGTGCAGTGTGTGCAATGACAGTGTCTTCATATGTATGTATTAGTGTATATGTTCCTTATGGGATACTGCATGAGATTTGCATGTTGTTTTAAAAGTTAAGGGGTCTTAGTAAGTTGAAGCTATCTCTTTTTTTATCATGGATATTTCAGAATGTGAATTCTGAACTAATATGCTCATATGTGCATATACATATATATTCATGTATCATGACATTTGGACTCAGGTGCTTGCTCATCTCTCACTATTTGGGGAAAAGCCAAAAATCCCATATCATGGTCTAAACAAGGCACTATATCAATTTAATTTTTGAAGATAAAGGGTTTAGGGAAAAAAAAACCCTATTCCTTTCCCTGCAATATTTTGTTTAATTTACGTAATTTAAACTGGAGTAATCATTGTTAGATACGCCTTGACGGTATTACTGTGTTGTTTAGCATTTGGGAGTTGGGAAGCACACATAGTACAGTAGACTCAGAAGACTTTATTTAACACTTAAAGAAGGAAATTGCCTTAGGTTTTAAAATCATTAATGCAGTTTACAAATATGTAACTGAATATTGCCAATGTTATTGTGAGCAGTGTCCTACATAAAATATTTTATACGTGTTCCTCCCTAACAGGCTGGAAAGCTGAAGGATGGTGCTCGTTCTGTGACCAGAACGATTCAAAATAACTTTTTTGATAGCTCCAAGCAGGAGGCCATTGATGTTTTGTTATTGGGAAATACCCTAAATAGTGATTTAGCAGATAAAGCACGGGCTCTCTTAACCACCAGCAGTTTACGCGGTATGTGTCTTTCAGGATTTTAATATCTCTGATAACTATTTGGTGTAAGAAAGCTGTATGGAGTCTGTTTTCAAAGCAGTGTTGGAAAGTATAAATGCTATTTTATGTTCTGTTGGCTTATTAAAAGATGAAAGTTTCTTCTGCTTTACTAATATTACCAAACTAACATGCTGCAGTAATTTCTTTACTGTTTATATTTTGTTGATGTCTGGTGGTGTAAATAGGTAAATATCTGTGGAGCAAATTTGTCAGAACTTTACTGTAGATGCGTGTTAGTTATATTCTGTTCAGTTCTTCAAATCCATTTATAGCAAGCGTTAATCATGATCATTACATGCTGAATTTGGGAAAAAAAATCCTGATTTATTAAAATATTAGGGTTTTTTATTGTTTGTTGAATGTCTTCCTTAACTTGATCTGTCATGTCAGTGAAGAAATTCTCACCATGGTGTTAAACTAGATAGAAAGCATTTATTCTTTTCTCAAGCTTAAGAATGCTGGTATTTATCTTCATTTTGGTTTCTAAGGTACTGAGGAACAAAGGGGGGTTTGGTAGTGGAATAAAATTTAAGATAACAAGAGCTATCAGAAAATTCCTGATGAATGATTTTCCATCACAAAATGTTTTCTTGTGAGAAGAAGTCTTTCCCAGGAACGTGTGCGCCACAAAAGCTTGTCAGGCTGTGGGTGAAATTCTACATCAAAATCGGAGAGATTTCAATAAGAAACTCTGCTTAGGCAGAGTAGCCGTGTGGGACTTGGGTGGTCTGGTTACAGGAAGGTGGTTCACCTAATCAAAACAGGGAGCTGAACCACAGCATCCTGCATCCCCAGAGGTGTAGCCTACATGGTCACCAGGACTACAATCATGTCCCATCCTTCTGCAGGTCTGATGGGCAGGGAAATAGTAAGTGGGCCAGGTGTAGGGCTGTGTTTAGAGTACTTGGCTGGGATATAAAAAATAGAGGACCTAATTCTTGGGCCAAGAAGGAACTTAAATTTGAGTCTTCTTTCCAAGATCCCAAGTAAGAGTGTCCTAAATGGTGGGTTGTTGCCATTTTTAGGGATTAATAACATTCTTAATTTTTCCTTTTCTTTTTTTGTCCCCTTTCTCCTGGACACTTCTCAACCTAGAATGAGAAAAATGTGTCAAAGCTTCAGTGCAAATCTGTGGCACAAGAAAAAATTCTTGCCCAATTGTAGTCTTCATCTTGTGGGTATTTATATATTTTCTATGTGGAGCCTGAAAGACTGTTTTCCTCTAATTTCTCTACCACAAGGTTTCATGTTACTGTAACTTTTCCTGTATCTGAAACCTGCTAAACCAGCCTCACCTCAAAATTATTTGAAAGTTGTTTTCTTTTCTTCTCACTTTCTCTGTGAATGCAAGCTGTCCTTTCAATATTTGCAGCTCCTGTCAGCTGAGGAACATTAATCCCTCTTCACTGAACATAATGTCTTTGCATTGTCTGCTAGGTGGTGAATTAACTAGAGAGGTACTTCATCATACATAAATCCATTATTAATAAAGCAAGAAAAGAGAATTTGTTAATACTGTTGTGGAACTTTTTAGATTTTGCAGCATAAAAGATGTGCTTTAACTGATGCAAATGGTTACGTGTAATAAATTGTGTATTACAGCATGTTCTCTCACATATTGCTGGAAAATTTAAAAAAATAATTACTTATTTGACTAATTTTTTTTCTTGTTTCCTTCTTACTGCATCCGTAGTTTCAGAGCAATCATTACAATCAGGTATAGTATAGTAAATTAAGCTGTAAATATCTGAGCAGCTATTGTTCTTCTCTGGCTTTTTCCTTGTGCCTGTTTGCATAATATTTGGTTGCGGGCTCACATTTTCCTAGTAGTGTTTGGATCTGGCATTCCTGTGCCCCAAAATCCCTTAATCCAAGAAAAGCTCTTTAATACAAGAAAAGTGAAAATATAAGGGGTGAAAAATGTTGCAGTTTTGCTTGGGTGTGAGTTATGAAAAAAGGCAACCAATTCTTGGGGTTTTAGTTTTGCAAATGCTGTATTCTAGCTGTAGAGGATTTTGCTTTTTTATCTGGTTTGGGAGCTTTTGTATTTTTGCTTTGTCTAAATGTTTTGTTTAGGATAAGAGGTAAAATTCTTCAGTACAATTTGTAACTTCATCTTATCTGCTGTTAGAAGGCTCTACCTGCCTGTGTTCTTGAATGAGACGGACTGATTTTGTAATATCTCCGAGCAAAGGTTAATGTACTGGAATGATCTGAAATAACATGCTGACACTTGTGTTTTGTAGAGCAAAAGTACAGTCAAAACCACTGAGATATGGTTACCTCTGCATATGACACAAAATGAAAGTATTAGAGCATCTATTTAGGTAAAACTCTTGGTGAAGAGGCCTGAAGAAGGAACTTTATAGTTAGCTCCTAATCTTCTACTTCGAGACATTGCAGTAATATCTTGACCAATGTCTGTGATGTTGGGCTTAAAATATGAGAAGTTGGCTTTGGAGGATTCAGCAATACTGTGAACATGAAGAAGTGATACATAATAATAAGAATGTGTAAGGATGAGCCAGAGAGGAAAATGACCTGAAAGATCTCTTCAGTTTAAGAAGCTTCTGAAAACTTAATTATTGTTGTAAGTTAGCAACATAAGCAACATAATGTCTTTGAAGTTTGTTTTCAAAATTTTCTGATTCTTAGTGGAAATCCTCCTTTTTTGTTGTAACTCAAGCTGTTTACATGAAGCTGCTCCATTTGGGGAGATGCGATATACACATATTCCATATTTTTAAGGGAGAGCTGTGAGTACTTGTCAGCCATGCAACACTTCATCATCTCCTTGTTCACAGAAACTAGTATTTAAAATAAAATATTTCTAATGCTGTTATGTTCAGATTTTACCATGTGTTGAGAAAATTTAAATGGCTGTTTCTGAGCTATTGAGTTAATAGGGTTCATTGTACTACCTCTTGGAGGTAGGTTCAGTGAAACCAGATCAGGTGCTTAGTTTCTGGGTGAGAGGAAAAAAGTATGTTCTTAATACCTGAGAAGTTGAAGGGAGAGGAGGAGGGAAAGAAACAAGGAAGCTCTTAATAATTTTTCAGACAAGCCTCCTGTTTTAAAAGAATAGCGAAGCTGTGCACAGTGTCCCCTGAACCTGTGCACTTGGGTAGTAGCTACTAGACCCAGGTATTGAAGATTGACAGGGGAGGATCCTCAGAAGAAAGCATGAGGATTTGTTGTTGGCTAGATTGTTGTTCAAATACATCTGAAGTGTTTAAAGCCTTCCCCCTCCGCCCCGTCCATGGAAAACCACTTCAACCATAATCTGTATTTTTGAGCTTTAAATGTTTTTTCCCTTTACATTCGTCTCAGCTTTGCTTTTTCTATTAGTGTTTTACTGTATCTACTTAACCCTTACTGAGTACTTAAATAATGAAATCTGAGTCACAGGTAATATACACCTGAAATTAACTGATTCACTGGCATTTTGTCAGTGTTAAAAACTGTTTATTGGAATAAACAGTCATATTGTCATTTATGGCGTTACCATCTAGACTATATCAGCCTAGCTTATAACTCATGAAGAGTCATACATGTCAACTATTTTTTAACTTCTTGATGTAACATTTCACTGTGAGTTTCATCTAAATACAAATTGCATATATTGAAATGTATCTACAGTAATTTGGATGTTGTAGTAAAGTAGTTCAATTAAGTTCAGTTGCACAGAATATCCCACCAAGAATTTTAAATTGATACTCCCTTTGTAGAACTGATTTCCAAATGTGTGCCTGCCTAGTATGAACAGCAGTTAAAGTATTTTTGCTGCAAAATAACAGAAAATGTAATTGATGGGATCTTTAACATTGTAGAGTGAGACACGATTATGTTGAAAAGATAAATAGCTAGAAATCTGTAGGAAAATAATGTATGCAGGAGGCTCAGGAGCTCTGAAAAACAATTGGCTCAGTATTTTGGAAAACCTGAAAATTTCTTTTTTTTTCTTTATTCTAATTTAGAAAAAGAGTCATTCTACAATTTAGAAAGCTTGTTAGTTTAAAGGTATGAATTTCATGTTTGTAATAAGCATGTTGTCAGTTTACTTCTAAAGTTAGAATCTATCCTGGTAAGATTTTTCACATTAGGCATTCATGACGTCAGGAGTTAAATAGGCAATAATTCAATTCTGCAGCTTTTCTTAAAAGCTGCTTGGTAGCAAATATGAACTATTTGGAGTAACTATTTAAAATAAAGCTGAAAATTGCTAGATTTGCAAAAGAAAAAGAAGGAACTGAAGTGGAGAGAATAAAAGTCCAAACCCTGCTCTTAAACTTGCTCAGAGTACTACGAAGGCTAATCTGTGCAGATCTTCAAAGCTGCCTGTGATGCTATTTTGGGTTCCTTGGGTTCAGCTAATCCTTTGGATGATTGGGGTACTTGTATGTATCGTGGCTACAACATTTTTTGGATTGGTTTCTGTTCAGTGGTCAGGTGCTTGCGTAGCTTCTGTCCTTGACCCTTAAAGGCTTTTTGGGCATTTGGTGGACTTCTTGACTTGACTGTTACCTGGTGTGTAGATACATTCAGAAGTAGACTCAGTATTTCACCCTCACCTGAAGGCATAAAGTATTCTGTTGGCTCCTTGCTGTTTTCTTGACTTCATTCACCTGGATTATGATAAGGAGAGCATGATCCCAAGCATGATCTGCTTGTAGTACCCCAAGGAGACACCGGTCAGTTCACTGTCTTTTATATGTGATTGGCTGATATATGGATATATGATTGGTTCAGCAGTGAAAGAGTTCACAAACAACAAATGCAATATATTATTTTCTTCTATTGTTTCCAGTTTGTTTCAAAACCATGAGGGCTAGAGAATCCCTGATTTTTGTTTTAATTGGGTAGCCAAGATTCTGTAGCAAATGTAAAGGTGGTAAACTTAAAAAGAATAACTAAAAAGACAACAACAGCTCACTAATCATCCTATTTTGGGGATTTGAATGAAAATATTGTGCCCAGTAGATGACCAGTTTGCAAGACAGCACACAGTGAAGGGAAGAATTCCATCTAGTAATGTTTATATGATTCTCACTGAGTCTTATGAGAGTATTCAAAATACGTGAATTAATATCATTTAGGTAAAGTATAATGCAAGCAATACTGTTTACACCTGATGCAATTTTCATTCCACTGAGATTAAAGAAAAAAAGAAGTGTAATTTTAAAAAATATTCAGATCTGGTTTTTTGTGTTAGGAAATATATCTGTATGACTATATTATGCAGCCGATTTGTAAAGGGACTTTTAAAATCTCTGTAACTCTAGTGTCTGCCCATTGAATAATCTATTTTGTTTTTTTGTTTCTCACAATGCCCTTTACAGATGGGTCATTACCCTCTGTCCCATCTGGCAGATAGAAACAAGGCACAGAGAAAGGCTGGTGTGACAGAGAAATTAGTTTAATTGTTTCGAATCCTAGCCTACTTTCCTCACTAAAGCAGAATTCTAGGAATTCAAATGACCTAAAAAATAATTCAGATTTGTGGCTTAAATAGACATACTCTAATATGATAAAATAATGTACTTTATCTATTTTAGTAAAGGTAGTATATCAGTCATTTTTACACTTCTAGAAATTAACATATCTAAGTTGTTTTTGTAATGGGAGTCTGAATTTCATAAATGTTATCCGTGAAAACGAGGTAGATATCTGTTGGCATGTATGAAAAATAATGGTTTCCATAGAGAATCACAGATAGGGTGAAAGAATGAGAGATATTTATAAAACATTGAAATTATGTTTCTTTTATATATTATTTTTATATATATATTACTTTGAACAAATTACTACTGTCTTTCATTCAGTCAGTATCCTACCCAGATAAGTAATATGTCTGCAAATGTATTTTCCCTTGTGAAAAGCTGCATTCATCTTGCTTTCACAGTTTAACTTTCTATATGTCTGTGCATGGATTTGTTGCCATTTTTTTAAGGGAAAGATCTCATTGCCAAGTTTTCTGAAGAAAATTCTGTATAAAAATAATGTCTTTTCAAATGTTTTTGCAGCATCTGTAAAAGTGCTAAAGAGTATGTGTGAAAACTTTTATAAGTATGCAAAACCGAAAAAAATTAGAGTCTGTGTTGGGACATGGAACGTCAACGGGGGGAAGCAGTTTCGAAGTATTGCCTTTAGAAATCAGACCCTCACTGACTGGCTTCTAGATGCACCAAAGTTAGCTGGTATTCATGAATTCCAAGGTAGGATTTGTATTCTGTCAATTTTTTCTTGAAAACTCTTGAGTTTCATAATCAGATCATAATCATTAAAATAGCTATATGAGGTCTTGGTTCTTAAATTAATTATAAACAACAAACAGCTTTTTTAATATTTAAATGCAGATCGCAAAAGCAAGCCTGTAGACATATTTGCCATTGGATTTGAAGAAATGGTGGAGTTAAATGCAGGAAACATTGTGAATGCCAGGTAGGTGGTACAATCTATACAGCGCTGGTTTAGTTGATAATCAAATTTTTTAGTAAAATGTTATTTAAAAAAAATTTTTTTTCTCTTTTGTAATGGTTGGGATTAGCCTAGATTAATTTTTGACTGTATCCCAGTTCTCTGCCAGTTTCTGTGCCAGGGTTGCAGACTTCATCTCAGCTTTCCCTAGCAAAGCTGTGATCATTTAGATCATGTATAATGTAATCTCAAGGATCCAAACAGTCAGTACTTGACCATATTTTGGATCGTACCTTCAGCAGCCCCTCAACTTTTCCCTTCATTTGACACTTTGAAGGAATTTACCTCCAATGCTCATAGTGTTTTGCAGTCTCTGTGCCTTCCTACTGCTGGGAACAGCGAGTCCTGTGAAATTCCTTCCAAAAGCATGTATTGTTGGTATGCCTTTATATAGTGTCTTGCATCAGGTTTTGATCTGTGTAAAGAAAGGCTTCCTTCCATACTGTTAGTTTTTGCTGTCATTCCATGTATTACATGTATATATTACCATGCAGTTTGGATTTTTCACCCCTAGCTGAGTAGGTTATGATGATATATTTTTACCAGTGGAGGGTGATATAGTGATGAAGTCTTTATCTGTAGTCCTAAGATCATATTCACTTTGTCCATTGTTTTGTCTGCCTGTTTTGCATGTTTTCTGGTGTTAGCAGGCTTTAACTCATTGGAAGAAGTGCCTAAAGCCTATAACACTGTTTAGCCTTTGCACAGGCTTTTGTCCTGAGGACAAAGTGGCAGTTTGTCATCCCCTAATTTCACACTATGTCTAGTTAATGCTGTTTCCAGGTCTGATATTTTTCATTTATATCTAATGCTAGCTCTGAAAACCATAGTCTGTTAAGTCTCCAAGGAAGTTTCTTCTTGATCTAAGACCATGGACATCTTTGTTTTCCAATATTGACTGAGCTCTAGGCGAAGAAGTAACTCCCTAGAAAAATTCTTAGGTTTTGCTCCTCTAGTCTAGCCTCGGAAATACAGGAAAGATAGCCCTGGCTCCTAACACTGTCTGTGGTGTTGAGAAAAGTGAGGCAGCATTTTATGAGGCTGAATTTGAAATGATGATGTCATGACAGTGTATAGCCTGTGTCTCTGCTAGGAGGCATTTGAGCACCATTCATAACTTGGCTTTGGCTTACTACCCCAAGGTTTAGTTAACATTATTGTATGAAGTTTATTCACCTGGATCAACAGTTTAGATACCTGCTTAATTTGATTTATTTTAAAACTGGCATTTTTAATCTCACTGCTAGCACAACCAATCAGAAGCTCTGGGCTGCTGAACTGCAGAAGACTATATCAAGAGATTACAAGTATGTGCTGCTGGCTTCTGAGCAATTGGTGGGTGTCTGCCTTTTTGTGTTCATCAGGCCCCAGCATGCTCCTTTTATCAGGTCAGTGAACACACAGCTGTGCCCAAGTTGGGTTGGGTCACCTTCACTTTGCTTTGTATTGCAAGCTAATGTACAAGTATGCTAAGAAGCATACGGGGCTCTAAAAGAGCTGTTCCATCTTCTGGGGTACCAGTTGCTTAAATTCTTTTATCTTAGTTTTTAAATGCCTCATCTGTTGCCAAGAAAGCTTGAAAAGCTGAAGGGTTATATTGTTACCTGCTCAATAGCTGTTGGCACTTCTTAAAAATAGCGCAGTGGCCTTACTGCTGGAAGAACAATGTGAAAATGTTCTCTTATCAACATAATGTCATACTCAGACATACTTAAAGCTATTAACTTCTGTGCCATTGTATTTGAAGGTTTAATAGATGTTTAACTCTTTTAGGGATGTTGCTGTTGATACTGTAAAGACTGGCATGGGAGGAGCCACTGGAAATAAAGGTGCAGTAGCAATTCGGATGTTGTTTCATACATCCAGTCTTTGCTTTGTCTGCAGTCATTTTGCTGCAGGGCAATCACAAGTTAAAGAGAGAAATGAAGACTTCGTAGAAATAGCTCGCAAGCTCAGTTTTCCAATGGTAAGCAACAGTGTTCAAATTCCATAACGAATGAGAAGTTAAACCCTTTGAGCTCCAGCAGTGTCATCCAAAAGCTCTGTTTATTTTTTTTCCCTTCCCCAGATTCCTGTGGAAATCAAATTTCCTTGGGTTAGAGGTCTCAGTTCCCACAATTTTTATTAGAATAGATGACTGCAGAAAGAATAGACCTTTTCAGTGCAATGACTGATAAGAGATGATGAAGCATGAATTCACTTGCATTAGGCATCAAGGATTTAGCCTAGGAAAGAGACTTTATAGATTCCTGACATGTAGTAGAGCTTTTGTAGGCACCGGAGTTAATCAATTATGAGAAAAAAATTCATGGGAAACAGCACAATTTTCAGTACACAAGAATGATTTTTGCTAACTCATTTTAACTTCTTTTTTACTCATTTTTGTCTAGTTGGATTTTACAGTTCTGTAGCATATTCTCATAAAGGATTATCAAACACCAAGTAAATAATAATTTTATCAGTGCAACAAAATGCTTCCTCAAGACTTAGAGCTGTTTTAAATTTTGTAGTCAAACTGTCCTTTGTTAGTTTCTATGGCATTGTGCAGGAGTCTGACATCTTATTTTACAGGGTTTTTTGATTTCTAAATTTGTCCCCATGATCATGTTTCAGTTTTTCTTGAAAGTACTGTTTTCTTATGGTCCCCAGAAACAGTCTCCTAAACGCTGCTGTTTTAATCTGCCAGTGTATCTGCTTTGATTTACTTAAGGGCAATGGAAAAATCAAAACAAAGAGGGAAGTAAAAGTTCTCGCTTTAAACCCTAGGTTTTGTTTAAACTAACAGAGTTAGTTGCCTCTCCCTAGCCATGAAAATTGTTTGTAACTGAAAAGTCTTCAATTAAATCTGAATAAGAAAGCCCTCAATTTGCAGTTTGTCAGGATATTGTGCCACAAGATCCCAGGGTAGTGTTTTCTTCTCCTTTGTAACCTCTTTGTGACACAGGTAGCAGTCATCATCTTAGAGCAGACTTCTAAAACGGGAGTAGAAAGATGAAGAATTTTAGAATCCAATTCAGATGATTCATGTTTCTTTAGAAATGCAAACTACATAAGAAATGTTACTTCTTCTTTCATATTCTATATGTGTGAAAACCATACAGTTGGCTATGTTGTTCTAACCATATGAACACTAAATACTAGCATGTATTTCAGTTGTGGTCATCAGCTAGAAATGATGCATATTTTAGAGATAAAAACTGAACTTCTACATCTGAAAGTAGTAAATTTGTCACTTGGTTGTTTGTAACTTCATTGTGTGCTTCTGTTTTACAGGGAAGGATGCTCTTTTCCCATGACTATATCTTTTGGTGTGGTGACTTTAATTATCGAATAGATATTCCAAATGAGGAGGTTAAGGACCTAATACGACAGCAGAACTGGGATCCCCTTATAGCAGGAGACCAACTTATCAATCAGAAAAATTCTGGACAGGTATCTTAAAAATATTACCACACTTAAGAATACTTTATTTTTCTTTTTGGCTTTAGCAATTTTCTGTGGTGCTTCTGTAAATCTATATCCTCAGCGTGTTTTACTTGCCACTTTTGTCCAGGTAGTGGCATGGAAGGGTGGGACGTAGCAACCTTTAGTAACTTATTTGTAGTAACTGACCTGAAGAGGCAGTGATACAAATACAGTGACTAGCTGCAGGAGTGAGGTTTTTCTTTCTCTTCTGAAAAAAAAGGTAACTTTATCATCTTTTTAGAACTTTGTGTTGGAGTTTACCAATTATAATATT
Organism: Haliaeetus albicilla; assembly: GCF_947461875.1. Classification (NCBI taxonomy): domain Eukaryota; kingdom Metazoa; phylum Chordata; class Aves; order Accipitriformes; family Accipitridae; genus Haliaeetus; species Haliaeetus albicilla. The sequence goes on from NC_091488.1 coordinate 17,156,664, forward strand.
TTTCTTTTTATCAGTGCAACTATTTAAAAAATATTTATAGAAGTTCTTTTGGTAACGTTACTGTTTACTTTAAATTGCTGCAGGTCTAACGCTGTTACTGTCATTCTGTTGGAAAATGGAATAGTCCAAACAGTAGCCTTTTTACTTACAAAGAAAAAGAGCATGGAATAACAAAGTCTGACAAAGCTTCAGATTTTAGATTTTTAGGGTTTCTTGGGAGGCAGCACGTAGCAATTAAAGGAATATTGGTAATGAATCAAATTTTGTGTGAAAGTGTGTATTCTTCCTTTCCAGCTTTATGTGGGAATGCTGTAGATGGTAAAATGAGAAACAATCCTCTGTTGTTAGTTTTGTCTGCTTGCCAGCACTTTGATCATAAGCAGTGTTTTTTCTGAATTAGAGTTCTCTTCCATTTGTACTGGTGTCTTGTGCACCAGAACAGGAGGAAAAACGCTTGATAATTTTTAATTTGTTTTTTTATATAGCCCAGTTCCTAGAGAGAGACAGAGATGTACGTTCAAATGGGCAGACAGCATGATTGTCTGTTAATTTGACCAAAACAAGAGAGGTGTAGAGGTCCTGGGGACACTGACAGGAGTTATAAAGCTGGAAAGATCTACGGAAACTACTGGAATATGAAAAAGACTCAAAATAGTCTCCTGACTGGGGAGAAGAAGGTGTAGTATTGCACTGTTGGGGTAATACTCCATTATTTGGAAGTGGCTGGCTGGGCAGCAGGGGCTATCAGCTGGCTAGCGAGGGTACCTCCACAGTTGTTGCGTTGTAGCTATTGTAGTTGTGGTAGTTGGTTGTAGCTGTTAACAGGTGTATCTGCTGTCCAGTAAAGGTGTTTACATAGCAACTTTCTTCGTAAAAGCAGGTTAATAAATGATTACAAAAGACAAAGAAATTAATAAATTGTCTCAGAAGTTGCAGATCTTCTGACATTCTGACATTGATCATCTGACACTGATTTTTAAATTGACTGGATTTCAATTTATATTTCCCAGAAAAGCAGGCTAGCCTGTCATTTGATGCAGACTTGACTATTAGACCTAAGTTAGAGTTATATTTTACAGATTTCTGATGTGAAGGTAAAACTGCCCATATAAGATTAAACTCAGGACTGGAGCTGGTTAAGTTAATAAAGGGTTTTAGCTTATGACTAGTTTAAACACTTAAGGAGTTAGCAAATCTCCTGGCCTTCTAGGATCTTCTGGCTGTATGTGTTTATGTTGCAAAGTACCTAAGGGATTTTTTGATTCCTTTCAATTGGCTCTGTATCTCTAAATACTGTACATACTCTTGGCAGATAATTTCATATAATATCGCTCTCTTTTTATTCTGTTTTCTATTTGCTTGAGAAGAAATGGTGATATTATCTCTCTAATCTTTCAGTTCATATTGAATGTATTGAGGACTCTTTTTTTTCTTTTTTTTTTTTTTTTTCCTTCACGCCCCCCCCCCCCCCCCAACTCCTATTTATTGGTGGGGCATCTTGTGTCAATTTGGGGGAAAGCTTTGCATGTTCAGATCGGTACATAAAATATAAACCTTAATTCCCAACTTCTGCTGACACATGAGCATCTAATCAACTAATTGCAGTACTGTGAACAGCATCTGTGTTCTCGATGACCTCAAGTTCTGAACGACATTGGAGGAACAGTAGGTTGCTCATGAGCCTGGGTTTAAAGATGCAAATGTTGGCATAGTTCTGTTTAATGATGATCTGTCTGGGTCACTATTTAGTCTTAGTGGCAAATGTAGAATGTTTTCAGCAGATAAAATTTGGAGAAGGATTCATATTATCAAATGACTTTTCTTTGCTTTTTTTTGGCTTTTTTTTTTTTGAGATGTGTATACAGGTTTTCACTGTTATAAAAGAGAATTCTTATTAGTTTCAAGCTGTTTCCCATCTGTTTGTGTCTTCTAGCATGACACATAACTGCTTTGTTTCTTACAGATTTTTAGGGGATTTTTGGAAGGGAAAATAAATTTTGCTCCTACATACAAATATGATCTGTTTTCTGATGACTATGACACCAGTGAAAAATGTCGCACACCGGCATGGACAGATCGTATTCTTTGGAGAAGAAGAAAATGGCCTTTTGACCGATCAGGTTTGGGTGCTTCCTTAAATTGTTTAAAATATTGTTTTAACTGGCGTATATATAGAATCCATTTAGTGACATTCACAGTGCCAGTGATTTTGAGCGTCTGTCCCTGACTTTGTATGAGACACAAAGCTTATAATAGCATCTGCAATAAATACAGTGACACTGAATAGGATCAAGAATCAGATATCAGTTACTGATATTTTGGTAGTTCAAAAGTAACTTCTGTTTTTTTCTGTAAAACACATGGGTTTGGTTTACTTTTTCTCTTTTTACAAATAGCTTATTTTTTAAAGCATATTCTTGCAATCATGGTGTTTTTCCTTTTTTTTTTTTTTTACTAATACTGAATGTAGCTGAAGACCTGGATCTTCTGAATGCTAGTTTTCACGATGACAGTAATGTCACTTATACATGGAATCCTGGTACTTTGTTGCACTATGGAAGAGCAGAGCTGAAAACATCTGATCATAGGTTTCAGTTTTATTTTATACATTACTTCCTAATCATTGAAGTTTGTTATTGTTACATATTTTGTTGCTCAGATACTGTGCTTACAGGTTTTTCTTTTGTATTTTTTTCTAAGGCCTGTGGTTGCATTGATTGACATTGACATATTTGAAATTGAAGCAGAAGAGAGACAAAAAGTTTATAAGGAGGTGATCGCGATGCAAGGACCACCTGATGGTACTGTAATGGTCTCCATCAGAAGTTCTTCAGCAGAAGAAAACTATTTCGATGATAACTTGATTGATGACCTTCTTCAAAAATTTGCAAGCTATGGTGAAGTTATACTTATAAGGTTAAAAAGACTTTTTACTTTTAATCTCTATTCCTCTTCATTGTTCCCACCTATTTTCTGAATAAAGTTACTTTCTTAGTGGGCATTTCAGTTATGATCTGCTTCATTTTTAACATTTAGATTTCACTTTTAATGTCTTTACAGTTGAAAATCGGTTTTACATACCTGTATGTGTCTCAGTTTTCAGACTTCATTTTCCCAGATACTCTATTTTTGAGATAGAGTATCATACTGACTTTGTCAGAAATTCATCAGAGTTAAAATTTGTCATTTATGTAATTTTATACAAATTTTGTATTCTAAAATTAGGTTAGTAGTTTTAAATGAACTGAAGATGAGAGGATTCCTGTGGATGTTGCATTTTCACTAAGCTATTTATTGAACTATAAGTGTTGTGGTATTTTGCTTGGGGGTTTTGGGGGGTTGTTTTGTTTTTTTGGCTTTCTTTTCAGAAGACTAAGAGCATAGTCCCAAGTTCATAGTGTGATGTAATGTGGAACACCTAATACAAATATCTAACCTGTAGCCACACAATTACTATTGAACATGTAACTATAGTCACGTAATTTTTAAGAGGACAGTGCTTCCACTGCGTGATACTTACCTAGTTCTCTTTTGCTTTGTTTTTTCTGTTGCAAGTATACATTCAGTTAAAACTTATTAGCCAATTATGTATATTTTAAGGAACCTAAAAACCCAATTCTTCTCCACCAAGTAAAACATTGAAAAACCTTTAAGATAAGAGCCTTCAAAAGTTAGTAGGTAATTTAATTATTGTTTCCAATGGACTTTGCAGGTTTGTGGAAGACAAGATGTGGGTAACATTTTTGGAAGGAAGTTCTGCTTTGAATGTTATGAATTTAAATGGTACTGAGGTAATGTAAAAATTACTGAACTTTTGTATAGCAAGATAAAATCCAAATTTTTAAAGAATACTTGGGTGGGTTGGGTGTTTTGTTTGTTTGCATGTTTTTAATTCTTAAAAGTTTTTCATATTCTGTTTTTCATAGACTGTTGCATCTAATCTTTTTTATTTTTACTTTTGATAGCCGTGTAGCATTATGTTGAGTTTCAAAAGCCAGCAGAGAGAACTACCAAACTTAATTTATTTTTAGGAGGAGGACTGTTAGAGAAATGAAGATCCCATATTGAGGGGCATCTTCATCCAATGAGCGATTTTTAATATTTTTTTTTTATAATTTAAAAAGCAGAGTTTTTAAACTGATTCATAATACAAACTCAAGGTATCATATTTACAGCCTGCAATTATTCAAAATTCAGCACTCCTGAACTGCAGTCACTTTAAAGTGTCAGAATTCCAGCTCTCATTGATTTCTGTAGGGTCAGTATTTAATCTTTGTAAAAATTTTAATTTTCGTGTTCAAATTTTTACTGATCTATGTTCCTGTTAAGACTTAGATCCTGTAATGTGATGTTTGCAGGTGGATCCTTTCATCTGCTGAGAGCTTCACTAACAGTCTGTGCAGGATAGGGGCTCAGTGTCATGTGTCAGTTTGCAGAATGAAGGCCTGCTGTTTTATCAGTCTCTAAAAATTACTTTATTCATGCAGTTTATAAGCAAGTCTGTTTTTTTCAGATCAGTGTTTCTGTCAGAATAAAGAAACCAGAAGCTTTCCTATTAACTGAAAAGGAAAATCTTGAGACAAGTTGTTAGTTTTTCTTTAGAAAAATATTAAGTAGTTGTAATTAACAGCTTAAACTACATAAATGTACTTAATTACCAAAATGAAGTGAAAAGGATAATTATTTTTGTGATGTGTCACTGTCATTGTTTAGTCCCAGAAATTCTGATAACTTTATTTGTGATATTTTCAGTAAATTTTTTTTTTCTTTTTAAATCTAGAATGCTGAATTTTAATGTACCTACTCTTAACAATTTCTGTTTTGTGCATACCTTTTTGGCAATTCAGCTACTAGGAAGGATTATAAATATAAGCTTGAAAAATCCAGATTGGATCAGAAGTTTGGAAGATGAAATGAATCTAGAGAAGATTAATATTGGGCTGCCTTCATCGACAAGCTCCACTTTGCTTTGTGAAGATGCTGAGGTTACTGCAGACTATGATATGGAAGGTTTGTTGGAATAAAGTATTCCTCATTTTGAAATGCTTACAGTCCTAAATAATGTGGTTAGTTTAATGCACATATCAGGACTTTAATTTAACAAGTTATGCCCATCTAGAACAGATAAATTAGAAATCCCATTATTTCCAACAGTGTCTTGACAACTTGTTGAGCAGTGTCAGTTTCCATTGTATCTCTAGGTTTCACTAATTTGCTGACATTCTCTTTATTCTTCTCACTTTATCCTGTGACCTACCCTCTGAAGGTCACTTAATTCAGGCAACTTTTAATGTTCATGAAGACACCCTATAAGCAGGATATACACAACTTCAGAGTGCAAAGCAATTATTTTTTTGCCAATACACATAATAGATTAATAGGACTAATGAGCCTCCATGCTGACCACTGATATGCTTACCACTCCCAAGAAGACACCTGGTGAGCCTTTGACAGGCAGGCAAATATGTGTTGGGCAAGGAAACCTTCAACCTCTATTGCTTCTTGGAACAGGCTGATCTTTGGCATTGATGAGTTGCTGTTTTCAGGTTCCGTGGTTTTTATCAGTTTCGGTTTTTCCCTGAAGGGAAAAGTTAAGTTGCTGAATATCACTGTTGCAGCAATTGTGCCTCTGCTTTTTTGTTTTTCTTTACTTGCATGTTTCTAATCTATGTCCTTTGTCACAGCTTATTTTTTAATCTATTAATTAATTTTTATGAAAGGTCTGCTTCAATCTCTTCTCTACAATAAAATATATTCTTCTTATATCGTTGGCAAGTAAAACAGCTGTTTTTCAAACAGCAGCAAAAAACCCACACACACCTTACCTGCTGACATTTTCTGTGTGTATTGCATTTCCACATGTATTTTACATGGTTGTTTTTTTGTCAGTTCTTGAACAGATGTACTTTCTAGGTGTAGTCATTGTGTCTATGTTGATTTATTCTGAGTAGCTCATTTGCTTTGAATTTCTATCCAAGCTCCTTAGTGGCAAACATTATATTGCAAAAGTTTCAAGAAAAGAGATGGCAGCTATATATACTGGAAAGAGTAGACTAAGGTTTTTTTGTACAGGTATTTCATAAAGGAAGTTATGTATTGGTAAGGGTACAGATACAGGAAACCTGTATGAAAAGTTGGAATTTGCGTTAGTCTTAGTGTCATAAGATACTTCGTCTGTTTTCCAATGCAGGTAGGAAACAGGACTTCAACATTTTAGACGCCTGTATGATTGGTTGATATTATTAATAGTCTTACGTGAAATAGTATGATCCCCTTAAAATGTGACATCTCAAATCCCACAAGACTCTTAAATCAAGAGCTAAAATCTAATTTGCAGCCTGTTTACTCTGTTACTGCTGAGCAGTGCACAGTTGAAGCTGGAACTTCTGTAGATTGTGTGTCGTTCATGTACCTGAAGAGAGGGAAGCCTAGAAGTTATGGAAGAATGGATTACTATGGTCTTATTGGAGTGTGATGCAGTAATTGTCTATTTTAGGCATTTTGAATATCAACATAAAAATATTCTAAATTGACAGTTTAATTTTCAAAGGCACGTCCACGTTGAACCTTATTTTTAAACATCATTCCACCTTTTCAAACAGAAGGTATTAAAAATAGCAGATATCTTGAAATCCCGTGCCCAGCCTTCCGAAGAATAAGTGAAGCTTGCAAACCAAGGAAATGATTTTTGCAGACATCTTCTTTGTAAAGCTACATGTTTCTTAGACTAAGCAACATTGCAGTTGCCACACTATAATTACCTATAGTATATATCTATAATACATATTGTGCATTTGGAGTATTTTCAACTGGGTTGAATACATATGCGTTCTTCATGTGTAATTTCATGATGCAAGAATCATATTTTGGTTGTTGAGCTAATTCCTTGGAACTTGAGGGCTTTTTGCAGAAAATTCCATGCCCAGAATCAGTTTATAATTCCCCCACTTTTTAAAATAAGTAACTATTGTTCCCTTTATTTATCATGCTTTTTCTTTTTTGGGGTGGGGTTTGTTATTTAGGAGACATTGATGACTATAGTGCTGAAGTAGAAGAAATCCTTCCTCAGCATCTACAGCCAACTTCAAGCTCTGGTCTTGGAACCTCCCCAAGCTCTTCACCGCGTTCCAGTCCCTGTCAATCACCTACGCTGTCAGATGGACCTATGCTCCCAGTGAGACCAAGCCGAGCACCAACAAAAACTCCTGGACCACCTGTTTCCACACACAGTGTGTATTACATTGCTCAACTGCCTCTGTTACTACTATACAATCTGGCAGCTCTATGGCCCAGTGGTAGAGTACTAGCTTATAGATTATGTTTAATAGAGCTTTTAAATTAGTATAAAAGGCTATTCTTGTCATTATCTAGCTTTTTACGCATAAGTGGCCTTGGGCAAATCACCTCATTCTTTGCATCTTGGTTTTCTTAATGGGCAGCGGAAGAGCTTTGTTTCCCGAGTCTTATTTGGAACAGTGTCTACTGATCTACACTGCTGCAAACTACCTAACTTGCTGTAGTTCTTTAGCATTTCATGATGAAAGAGACATCTCAAAAAGTTATGTGATTAATAGGCTAAGTTGATTAGCTTGTAACCTCTGTTCAAAAATTCTGTTGCAGTGTGTCAGTATAATCCTAGTTCACTTTACTCATACTCTTCAAATACAGCCCATTTCAATTAACGCTCCTGTCAGCTGTAGTATGTAAATTGTAATCAGCAGATTTGTAAACTGGTGTATAATATGAAAGCTTCTGTTTAAACACAACTTTATTTTAGTGACAGCGTGGACATTTAGAAATACAGTGTTTGGAATGGCTTCTAGAACAGTTTATTCAATGTAATTTGGAGTAACTTTACAAAGACTGCTAGAATGCCTTCAGAATTCCCCCGTAACTTTTTTTTTCCAGAGCACTTAGTTCACAGATAAGGGCCAAAATCAAAATTTGGAACTCTGCAATGTGTAAGAGTGTTCAGGATTCCATGAAAAGCATATACTGATTAAAGCATATAAGACAAAAATCTGTTCTTAGGAAATCTGCTTCTTTTCACCATTGGTTTATTCCTCTTGTTTTCTCTCTATCAAAAACTTCTCTATCATTGTTTCCAGGGCTGGGAACTGACTGTCCTCTCTATGAAAATAACTTGCTATTAGAAAAGCTTTACTGTGATTAAAATGTACAAGTGATTCATTTTTGCATTGTTTTCTGTCACGTTCTTCAGCTGAATTTCAGCTTGGTACCCAGCAGAAAGAGTCTTCTCAGAGCTTGGAGCCTAAGCGTCCTCCACCACCTCGCCCCGTTGCTCCTCCTGCACGCCCCGCTCCACCACAGAGGCCACCTCCACCATCAGGTAATGCAGTGATGTATATCAGGTAGTCAGGAATATTCTGTTTCAAGTCTGTGAGATGAACTTTGAAGTCCACAGCCAAACTATGTGTTATATTGTTGGTTTGGGGCTCAATGGAACATACCATTTTTTCACTAAAATTTTTAGTTGGTACATTTAATAGCAATAACAGCATGGGAAATAACAGCATTTTTCAGTACCATTTAAATATTATTGTCTTTGCTTAGTGAATAAGTTTTAAAATTTTTATAACTTTATTTTCACAGTTTAAAAATGTGGGCCTCCTACAGCAGTGTTTGCTCAACATTCCATTTTTATAGTATCTTCATTTTTAAAATAAAAGATACATAGTCTTATGCATTCATTGATTTATATTCCTTTAATTTTGGCATCAGTATATATGCATTTTTTCATGTCCAAGTTTTTAATGTTGAGTTCATCTGGATCATCTGAAAATGTAAACAATTGAGCACTAAGAGAAACTGGATGTACAGAAGCATATGGGCAACATAGTTAATAACAAACTGACCCTTGTCATATTTAACTTTCTCATTCTTTTTCTTCCCTCTTACTGTACTGATATTTTTCATTATTGCTGCATTCATTTCTTAAATACTGTAAGGCGGTAGGAGTCCTGCACCTGCTAGAAAAGAATTTGGAGGTAATGATTTTAATTGTTTTCAAATATGACTACGTAGCAAAACTACTATGGTGGTCTGTTGTGACAATACTTAATATGATGATGTCCAAAGGTATAAAAATGGGTAATTCTTGAATGTCAATGTAATTTCTTTCTCAGGGTTTGTATCCCCCTCTGAATTACATTTGACTTTTTAATGAAAAAATATTTTTTCAGAAGTTGGTACATTCTAGTGAGAGAGATTGAAGTTGTTCTGGGTTTGTATTACTTTGTCTTGGTAAAAATATACCCAGCTAACTTTTCTGTGAAAGCAGAAACTTGTCTTTAGTTATGAAAAGGCTAGCTTTTTTCCTCACAGTCCGTGACAAGGAGCATTGTAAAATGGATTGTGATTGTAGCTACTTGCAGTGATTATCCATTAATTAATTGTTCAAGTTGAAACTACTGCTAATCTGGCCCAGTTTCCCTCGGATGATCACCAGTTAACAGAGCGCTCCAACTCACTGAGCCATATTTGTTTCTAAGCTGAACACTGACATATGGGTAGTTTATTTTCTGTTTCCAAGTCTGACATGTGCTCCTAAGCCTTTCCTAGAGACATGAAACATCCTCCATAGTTCTTGGAACTAGCATGTACTTCAGAAACACAAACTTAGCAAGGGAGTTTATTCGGTTACTTTGAAGGCACTGGAGAGCTACAGGTCTTTACAAAGTAACAAAATCCTGAAATAATTCTACCCTAATTCCTTCCCTTTTGATAATGCTGAAGGCTTTATCAACCCTTCAGGCTAGTTTTGTTTTTTTCCAGCTTGATCTGGTTTTGCATGTAATAATGACTCACACGTTCTCAGAAGTGCTTCTTCTAGAAACTAATCTTTGTCCTTTGTCACAGGCTTCATAGTTGAGCTGTCCTGCTTGGACTTAAATCAGCTCATTAATATGTGGGATAGAGTGAGAATAGTTAGTGGCTCTGAAATACTTTCTTAATGGCTTTTCAGACGCTGCCACTCAGGTGGTAGGAAAGAGGGTTTTTTGAGAAAATAACTCAAAAGTTTTGAGCAATCTGAGAAAATAAGTAAACTGTTTTACATAGTATATAAATATCAGCTAACTTATTCTGATGTCAGGCGGAGATGTGCATGGCTCGTAGATACAGTTGAGGGGAGGAGGTTATTATGCCAAAGGCATAGTATTTCGAATTAGTTAAAATGCTGAAGTTTTAGAAAATAGCCAGTTTATACATAACGTGCAACATACATGAGATTGAATTCATTGTACTACTTCAGTCCTATATAGCTTTATGTGCACTGACACAATCCCATTTGCCTAGTTTGTCTCAATTGTGCAAAGACCAGCCTTCTTTTTTGACCGTCTTTCCCAACGTAGCTTTCCATAAAGAATTGTAACTTAGATAAAACTTGCTTTTTATGCAGTCTTTTAAAAGAGATTGTAGTATATTTTTTTCATGTATTATTCTGACCTAAAGCTCATCCCAGTTTTTCTATCCTCTTCATTTTCTGCTCATGGCATACATTTATAAGGCATAATGCTTTGCTTTTCAGTGGTACTTAAGCTCACCTCTGAGCAAGCTAGCACAGGACTGGAAGCAGTATAAATGTCATAGTGTGTTACTGTGCTCAGGGAAATGGCATCTGTTTCTCCTACCTAGAATGATGGCTCCTAAAGCACTGTGAAGATATCCCTGTGTACTGTATAAGTGCATCAAACCTTGTTTTTAGACTTCTGTAGCACATGCAAAGTGACATTGATCATGTCTTTAAATTGTTGTGCATTTTAAACGTTGCTTTTTTTTTTCCTCATGTTTTTTAACCTTTTTTCTCAGTGCTTCACTCCCTTCAGTGCCCATAACATTTCTTCTAATGGCTCAGTATGCTTTGAAGATGGCAGCAGGATTTGGGCATCTAAGCTTTTTTAGAGTTTGGTCATATTTTACATCAGAAGTAACTCAGAATTCAAGGATACAAGCCTATGTACTCATTGCAGGGGTTTACAAAGTGTAGACTTTTCACTTGCTAATATGAAAGATTTCCACTGAGGATTTTATAAGCTCTCAGTTGTTTATAGCTAAAAATGAAAATGTTGCACTTGTTCACCCAAGATTTTTCTTTAATACATTACAGAGTAAATTCTTATAGAAGATTAAAAATTATAAAGGCTGCTAATTGTCAATTACTTGAAGTTAAAAAATAACATTTGGGTTGGGGTTTTTTTCCCTTTAATAATACTAGTCAGACTTTTCCAGACTAATGCAGGAAAGGCTTATAGTTATCTTTTACCATTGTTTTAAACTGTTAAAATGGGGTTAAGATTGAGAGAATGCACAGTATTTTCAGTATATGCAATAACTTGGGCAAAATGCATTACACTTTCACTGTGATTATCCTCCAAATAAATAAAATAAACCTAGAAAATACAGTAGTAAAGTTGACATTAAAAGAAATGCAAGTATGTTAAACTATGAAAATACATGCACCCAAGCAGCAAGTGCTTATTAGTGTACACTGATACTTATAGTCACACATTAAACTTAGCCTTGCGAGAAACATTCAACATCTTTATTTTTCCCCTGTAGCTTTTTTTTTTTGCCCCTTTTTTTTTTTCCTAGAGCAGAGTTCAGGTTGTTTGGGTGCATTAGGATATGGCTGTCACTTTGAAAAAGTTTTTTTTTTTTTGTTTTGGTTGTTTGGGGTTTTTTTAAATATGGGGAAGAGCACCTTTCTTCTTTTCTTGCTGAAGAAGGAATGTTCAGTAGTGGAGGAAACAAGAAGCCTGAATGCTAAAACAGTAAATGCATTGTTCAAATGTAGGCAGACGGCCTAGATTTCGTGTATATATATACACATGCGCGCGCACATGTGCACATATACGCACGTTTTACATTATGAGAAGTTGAGGTTGCTTTATTTTCAATTAAGCTAATGTGCAAATGTAATCTTTGCAAAACATGCAGTTCTGTCTGAAAGATGTCAGGGCATAAGCTACAGGTTGTTTCTGTGTAAATCCAACCTCTTTCCTTAAAATACTATTTAAAACAAGTATGTGATATCTTTACTTGCAAAATACTGTTTCAAACTGCAATAGAGATTTCAAGCTATATACAGACTACAGCAAAAGTTTAAAATTATACCCAAAAATATGTTTCAGGTTCAGATGTACATTTTTCATGTCCTTAAGATTAAAATCTTCCTATAATCCCAATTGTGATAGCATTATCACAGCACCATAATTTTGCTTTATCACTGTTGAAGATTATTAAGTGAAATTCAGGGTATTTGACCTTTATGCCCTTTCTCTCCCATATAATGAATATTTTTAAATTTGCAAAACTTTTTAAAATCCTTGTGCACAGAAGTCTTCCTCTGTATGGTGCACCAACATATGTCTATGTGCTGTGGTCAAAGAGGCTCTCCCCCTTCCTTCTCCTGAAAGGAGTTGACTTTATTAATCATATTGCATAAAATAAGATTTGCTTAACAAGAGCATCCTGAAAATACCTATTCAAAGTATGGGCTGAGTTGAGCTTTGGGAGGGGAAGGTCCAGAAGATCTGTGAAATGAGTAGGCTAGTTCCTTGCTCTTGGAGAGGTTTTGTTGTGTCCATTTCCATTAATACTCTGAGATGAACAGTTAGCTTTTTGTCTCTGTAACCACAGAGAGTTCAGAGGAGTGTCCTGTACTCCGTTGGTCTGCTCTCCACCTCCATTTATTTTCCTCTGGTTAGCAGGTAGGCTTCTCATAGCCTATGGATTACCACTTTCTTTTCTCCCCCAGGGTTCCTCTGGGTTGCACGGGAGAAGGGCAGAGCTAGTACCTGAAAGCAATGAAATGTTCTCAGGCAGTGCACTCCTCGTGTGCACCCTCCTTACAAACGCCCTCTGTTCACCTCTCCTCAGTACTGCTTCTCTCATAGAGAAGTTCACTGTCAGAAACTTTTGCAATGGAAATCTAATGTTAATTGGCAGAGCCTGGAACTCACCCAGAATATATAACATATGCTAGTATTTAACATCTTTGAACCAGATGTTCAGCAAAACCAGAGATCTGACATCTCTAGAGATAATCACGTACCAGCCTCATCTGCAGCCTTCACTCTTCCTACTCTGAGTGACACCTCCACCCATATCTGACAAAATTCACAGCACTCTTTCCAGATCATAGAGAGCTCCTGAGCAGATACCACACATTGGCACATGATGAGAAAGCATGAGGCTGTGTCATCGCTAAGGCAAAAGTTGCTTTTAAGGTAGGCTTCTTGAACACTGGCTCCCTTTCCTTCCTCTATACTTGAGCCACTCCAGAGTTGCCAGATATTGCTGTTACTTTTTCCCGTGCGCATGCCTTAAGGATTTCTCCTTGCATACCATCTAGTGTTATTTATGTCCTGCCATGTTTTTAGCATACAATTTTATGGACCCAGTATATGCTTGATCATATTGCAGAAATAATTCAGCATGGTTATGCATGATTGAAAATCTTCTTTCTCTCAATCTGAACTGTAACATCTACTGTGCACCAGTTGATACAGCTTTCCCAAGTACAGAGTGCTGCTCGGAGATAACTTAATACAATTCTGTAGGATACAGTACATTATATAAAGTGGGAAACTTATTTCTTCCATAAAATTGCTTATTCAATTGTAGTCTTGGCAGAAACATACTACATAGTATTCTCCTACATGACAGGAAGCAGACTTAATGTTGCAGGGTATAACTGATGTACCTGTTTATTTTCAAGTTTTTGAGTATAGGTATGTGCTCTGCTTTAGAAGAGTTTCAAGACTGACATTTAATATCATTCTGAATTTACAAAAGTTTGTGGAGAATGAATACTGAAGAAATGAAATTCGCTTTCAGCTGTAATGTAAAATTGAAATAATACATGTTTCTAAACATGATCGTACTTGCTGATCTCTAATTTGTATCAGTCTGGTTTCCCCATGCTGCTACAAACAGTTATCTCCTACAAGTAACTATAATCTAGCTAGGCCATTTTTAAATTATGTAAAGCTGTCTTGTGGCAGTGTTCTTTCTGGTTTTACTTTCTCAATCTACTGCTTTTCTTATGCAATGTACAGCTTCTCTTCTTTCTCTGAAAAGGTCTTGGAGCTCCTCCCAGTCCTGGGGTAGCTAGGAGAGAAGTAGAAGGTAACATAACAATTTTTGTATTCTAGAAATGGATTTCTAATTTAATACCAGAGTAATATTATTGCCCTTGTGACACTAAAGGTGGTTTCATGAAGGTGTTTATTGTGTAGGATCTTTCTTCTTTTATTTAACATCATTTCCAGACAGCCAAGTTGCTTCCTGTTTTTCAGTGATGGTATGAATTGTTATAGAAGGCAATCTTCATTTATGAAAAATAAAGTGAAAATTTAGAGTGCACTAATCAAGAAGAATGCTTTCAAGCCTGACTCTCAGAGGAAGCTGTAGCTGACTGAACGTTTAACTAAATCAGGAATCTAGGAAGCCTAATTTTTCTTAAAGAACTGCATATGTTCATATATCTCAGGGAGAGAAACTTCCATTTAAATAATTTAGCCTATAATGTAATATTTTTCTCTTTCTAAAGAGCACAGTGTAGGTATTTTGATTCTGATACCTAAATGTATGTGATACACATTTACGAGAAGCATTTCTTTTGCATTATTCTAGTTGGAGTATGTGTGTATAGTGCTGAATGGGGTCCTGGTTTAGCCATGAGAGCAGAGACATGGTTCTGGGTTTCTTCCTATCCCCTCAGGAATGTGTCCCTTTGTAGCAAATATAGGTATGGCAATAAAAGTCCTAATATAGTCACCGTCAAGATGTCCTCCTGTATCCTACAATTAATTTTGTCTATATTGATGGTTCATTTTTCTAAATTGGCAAAATCACTATATGCATAGAGTAGTTCAGGTTAGAAGGCACCTCTGGTGGTTATCTAGTCCAACCTCCTGCTCAAAGTAGGGCAAACTGGCGCCAGGTTGCTCAGGGTATGAGTTGCATTACTGAGAACTGTACCCAGAAACCCATTCTAACCAGTTCTAAGAAAGCAGGATTGTCTGACAACTGGAAGCCGATTTGATAAACTGTCTTGTGTACCACAGAGTATTCCTTCCAGTTACTGTAACTGACATGGTGATTTTACCTTCCTGGGAAATAGGCAACAGAAACACAAGCCAGAATCCTAAACCTCTTTGCCTGTTAGAAATTGTGCTCTTGTCTGAGGTAAAGGTAATTTTTTCATATCTTGCACTTCACAACTTGAATGTCGCATACAAGGTTGTCATTAGCATCAGCATGTAAATGTTGAGGTTGGTGCTGTAATATATTTATCCCATAAACAAAGAGAGTAGGTTCAGGAACTTTGGTGTAGACCCTGTAGATTGCTGAATCCTGTATAATTACAGATGTACTCTTCTGATCGCATGATTTTTTGAATCAGCATGTTACGTAAGTTCTTTTTGTTTTAAAGACTGCTGTTAGAACATTTGCAGAATATGCTAAGAAAGAAAACAACTTCTTCTAGCACAATCGAGAACACAGGGTACCTGTACAAGTGGTCGTCTTTAGCTTGCAACAAATAGGAGGTGATTTGACTTCATTTGTAATTAGAAGGGTCAAATTACTTCACGTGTGACATGGGATAAAAGTGTGCTAGAGTAACAGCTTAGCTGACTTTAATATGTAACAACTTTAAAAAAAAATCACTAATGTTTTTTTGCTCCCATTTCCATTAGTGGTAATGTACCGTTGCCATATGATACCCATTTGTAGCTTATCTAACAAAGATAATCTGATTTTTTTTCCATGCTTCAAAGCACAAAAAAGTCCTGGAACACAAAGAAAAGATAACTTAGGTAATACAGATACATGCTTTGTACTAATTATAATACAGAAAGAAGTGGGGTTTGAAATATGTTCTAAGTCAGCGATCTCTAATATCTGTTCCAGTTCGTAATCAGCCTCCACCTTCAACTGGAATTCCAAGCACAGGAGCTGCTGGATATGGTACAACCAGACCAGTAGGTATTCTGTCTTAAAATAATTTTCCTCCTAAGTTTCTACAGTTTATTATGCTGGTGGTGGGGTTTTGTAAATCATAACAGATGTAAGAAAACTGCAAAATTAACTAGTCATTTTACATCTTATATGAGTTAATTCCCTCAGCATTTCTTTTCTGTTGACTAAAAATACTCCAGAATACATATTGTTTTGCACTCTATGCAGTCACTTCATAGGCTCCCAAATAATACCACATTTTACATCCACTTTCAAATAACTGCGAAGTACAAAGTTATTCTTTGTATTGTATGTTCCTGTTGACTACGTTGCTGATTTGGTATGATAAAATGTATTCTCTTCTGTGCTGAAATGTGTATCCTGGTGGCAGTTAACTGCTTGCAGGGAGTTAATGTATTACATAGCCAGTTGATGTATTATATTGCTGATTACTTGATGTGTAACGGAATTTTGTACCTTGTTTTAAAACTTAATTTTGATAAAAATCTTCATGTAAAAATGAAACATTCAGCTACATTAACAAAACATTCAACAAACGTTAGTTCTGCATTTCATTCTTTTATTTGTGGAACTGAACTGAAGGAAGTTAATGAAGGATTTATGGGCATTTGAATGCTTCACTACAAGCAAGAAGTCAAGAGATGGAAGACATCTGCCGTATTTCTCTTAACAGCACCAAGTAGGAGCCTTGCATTAGGGAAGGAGAAGGTGTTTTAATAGCTATAGGTCTTCTTAAAGAATTACTAAGAAATGGTATTGTTTGTTGATAATTCTTTAGACTTTGCAGCATATTTCAGAGAGAATTTTTGCAGCAGCATGAAGGGCTTTTCTTTCTATGTCTACATCAACCACAGTATTTGTGCTTACTTTGTTCCCTCTGTTGTGGCTGTTCCAGGCTCTTTGACTTAGATCACACCTCTTTATACCTGGATGTTTTATAGACTAAAAAGCAGCAAAAGCTGGCTCTTTCTTTCCAGTTTCTTGGTCATTAGAGAACTTTGTTTTCCTTCTCTAAGGCATTTTGCTCTTCTCATTGGGATAATGTTCACAACGACACTGACAGGATGGAGATTACGCATATGAGTCTTTAGTAAGGCTAAAAAGCATTCTGCTTGCATAAATGTCAGTGGGATAGATACTGGTGAGGTTTTTGACCTATCTACAAATACAGCACCTCTTCTTTAATTCCTTATCTTTCTTTCAGGTAAAGTGATAGACCAGTTGTTGTGAATGAGGGAGAGAGTGAGTGTGAAGAAGCCATTAAAATAAAGATGCAGCTAACCACAAGAGTTTAAGTTAACTTAATATCAATTTGTTTTATAAAAGGTTGTAGAGTCCTTTTCCAGCTTTTAAATGAGAAAGAAACAAAAGAACGCTGCCAGCTGTGCAGAGATATAAAGTTCTTGTAGAGGTTAAAGTAGTTGTACCTTACTGGTATTGCCATTTCTGTTGTACTCTTGTACAGTATTGAAACCACTGAAAACTACTATTGAAGGCCACCACTGAAATCACTTTTTGCAGATTCATTTTTCTCAAAGAGATTCATTCTCACAGTGAACAGTTCTTGATCTCTGCACTTTTTTATTATTTTCCTAGAAATATAAAATGCCCTCTTCTGAAATTTGGATAAAGAAAACTTGGTGTACACTGGAAAGAATGTATTCATTTATCACCATGTGCCTCACTGATTTTGGTTTTTGTTTTTTGTAATCTGGAGCTAGCACAGGATTTGCATTTCTAAATCAAAATAGTTCAATTAAAAAATCTGGTGTACATAAGAGACTCCACCAGTATCTTGGAATAGGCATAAGTGCAAGAATTTTTGTTCATATTATTAAGACAGAAAAAAATGTAGTACTGTTCTCTTGTGCTGTGCTTTTCAAAACCCAGGCTGGACTAGTTAGAGCTGCTTGCCAGTGTCCAGAAAGAGCCACAGTGCTGCAATTGCCAGCATAATTTGATAAGACAGAGCTTACTGCATCTCTTCCTTTGCAGACATTGAGATTTTCTTTAAAAAACCCCCAAGCAAACCAAAACAAACACCCCCTATCCCCCCACCCCCACCCCCCGCCAACAAAACAAACAAAAAATGTAATAGAAGGTTTGGAAAAACATCTCCTAAGATGTGCTTGGATTTTCAAGCCTTAGCTCAACCCTTATTTGGATTTCCTAACTGACATTGTTTCTTTCCTTTTTCTCAGGTTGTTTTTTGGGCAGCATTTCATTTCATGGATTTCAGGACCAGGGACAGTAGCCACAGTGGGCGCTGCTTCTCACTGAGTGGTCCTGTCTGTATCTTTTCTCTTCCAACCTTCCCCCCCACCCCATAATACATTTTGGCATTCAATCCAATCATCCTTCTGGCTACTTTCAGAATATTCAAAGAAATGACAAAATGCATCTTGGCAATTAAAGGAAAAACAGATATTTCAGAGGTTAGGTGGGTTAAAGCATTTAGAAAGATGTTAAATGGACTCAGCCAAGCATAATGAATCAGATGTTATATGAAGTCTTTGAAGCAGAGTACATACACCTAGTAAAAGTAAGATCAAGGATGATACTTGTTTTGTAGTGCTGAAGTTTCTTTTCTTGTTTATGTAGAGAGTTGTGTAATAGGGTTTGCTCTGAAAACCATTTCTGGAACATGCACTGTTACTAAGATTTTGTCAGAATATACCAAGTACACAAAATTTTAGAAGAAACAAATCTTACAAACTATCTTGCCTCGTGATCTTTTTTTTTTCCCCCCCCTGAAATCTGGCATTTTTATTATAATGCTTTACATTCAGCTTTCAGGTGTGGTGTTTGTAATTCACTCTGCTTCAGTTGTAATCTGGAATAGTTTCCCATTTCTTTTTAAATACTGATGTAGACTTTTAAATTTTGTTTTATGAGAGCAATTCTGTTTCCAGCCTATTAACTTCTATTCCAACAAGTTTGGGAAGACTCCGGCCTTCAGATGAGGCAGAATATATGTTTCATTAATACTGTTTGCTGAGGAACAGGAGTAACTGCCTTACAGTTAGCAAACATAAGTTTCAGAGAAAAGAACTAACCATGGTCTTTTATGCATAGCTTGGACTTTTACTATATAAAATTGATTGTAGCTGCTTGTCGTGGTTTAACCCCAGCTGGTAACTAAGCACCACGCAGCTGCTCGCTCACTTCCCTCCCACCCAGTGGGATGGGGGAGAGAATCGGAAGGAAAAAGGTAAAACTCGTGGGTTGAGATAACAACAGTTTAACACAACAGAAAGGAAGAAACTAATAATGATAATAATAATAACAACAATAATTAAATTACAATAACTATAAAAGGATTGGAATATGCAAAACAAGTGATGCACAATGCAATTGCTCACCATTTGCTGACTGATGCCCAGTTAGTTCCTGAGCAGCGATCCCCCCCCCAGGCCAACTCCCCCCAGTTTATATACTAGACATGATGTCACATGGTATGGAATATTCCTTTGGCCAGTTTGGGTCAGCTGTCCCGGCTGTGTCCCCTCCCAACTTCTTGTGCCCCTCCAGCCTTCTTGCTGGCTGGGCATGAGAAGCTGAAAAATACTTGACTTGTTATAAGTACTACTTAGCAACAACTGAAAACATCAGTGTGTTATCAACATTCTTCTCATACTGAATCCAAAACATAACACTATACCAGCTACTAGAAAGAAAATTAACTCTATCCCAGCCAAAACCAGGACACTGCTGTTTGCAAACGGCAGGCTGTTTTTATAGCCTAAAAGGTAGATGGTGTCTACAGTCTGCGTTGATGGTGGGTTATCAATGAATCCTTACGAGAGCTCCAAATAAAGTAGTTACTGTTGTTGTTTTTGTTGCTTTCAACAATTCACGGACTTTGGTAGAATTAACTTATTAATACTAACAAAACAGTAGGTGTTTCTAACATTGTTGCACAGGTAAATATTTATATAAAGTTGAAGACTGTTGTAAAAATCCTTTGCTATGAATTGAACCCTCATAATGTTTTGAGAGTATATTCTTTGCTTTTATATGTCCATAAAAAATTAGTTCAGCAACTGTTACCAAAGAATTTATTCTTCACAGAGTCCTAATTATCCTGAATCATTTAGCAGAAGATGACTACAGATCCAAAGTAGAACTAAAATACTTTCTTCTTACCAATTATTATGTCAGACTGTTCCACCTCGAGCTGGAGTTATTAGTGCACCACAAAGCCATGTCCGTCCCTCTGGGGGAAGACCAGCACCTGAAACTCAGACCAAACCAGCTGAACCACCAAGAGGTAAGTCTTTAGAAGTTAAATGTAGGTGCCACTATTCAGTCAAGAGGTACTGTCTATGGTTTGAATGCTTTGTTTTCAGC
Source organism: Haliaeetus albicilla (assembly GCF_947461875.1). Classification (NCBI taxonomy): domain Eukaryota; kingdom Metazoa; phylum Chordata; class Aves; order Accipitriformes; family Accipitridae; genus Haliaeetus; species Haliaeetus albicilla. The sequence continues at coordinate 17,177,022 of NC_091488.1, forward strand.
AGATGTCTTCGTTTTTCACTAGAAATTAAGATTCTCAAACATAGTAACATTTGGCAGTTTCTGTTAATCATCCACAAGTATTGTAAAGCCTCATCAGATAATAGGCAACAGTCAGATGACCCATAGATTTCATGCTGTCAAGAGAAACTTTGATCAGATTGCTGTGTTTTGGTCTGCACACATTGGTGTGTCCTATCATGTATTGATCACTGGACCATTCTCTGCACTGGTTGCTCTGTAATCATAATATTTGAAATAGTTATGTTTGACTCCCAAAGCCACTTCCTAAACTTAAAGCATTTTTAAAATTGTATTAATATAAAAATATGCATTTTATAATAGTGACTTTCAAAATAATTTTAAATACAACTGAAGTACGTTTAAGAATGACATGGTTTCTGGTTCTCTATTTTGTATCTATAGTAATGCTGAGCTTTTGATGACTTATAATCTAGTTGCCATCAACACCTGCTGTTACTACAGCCCCTTCTTCTGCAGTTCTGTCTGGTGCTTCCACAGCCACATGTTCTCATTCATGCCATTCTTAATATTTCTATTAAAATTCTTTACAATGAAAAACACTGCAAATATACTTGCAGGCTCACCGTTGCTTCCTGAACCACTAAAGCCTCAGGCTGCTGGACCTGCTCAGTCCACCACTCAGCCACCACCTGTGCTGAGGATGCAGGAGCCTCTGATACCTGTGGCATCACATCCATCTCAGACAAGTGCCCCACAAAGTCTGGAACCCCCACAACCACCTCCTCGTAGCCGATCATCTCACAGTTTGCCTTCTGAATCTGCTCCTTCACAGCAGCAAGTAAGTTAAAAAAACTTGTATATGTTTTTTTCATTATGTAAATTAACACAGCTTGTACTGAATGCTGTAGATTTATGAGGAACTCCAAAAGCAAGCAAACAAACAAACATAAAGGTCAAAAGATTGGATTCAAAGATCATCAGGCTCTAGTAGGATAATACTTAATTGCTTATGTATTGTCCATGAATAATTAATATCTTAAATACTAAACATTTAACTTAAGACTTCTTATGACAGACATACAACTTATGGACAGCTTGTTCGTAAACTTATGTTTTCATTTGACAACTTTGTATGGAAAAATACTCAGTCTAACAAATATAATTTTATAATGACACATGCATGACAAACTGTATAGTAGCTAGCTAACACAAGTGTTGATTATAAAGTAAGCTTTATAGATTGCATGATGTGGTGCTTTATGTTGATGATAATTCATTACAGGAAGATGATACTGATAGATACTTAACAGAAATACATTTCTCCCTATTCCCCAGTGTCAATTAAAATATAGCAACATACCAAAATAATCTGAAAATTTAATACAGTAACTTCAGTATTCTGTTCTGTGGGACCATTTAGAGTGTTATTTAAAAAACCCCAACCTTTTCCTAGGAAAAGCCATAGTTTCCTACTACTGTTTAGAATATGCAGAAATAGGTTTTCAGTGTTGTTTATATATATACATAAGGCTAAATTTCTTCACTAAAGGCCAGTGCTGTTAGTTTTTACAGTATCAGGTGCTAGGCCAGATAATACACTACTTGAATAAAAGCACAAATTTATTGAAGATGATGGATTTCTGCCCACTTCTTACCAAGAGTAAATTTGTGGGTTTGTTTTCTGGTGTTCATTTTTTTAAAAACATAAATGCAGCTGTGGACATTTATGACTATGTAAGTTTTCATCAGTATTTAGATTTTACCTTATCTCTACATCTGAAGGCCATTTTCACTAAAGCAGTTAGTTAATACCTATTTTGTACCACAATGAGGCAGCCAAATTCAGTCCTCAGTGAGCCGATTTTGAATTCTAATTGAAAAATCTTTAAATGCTCTTCTTTTCTTTCTGCTGAACATCTATCTCTGTCTGTTAACTTTTTTTTAATTTTCGGAACTTAGGCCAAAAAACAAAGGATATTTTTGAATATACAGGTAGAATATCAGGACTTTTTGTACTTTGTTAGAAAGTATGCCAGCAGAGAATATACATGGCGGCATAAGGTACTTGAGAACGTACAAATTTTGTGAATAGAAACAGATTGCATTGTGTCACTTTTGAAAGCCTCACACTTTCTAAATGTAGTTTTACCACTGATCATTTCGTGAAAGAGGTGCAAGCAGTTCTTTCAAAATTATTATGAAAATTACATTTATCTGTGTGTATACACAGCAATCAAAAATATGTTTAAGAATGCTGTAAACAGGTTTTTGAGCTGTGTAATGCTGTGGCTGTATTGTTAACAATATCCAAACTAGATAGTTTAAGACTAGTTCAGGGAGCTATAATTTTCTCTGCAGTCAGATTCCTTTGATTAATGCAGGTGGTGCAATCACAAGGAAGGCCTACTTTGAGCTTTATTTATTGTCTTCAGCTTAGTTTTTTTTATTTCTGGGGTTTTTTTTATTTCATTTCTGGATTATCATTTGTAAATGTGAAGTTTTCTGATAAAAGGTCTTTACATAAATACAAAGTCTTTTGAGAGGTAGTGGATTCCAAGCCCATCCTTTGATTCAAAGCTTGATTGTGCTATTTAAGAACCCAAATCTCTCCTTACAAAAATAATTGCTTGTATATAGTGTGAATATTCTAGGCTCTACAGATTACCAAGAAATACATTAAAAAAGAGAAGTAGTTATTGTAAATAGATTTTATTTATTGTAAATTAAGGAGATTTTGTTTTTTGATTGAATGAGAAGTCTTATGGGTTTTTTCATCTTGAAAAACAATTACTATAGGTGAGTGAGTATACCAACAGAGTTCCCAGAATGAGGGCTACAGTGCTTTTCATGTTAATAGATGGTTAGAATTAGACCATCAATAGTCAAATTCTTATAATCAGTCTTCAAAAAATAGTGCAATCAGCTGCACAATGAATGTCTGTATGGAAATAATATTAGAATTGGCTTAAGCTGGGTTTTTTGACTCAACGGTAGAGCTTGTAAGTCTTACAATAGAATACAACAGAAATTTAAAATCTAGTATACTGCATAATATTTTTGGATTGTATATGTATCTCCAAAAACGGCTTTATGAAGAAAGTATTTCTAACATGAGGTTGCTTTGTTACTTGGATTTTCTTCCTAATTTTCTTTCCTTTGATGTCTGTTTCTCTTTCACAAGCAGGAGCAACCATCAGGGTAACAGGTATCTGACTATTTACCAATCTTATATGTGGTCTCCCATCTATTTAAGCAGAAAAGATGTATGAATCTTGTTTTCATACATCTGCAGTCTCATCCACATTAAAAATCACCTGTCCGCATTAATGACTTGATGTCATACCATAGTTTGCTTATTCCTTTCATAATGCAATTAAAATTGATACTGTTAACTGTATTTATTAGCACCATAGCAAATACTTTGCTTCATCATCTTTTATGAAAGAATTGAAACCTCACATATGTTGCTTAGTCACTGCTGAATCTCCTGTTCTCAGTCTGTTTGGAAATAAATTCTGATGCAATTGCACTGCTAAAGTTTTTTTCTAAATAAAACCCATATTTCACATTTCTCAAAGAACAGAGAACTTAACTATTATCCAAAGTAAAATATACTGTTTGTTACAATTTTAAAGGTATTTGGTTCCAGAATTATTCAGAAGAAATTTTTACTTACAATAAAGAGCAATTGGGATTCATAGTTTCTTTGAGCTCTTGTACTTTTTGATTACTTGGTTAATGAACAGAGGACTTAACCAGCTGGTGCCAAGCTGCATTTGATTTATATTCTTTCTTACAGTTCCACTTTTCACATTTTCCCCCTCAGTTACTTGATGCCTTTGTTTTAATATTTTTTTCCAAAACACTTATTACATACATATAAAAATACCAATATTGAACTACTGTATTTATGGTTTGATAACATTAGGCCTCACCTATTTTAGAAACTCTCTGATGTAGTAGTACCAGGGATGCATGTAACTGACATAGTTGTTTCAAAAGAAACACCACAAGCAAATGCATTGTTGCCAGCATACTTCGTTTCTCCTGCCAACCAATTCAAGCTACAACTGTAGTTTTTTTAAAAGAAATTGTTATGCTGGATACATTGGGAAAAACTTACATTATTCTTATTATTCCTGAGAGTCTCTAGAGCCTGTAGACTAATTCTGCGTAGCTGCTTAGGCAGTGGATATGTGGAGACATGCTTCAAACTATTCACAATAAATGCAGTAAAAACAAGATGTTTAAAGATGGAGGTTAGGCTACAATAATACTGTATTTTAGTTGATAGTTTTAGCTAGCATCCTAGTTCAACAAAACATTAGTTAACAGAATTTTCATGCTAAATATCCAAAGTATTTGGGTATATTAAGGCGATGTGTAAAAATGACAAATTTGTTTGTGAAATTTGAATTCTCAGAAGCTGTTTTAACTGAAGCTTAATTCTTTGCATTCGTTTACTAAGGGGAAGCTCCAAACTCTGTTCTGTCAGTGTGATGACTTGAACAAAGGTAGATATTCTACCTTTTTGGACAGTTGTTACAAGGTATAAAAGTTGCATTGTTGTTTGAAGAAATTTATAAAAACAGGAATATTTTGTTCTTAAAAGATGAGTAGTTCTGTGGAGAAAACTGTCTTCTCCATTTGGTATTATTCTAAACAATGATAACTTGCCATTTTAAAATACTACAAACTGATGATTGTACCTTCACATGTCAAGAAGCACTGGAGATGCCTACAGATGCATATGTCTACATAGAAGTGTCTGAAGTACATATACTAATAACACTAATTTTTCCTTTCATTGTGATGCTTAAATATTGCCTGTAACATCAGTGTTATAAACTCTCAAACAATGAAACCTAGAGCTTTTTATTTCATATTTGTGCTGGGTTATCACTTGTTTAGAATACAGCATCATTTGCCAAGTTTCTTAAAGATTTTCTTACGCAATGTCCACTAGTGCTTTTGGCTAGGATTCTGACCTGCATGTAGATTCAAGCTGCATCAACCAACAAGGGGGAAAATTGTGTTTAACGACTAGTAGGCTTTTCTTCAGAGAAGGGGTTAAGGGTTATTGTTTTCCAGAAAAGAAGCAATCATTTTACTACAAGTGTGTTGTGCAAGTTACAACCAAATTGTGTTGAAGTTTCAGTTTAAGCCCAAAAGCTTCTTTTCTTGTCATAGCAGAGTGAGAAATGGGCAGTTAATAGTAATCTTAAAACAGCCAGCCATGTGGTTACTAAGCACCTTGTTTTCTTTCCAGATTAAAACAAACGGAACATATGGCACTAAACTTGAAACACAGTTAAACAGTGACCCTTTTGAAGATTTGTCATTTAAGCTGCTTGTGTCAAAGATGCAGACGTCTGTTCGAACATCACCTGTTCCGACTTTAAACCAAAAGGAGTTGATACAGTTGCCTTCAGCAACACAAAGAAATGCTGATATTTTGAACACTGTAAATTGCATGCCAGCAATGCCTCCTATTCCAACCTTTAATACATCCCAGGAACATAAGCGCAGCTCTCCAAATCCATTTATCACTGGACTGAACTGCACAAATCCATTCACTGAAAGAACTCCTAATGCTGGAAACCCATTTAGAACAGAAATGCAAGAGTCTGAAATAACTTCACATTTACTAGAAGGACGTGCCGCTTGCAATCCTTTTCCTTCTCTGAATCCCCCCAGTTCTAATACAAGCAAGCCTGTATTTTCTGTTGATGCATCTGAAAACACTTTTTGCTTGCGAAGTAAATCTCTCATGGTAAAAAATGTACAGCCGAAAGGATGGGTAACATTTGATGATGATGATGATGATAATTTCAGCATAAAGCTAAAGCCATCTAAAAGTGTTCCAGATTTTAAGCGAATCAGTTCCAGGAAGTCAGCTGGATCTCCAGATTTGCCGGGCACTGGACAAAATACTTTTCTTGGTTCAGACTTTAACTTTGATAATGACTGGAATAAAAGTTCTACTGATTGCTTCTACACAATGCCAGCAAGAAGACCACCTGCACCTCCTATACCATCAAGAATAACCAGCAACAGATCCCCCACAGATCCTTTCACTTCTTTGGCACCTAAGGTGTCACCAACACAAGATTTTACAGAAAGATAGATGTTCAAAAATATAAAAGGTTGTATTTGTTGCTACATTTATCCCGTAGAATAATTGGGCATTTGAGATTATTCTGTGTGCAATAATTATTAAATGCACTGAAACTTAACCCTACTCATAAACAGCCACTATTGTTTGTGTATAAATCTTGAATATGTATATATGGTAGAGCACAAAAAATTGTCTGAAATTTATTAAAATCCCGATGTAATAGTATTTGAATAGACAGAGAAAAGAAGGATGAGCTACTTAATCTCATTAAAATATACCAATCTTGGAAATAGATTTTGCTTAGGGAGCTCTCTCGTTCCTGTTCCCCTTTGTGGAATTTCAAAAAAAGAGGGTCCCTGCTGGTAGCCTCCCCACTCCCTTTGTACTGTTTTGTTAATTGATATTTATAAGTATTTACCAAAGATCTGCCAAAGTTTATTGAGATTTGAATGTTGACAGGTATTGTTTAGAAGTTGTTTAATTTATAACAGAGGCTATGGATATTTGTCAGGCTTTTATTTGAATTTGAGGCACAACAAAAATAGTTTAATTTCAAAATACAAACAAAACTTTGCGTATTAATATATTCAATATTTGACTTTAATTTTCTGTGTCAGTACATTTCAGCTATTAAATCTTATTGTGACATATACTCACTAGCATTACTTCAGAATAATTGTTCGGTATCATCCATTTATTCATTACTATTTAAAAGATACTTTTTTCCACAAATTGGGAACCACTGATACAAGAAGTTTTCCCTCAACCTCTGGAAAAAAATTCCCCTTGGGTTTTGAGATACAAAGCAGTCTTTACCAGTTGCAGACAACACATTGGAGTTGGCTTGTCCCACTTCCCTCTTTTGCACATTAGAAGGGCTTTCTTGTCCTATAGAAAGACCAGAGTGAGGGAGTCAGCAGCCATGTTACAACGTCAGAGAAGGAGAAAGTCATCTTATGTGATTGGGCTCAGCATCCTCCCCATCTCCTAGACTTACTGCTGTATTTTTTAAATCTTACTTTCAAAGACAACAGGAGAACAGTAGTTCTCTGAGCTGAACAATATCATTCTGTCACTTTTGCAGTTAAAACTAAATGAGTGACTCTTCCTTGCCCAGAGGCAGGGACCAGCCTCTGTGCGGGGCTGCTGCTTTGAGGCTAGTGAAGGCTAAGTCACGTTTCTACATATTATGCTATAAAAATGCAACCCTTTGTGCTTTTATGATTTTCTAAAGCTCACATGAGAATATATAAAATAGGATATGTTGTAATCTTGAGGCAATTTAAAATAACTGATTTCCTTAACTCCGTTTAGGTATGCTGTAAAACCCTGCTGTTCTCCTTACAATCCGCAGCGTCTTAGGATGTAACTTTTATACGCAGCTGTGTACTTTCATCCAAAGCTGAATGTGTCACAATGTTGTCATCTCTTGGGGGACTGCAAATACACGCCTACACGCGTTGGCTTACTTGCGAACAAACTGTACTGGTTCTGCAAAACCAGGGACTGAAACACAACATACTAGCATTACATTTATAGTAGCAAAATACACAGTGACAGTACTTTTTTTAAATTCTCAAATGCTATCCAAACATTATTTATAAAATAATCCACTCTTCCTTTAAAGAGTATATGGTTAGCCATGAGCTTCAGTTGGATAGAGGAGTGACGATAGTGAGTTTTATCTTGTGCTTTTTTCCGTTCAGGTCATTAAACAGACCTTGTACATTTTTAACAGCAGTGGTACTATACTCTTTGTGCTTTGGTATGTGGATTACCTTGTTTTAAACTGTTGCTATAAACATCTGTGTGATTGGTGTTTTGGTATATTCTTACCTTAGCAAAACAATTTTGGGGGGAAACTTTTTGCTAGTGGGAGTTACGTGATAAATATGTTCTTTGTTGAATATTTAATTACAGTGATTAAAAACTACTGTCTAAACTGTACCTGGTATACAGCACCTCTACACTTTACAGGATTACGGAGACTGACGGCAAAGCACTGCAAGGATCACAAGAAATGCTCCAAAAATAAGAGTGTGTGTAAATATATATAGCTAACTGCTGTAACGTGTATTAACGAGAATAACTACTAGCGGGAGTTCTGAAAATACTAAGAATTAAAATTAGAAGCGCTCAACACATTTTCATGAATTCCGTGTTCCCTGTGGTAAATTGCTCTGTTAAATGTAACGATTTTCTTGCTTGTGGCACACAACTATTTATGGCTGTACCCTTTCCGGAGCTGCAGTATTGAAACTCAGTGGCGTACAACATTCCCTCCCTCCCCTGTGGAAGGCGGTAGTGTATTCATGAAATAAACATACCTGCCGTTGAGCAATGTTAGCTTTTTCTCTCTTCGTGTCTCAGGCACCTCCCCGGCACCCTCTTTACCACAGCGCCTCCGTGCTCGCAGGAGGCACGGCGCGGGCCCTTTAAGCGCCCCTGATGACGACAGCGGGAGGGCCGGAAGCGGAAGCGCCCGCGGGCCGGAGGGGCAGGGCCGCCGCCGGGTGGGAGTTGCGGTTGCTCGGGGCTCCGGTGGGCGCCCGGGCGGGGGTGGGAGGAAGAGGAGGCGGAGGCGGAGGCGGAGGCCTCAGGGTGGCCAGGAAGCGCCGGGCGCGGCCTTCCCCCCCGCGCTCCCTCCCCGCCGCCGGTATCCAGGGACGCGGGTCCGTTGCTGTGGGGGGAGGGGAGGCGGGCAGCGGCGCTAACGGCCGCCTCCTCGCCCCGAGCAGGCGCAGAGCGGCCCTGGCCCCGGCCCCGGCATGGTGCGGCTGCACGTGAAGCGGGGCGACGAGAGCCAGTTCCTGCTGGAGGCGGCCGGCAGCGCCCGCCTCGCCGACCTGGCGCCCCTCGTCGCCCGCATCTACAACGGGAGGCTGAAGGTGCAGCGCCTCTGCTCAGGTACCGGCCCGCCGCCCTCCTCCCCCCGGCAGCCGGAGCGGCCCGGCCGCCTGCCCGGGGCTGGCCGCAGCTCCGGCGGGTGCGGGGCTCCGAGGCGGGGGGACGGGCTGCCCTCAGAGCGGCGGGAGCCCGGCTGCCCCGGGCCGGGGCGGTTGCTCGGTCTCCGGCGCATTGGCGCCCCGCCGGCGCGCAGGCCGGGAGCTGCGGGGCGGCACCGGGAGGCGGCTCCGGGAGGCGGCTCGGCTGCGGCCTCGCAGGAGTTCTCTGCTGGCAGGAGTGAAGAAGTACCTCTCAAACCCCAGCTTAGCAGCCGCGGACGAGCCGTCCTCCCCTAAATTCAAGAGAGCTGTGAATACCCACCGAAACCGCCAGTCCACGTGTAAATTCCCACCTTCGGGTATTTTAGTAGTCCTTATTCTGGGGGGACCACGCGGCTCTCAGCTTCCCGCTGTACGTGGCTCAAAATTCAGCGTGTCCTGTCCCGCGGTGGCTGCGTAAATCCTTTGTGACCAGCCGCGTACCCTACAGGCGAACGACCTTCTCTCCTGTTGCCTAGCGCATTCTTGGTGCAAGGCATCCGCTTGCCGTGTGATGGAGAGTCACTGGATGTATCTAAATTAGTGCTTTAGTTCAAATCAGGAGGCGGCTTTTGAAAAACTTTTGCTGTTTGTCCCTGCTGACCCACTTCGGTTTGCGTTGCGGGTCCGCCTGGGAACGCGTGAGCTGAGATTCCCTTCAGATGTGACTGACCTGAAGGGTGCAGCCCCTCTACACCTGATGTGCTCCAGCCGCAAATACGTACGTAGTGTAGGAGGCCATACTGAGGCTCATCTAAAATTTAAAAATTCCAAAACGCAGGCACTGTGGTTACCGTGCTTTCAGCACTTACTCTTTCAACAGATCTGCTGCTGTTGCTCCACAGTACTTGCTAATTTAGTCTTAGCCTTTATGTTTTCAGGTGGGTGCCTATATTCCCCGCCACGGGAACAGAATTGCCATGTCTTGGGACTTGGGGTACTTCTGATGTGTCTGTTGTGAGATGGATATGCTTTAATTAATATGATGGTGGTAAAGAGGCTGAAGGACCTTCACGGAAAGGACGCTGTGAAGTGGGCTGACAGCTGGATAAGTTGTTCTGGGGGAAAGTAGTGAGTGTAGCTTGCAGGCTGTGGGTCAGATGCTGTAGGCTAGATAACAGTGTTAGGAAACTGCATCCAAACACTGTCTGTTCTCACGGCATGAGACTGTGCATTTGTAACCAGCATTTGTTGTCTTAGCTAGAATTATCCTGGACCGTTGCTTCTTGATTAGACGTAGATTACTATAACGACTTTTGTTTATTTTTTATTTCATGCTGGGTGTGAATCTGACTCTTTGGGTTGGATATAGTATGGACAAAGCAATAGGTAGTCCAGTTAAACATTTTCTCAACTGCGAAGAAATTAATTACTGTATAACAATAAAATGTTTTCCCATTTTGAAAAAAAGTTGCTTTCCCAAAAGGAATACGCAGTCAGCTAAACCTGACTAAGGAAATACCAAAAAGAAAAAGTTTAGGGCCCATAAGTATCACCTAGGTTTGCACATCTGTACTGTGTCATTTGTTACATTGTTTCATATATATGTGAAATGTATGAATTGTAATGTAATTACAGCATATATATCTATATATATGTATTTATATACTGTCATGGTTTAACCCCAGCTGGTAACTAAGCACCACACAGCTGCTCGCTCACTCACTCCCCGCCCGCCCAGTGGGATGGGGGAGAGAATCGGAAAAAAAGTAAAACTCGTGGGTTGAGATAACAGTTTAACAGAACAGAAAGGAAGAAAATAATAATGATAATAATAAAAATGACAGTAATAATAAAAAGGATTGGAATATACCAAATAAGTGATGCACAATGCAATTGCTCACCACTCGCCGACCGATGCCCAGTTAGTTCCTGAGCAGTGATCCGTCCCAGCCCCACTCCCCCCAGTTTGTGTACTAGGCATGATGTCACATGGTATGGAATATTTCTTTGGCCAGTTTGGGTCAGGTGCCCTGGCTGTGTCCCCTCCCATCATCTTGTGCCCCTCCAGCCTTCTTGCTGGCTGGGCATGAGAAGCTGAAAAATCCTTGACTTAGTCTAAACACTGCTCAACAACAACTGAAAACATCAGTGTGTTATCATCAACATTCTTCTCATACTGAACCCAAGACATAACACTGTACCAGCTACTAGAAAGAAAATTAACTCTATCCCAGCTGAAACCAGGACATATACCTTATTATTTATTTCATATACTTAGCTCTTTAAAAACTGAAGGCTAGGAGTAAGGTTTGCCTGCTTATACATAATGTGAAAGACTTTTGTAAATGGTAAGTTCTCAATAACACAGATTTTTAATCTTGTTCTCTAAACACTTTAAAGAGATGCAGGAGCTGGCAGAGCATGGTGTTTTCTTGCCCTATAATATGCAAGGACTGACAGATGAGCAAATTGAAGAACTGAAGTTGAAAGATGAGTGGGCAGAAAAGTGTGTACCAAGCGGTGGAAGTGTCTTCAAAAAGGATGAAATTGGGCGAAGAAATGGGCACGGTAAATCAGATGTAAATGTTTGTTTATTTCCCTGCAGTCACAGATAATCTAAAATACAATGAGGAACATAAACCCCATCATTCTGGACCTTTCGCTTTTACCTCGCTGTCCTGGAAGAAGAAAAAAAATGAATAGATACTAAGTATATATTTGATTTCAGGCCAGCATGTTAGCCGGCTCATATTTATTTGCTAATTATAAAAATCATCCTATAAATAAATTCTATTAAAGGCAGTCATAGATTTGTTAAGTAGTAGCTATTTCAGGAGCCTGTTTTCACAGTAGATTAGCTAAACTATGAGTTACATACATAAGTCTTCTGTCTTGAATTAGGACTGGGTATAACATTGATTTAAAAGCCTAAATAGTAGTATATCTTTTCAGCACATATGCTGTTTAACTTTGCAACTGTAGCACTTGGAAGTAAACTCCAAAGATAAGTAAACAATTATCAGAAACAAGTTTGACTGTTTCACTTTAATTTATTCTCCCTATTTGTAAATGTATAGTTGAGTACTGTTTTTCTCCAGAGGTTCCAAGATACATTAACAGGTTGTTTTTCTAATATTTCTCCTTTTTTCTCATTCACTGTAACTGAGACCTACTGAACTCACTCCTGTCACTTTTTCTTTCTGCAACTCCTGCCAAGTGGTTTTGCCTTAGCACTTGGTATGTGTATCGAGCGTCACTTCGCAGTCGAGAGCATGAGGACTGACTGCACAGAAGCGACCGTGATTGTCTTCTTGCTGTCTGTCCCTGTACTCCCGACACCACAACAGCCCTTGTCTGGGTCAGCAGCCCTTTAGATGTTGATTGCAGGGCAGCTCAGTTAAGGAGGAATCTTTGAATAACTTAGCCTTAATTTGTCATACGCAAACACCTTACTCCAGCTTAAGTGTCTTATTTTGGGGAAAATAATTCTTCTAACACAACATATTACCAAATCAAATTTAAGCCTTTGTTGAACTTGTTTAAGAGCTTATATTACAGCTAAATGTTTTCCCTCCTAACTGTGTCCTCAGAAATAGCTGAGTGTCTCGTATGTAGGCATGCAGACAAAGGCTGTCTTGTTTGGCATGGTTGTTAGCAGTGTCGGGCCTTACAGTAAAAGTTTGCAAGCAACTTTAACGTAAGGACAGTACCATTTTTACTTGTAGTTGTACTCTGGCATTTATTTGTTAGTGGAAGGACAGCTTTGTAATATTAACAAAGTTATAATATTGAACAGTGTGTAAACACAGGCCAAACTAAATACCATCAAATGATGTGTTTAAATGTTCAGCTGTGAATGAGTATGATTTAATTGGATTTTTGTGTTTGAGGAGAGGCTTTTTATAACAATTAAAATAGATAAGTATGACATGAAATGCACATTGTCTTTGCAAAACTGCATTTGGTGTTATGTTGAGATTTTAATTAGAAAAAAGTCAGAAACTTCCAAGCTGTTGTCCCTGATTAAAGCACATCTGCCAGTACAGCCCACAATAGTCTTATGTATGGCATGGGAAAGAGAGTCTTGTTTTCGGTTGTGGGGAGTATGAGATTATGGCTGTTGCTTTCTACTCCGTACTTTTGTCCCACCTGAAGTTCCAAATACCAGTCACATGTCTTTGTGGAAAAGTAAGTTTGGCTCTCCCATGAGAAATACTGTTTTGTTTCTTAAGTTAGTAAGAAATACGGCAATGAACTATCAAACTGGTAAATGGACTGCAACTTAGTAGTGTCGCTCTTGCTTTGTGATTTCACGATGTTTCATTTGCTTACAGTAGAGAATAACCTGGGCAGGTCGTTTGCTTGGTTTCTTTATAGTAAGTGTAGACTATTAAACATGTATCTCTCATTTTTAGCTCCAAATGAAAAAATGCAGCAAGTTATAAAGAAGACAATAGAGGAGGCCAAGGCGTTAATCTCTAGGGTAAGTTTCCTGAAGTGGCATGTGTTATGTGGGACTTTCTTAATAGGTGCTATGTAGTTGAGCAGCTTAAGAAAAAAGAGACTTTTTTCAGTATAATTTTTGAGTAATATCATGAAGTGATGTGAATAGTCTAATAAAAACTGACATTTCTGTTAATGATTTTCTTAATGGTTTTTGGCAAGCTGGTTCAACAAGTTAAGGAATCAGATATTAAACTCCAAGTGAATGCTGGCAGCTGAGACCACATTGAATGATTAAATTGCATTTAATTTTATCCCCACAGCCTTAATTTGCTGCTGATGCATTCTTTAGGCAAATGCTTGTCGTGTTTTCTGGTGAAAAATTAACTGCGTTCTGTGATGTTCCTGGAATAAAATGCCTTTTGCTCGTTAACATAGTCTTTTGAGTTTTATGTATAATTAATAGAAAAATGTGTTCTAATCTCTTAGATTAGGCCTTGGTTTTAGAAGCACTTGAACTCATGCTCAGTCCCAATAAGTTTGTGTGTTTAAAAATAAGCATGAGGGTATGCCCTGATGGTCTCAATTATTCAGCTTCACTTCACCAAGTCTGTAGATGCTCTGTATTGTGTCTCAGCTTTTGTATAACTTTGAAACACAAATTAAGTAATATTTATTATCCGATTTCTTTTTTGTAAACATCTGCAAGTAATTTTCTTCTCCCCACCCTTACAGTTCCACACATACCAATTCCCAGAACTTTAAAACAGCTTTAAACCAGTTATGCAAATAGATAATGTTACTGAATTTTTAGTGTTGCCTGTGCACTTAAATTGGCCTTCTTGGCTGTTTTGTTGCTGATAACAGTGTCGTATCAGTCATTTAGAGTGAGCAGCTTAGTGTTTCCAAAGGCCTCATGGAGGCAAGCAGAGGAGCTGCCCTGTTTCCTGGCAGCACTTCCAGTGCACTGAGTTGCAGCAAACCTTTCCTGAACTGAGGCAAGATTTAAGCCAAACTGTTCTGAGTCGTAGCAACATCTATGCAAAATGAGAGATGTTTCAGATTGACACTTCTGGACTATAAAGATTTTCTCCAGATGGGCTTTTTTTTCTGTTGGATTGCATCTCATCAGCTCTATTTCTGAACAGGGAGGAAATTAATAACATGTAGTTTTATTTCTTGAGTCAAAAATATCTGCAGATCTGTTCTCCACTTTGCAGTCTTCCTGGGTAAAATGTCAAACTATATACCATGTCAGTTACAATTAAAAGTTGCAAAATTGCCGGACCGCAAGCTGACTTACTCCCAAAATCACTGCCATTCATTGGTGAATGAAGTTAAGGATAGTTTGGGAAGTGGTTTGTTAGGTTCATCACTTTATAATGATGAAAATGAAGAAATATGCCTGTGTATTTGAAAAAAAAAAAAAGTTGATCATCTGAGGTTGAGAAACCAATTGTACTTGCCGGTTAACTATTTTAAGAATGTCCACAAGGAGGCAACATTCTCTTACTCGCTTTTTTATAAACTTTGTTACTTAAAATATTGGAACTGTTAAATCCATAAGCAAAAACTTTATTTCTTCTCTTCCAGATGTGTCTTGTTTTTCCTCTATCCGTTGCAGTAGGGTTTGGAATGATCTCAAGTATTTGATCTTACAGATCTCTGCATAAGCCATGCAATATGCCAAGCTTTACCCTTCTGCTCACATGTGCTCTGTTTTTTTCCTCAAGGTTTAGGCCCCTTCTCTAGCCCTCACTTGAATTCTACCTTTTTGAGTCTTGTTCCTGAATCACAAGTACTTGGAACAAAAGACTGTCCATCCAGTTTCTGTGGTCATATACATACTTGTTTGAATGCCTGTATCACACAGACATTTGTTACTAAATGCCTCCTGCACAATTTAGTGAAGATCTCTTTTTTTTTTTTTTTAACTTCTTCTTTTTTCTTTTTTTTTTTACCTTCCCCACCTCCCCCCCCCCCCAGTGTAAGGAAGCTAAACGGAGGGGTCAAAAGTGTAGCAATGTATTCAGAAGTCAATATTCAAATAAGAAAATTTGTGGTCCTAATATCTTTGTGTAGCCACTTAGCTTTGCTCATATATCCCACTGTTGAACCTTTGAACTGACTACAAAGCAAAGTCTTTTGCATATTTTTTTAAATTACCAATGATCCCTGCCTGTATTTCAGAAACAAGTTCAGGCTGGTGTGTGTGTTAATATGGAGATGGTGAAAGATGCATTGGACCAGCTCCGAGGGGCTGTGATGATTGTGTATCCGATGGGATTGCCTCCACATGATCCAGTTAGGATGGAGTTTGAAGATAAAGAAGACTTGTCAGGAACTCATGTATGCAGTAATGTATTTGGATTATATGTAGTGCCTGGGTTAAATATGTGCAATGCTGTTCTTCATTTTATCAATGAAGGTTGTTTTCATTTGCATGGCAGATTTTGTTTAATATTTAGTTTATGTAAAAACACACCAATAGCTTAACTAGAAATAAGATGAATGAAGTTTATTTCAAATGTTATATAGAAAGTTCAGGTAAGTCCGGGACTCATTTTAAATAGCTTGTCATTCCTTTCTAATGCCAGTATTGAGAATTTATTGCCCAAAGTGTTTATGTTAGATCAAGATTGAATGGAATATGAACGAAAATGCTGTAGATTAGTATGAGGAGGAAGATGTAGCAGAAGTATAGTGTAAAATTACACTGGCCTTTCTGGTAGGTTTTCCCAGAAAATTTTTCTGGTTTTGAAAAAAAAGCAAAAACCAACACCCCCCAACACTTCACCTTGTTTGTTTGTCACAGGCTGGACTTGAAGTTATAGAAGAATCAGAAGCACAATTATGGTGGGCAGGAAAGGAGTTGAAAGAAACAAAGTTGCTCTCTGACTATATAGGCAAAAATGAGAAAACAACCATCATTGTCAAGATACAGAAAGTAAGTATCACTGGGAGATTTCTTTACAAGTTATTCGCCTTTGGCTGTCTAATTCTCTGTGGAAGAGAATTGTCAGTAGGTGTATAAAATGGATTAGATTAGTTCCAGCTTGAGTGTCTTAAAACTGTACATCTATTTTAAAGGTTTTAATTTATTATATTATTCTAAGTTTTTCTTTAGTAATTCCTTTGCCTGACAGTTAAATACTATAGTTGCTATTACTGGTTCAACAGCGCTTTTCTGAAGCACAACAAAGAGGTATTTAAAAATAGATGAAATACAAACTGGGAGGTTTAAAAAACGTCAACTGGCTCTCAGTTCCATCTCAGTGCAGAGCACTGAACAGACCCAGTCATTCAGTCTGCCCAGTTGGAGTAGTGAGCTAAACTGAGGCAAAGATCTCCTGCTGCTCCTCAGACCTGATGCTTCAGCAAAAGCCAGTCATTAAGTGTATACTGGTGCCTGACGCAATGGTCGTGTTCTTGCAATATCAAAATTAGTACCAAGCTACTGGGGCTGTTCGTTATTTTTTGGACAAAATGATTTTGTACTAACTGTGCAGTTGTGTTCATCTCTGGTGAGAATGCCATACTCAAGGGAAGAATGTTTGGTGTTTCAATTCATTTTCAGAGCTTTGTCAGAAGGTGCTCACCCTATTTGTGTGTGTATGTGTATCTCTATATAAAATCACATTCAAAGGGTGCTTTTATGAATGTCAGGTGTCTCAGAATACTTACCCGTAGATCAGAATTATTCTGGAGCTGCATTTCACTTCCATGTCAGTGAGAGCTTCTCTGCCACAGAAAGCATTAATGTTTATGGCAGATCTTACTATCTGCAGGTGTCTGTAATAGAATTCCTCAAAGATAAGTCAAGTGATTTATATGTTTGTCATTCAGAAGACCAGAATTGCTTTCTCTTTCCTATAAGGGTGACTGAAAAATTGTGTGACATCTCAACAGTCATGGAAGTGTAGGCTCCCAGGAAAGTTTTCTTACTGTTTAATGAGTTGATGGACCTCTTCAGAGAATGCAAAGTAGTACGGTGGCTTTCTGACAAGACACGCCTGCATTCTTGGGTTGGAGAGATAAATTAAACCTCCTCAGACCCTTTTTGTTCCAGAGAGGATTCACCGTCTCCATTTAAACTGTTTTGTTTGCTATTGTTGACAATAGCTGTCATCAGCTATTTTCTGCTGTGTGCATCATTTCTTCCATGAGGACAGTTGCCCGGAAAAAAAATTTTTCTTCTATTTGTAGTAACAAATCAAATTTCTTTTATATGTAGTGTTTTGTAACTGCCTTCCTTCCCTGCTTTACTAAGTCATATGCCATCTTGAGTCTGTATTAGCAGAGGAGCTAAAGATGGATGGGCCCATCCTGAGACACCTAGAACGACCTTAAAAGAGAGATATTTATTATGTCTTTTAGAGTGGAAGTTTAAGCAAAATAAACTCAGTCCTGTTTGCAGCTTCCATTGACGTCCACAAAACTGACAGCACGATTCAGATGCTGAGATGAAAAAATAATTCTCACTTGAATGCAGCAGAAGTTTCTCAACATTTATTCTCCTATCCTAAGGGACCTTATTAAATTTGAGAAATCCTATTGTCTGAAGAAAGATTTTGCTATCTTTGCATAGCAGCTTCTCTTTTGCATCACAAGTGCCATCATAAATAAAATTTATGGTTTCCCTTTCAGAAAGGACAAGGAGCTCCAGGGCGCGAACCTCTGATTAGTCATGAAGAGCAAAAACAGATGATGCTGTATTACTACAGAAAGCAGGAGGAACTTAAGGTAACAGTGTCTTTTTACTATGTGTGAGCTGTGCTGTTGTAGACACTAACCGCAGGTTACATTCGTTACTGCCTTCTTAACCTGTCTGTTCTATTTACAGAAACTAGAAGAGGATGACGATGACTCATTTCTAAATGCTGAGTGGGCAGACAACCATGCTTTGAAAAGGCAATTTCATGGTGTAAAAGATATCAAATGGAGGCCAAGATGAAGCTCTGCAAACACCTTTTTGCCTCTTTAAGCTGTTTGGTTGATACACTTGTTTGCAACAAGGAGTTGTGTTGTGTGCGGTAGATTCTTCTGACAAAAGCTGAAATTGTCACTTCCGTAGCAGATGCCTGTTTCAGCCTTAGGTTTTCAATTAATGTTCACATTTCTGTGTAACTGTAGCAGCACTTGTCTCTGCAAAGAATGGAATCAATCCTGTTGAAGTTTGTTATTTTATTAGAAACTTGTAATTTGAATATTGAAATATTAAACTATTTCATAGATAATATATCTAGTAAATATACACTAGAATGTTTGGTATTGTTTTGAGTGGTCTTTATACTTTCTTCCTGATTCTTGCATTTCTTTTAGATGGTATGATCTGTAGAAGGTAATTTGTTTTATAAGAAATCAGTTTTCCCACGCTATTTCAGTGAACGTTAATGATTTTTTTTGTGCTTGTTTGCATTTCAACACAGCTAATTCCAAACTATCACTGTAAATGAGTTGACCTCTTAACAATTGTTTAAAGGAAGTATTTTTATATAAACACAAATAACATGAAAATCCTTGTGGAATGCTTAATTTTCATTATTTTGGTTTAGTTTTCATTGGCATTGGAAGCCAACCTATTGATCTCATTCAGTTTAACAAGCTGTTAGCCATGATGCTTTTATATAAAATTGGCAGAAATCTGTTTACAAAAGTAAGTATCATTTGCAAATAGATTGCATACAATAAAACCAAGTTTAATAGGGCAAGATCTCCAACATGGAAGTATTTCTACTGGATTAGAACTGTTTAGTTTCTAACAAATCAGCATTTTAAAATCAGAAATCATGACATTTATCAGACAGTGTTTCCACTATATGTTGGCGTTTAGGATCCTGTTAACTGTTTCTAAAATATATGATCAGTGAGTTCTGGGTTCAAGACTAACAAAGGAAATGCTAGCAGACTTGAAGCAAATGTGGTGTCTGTTTTTGAAGGGAGGATTCTGATTTGGGATAATGTATGACTCAATTAAAATGTATGACATAATTAAATATCTAGAATTATCTATGTAGATAATTTAAGGTTTATAAACAAGTTGCTCAAGTTTTACATGTTAGACTTCTGTGTCCTTAAAGGAGATGCTTTTCTATGGAGACAGATGTGCATCCTTGTCAGATCACTGAGCAGTGGAAAGCCAGGGTGCCCTGAAAAATCTGTGTGAGGATCAACTGAGTGTTTTAAAAAGAGGTGAACCAATGTGAGTGCTTGCAGCCAACAATTAAAATGGTGTCTTCGTTCACACCGCAAAGCAGTTGTGCCTAGGGCAGCAGGGAGCTGAGAACGCCCACCTTTTCAGTTCTACAGCACGGAAAGGCAAGTCAGCTAAGGATGTCAGTTTTGTAGTATGCAATAGACTTCAGGATACCAAGTTGCCCCTGCACACAACTGCTTCCTTTCAACCTGAGCCTAACTAGATCATGTTCACAAACTACATCAGTCTTGAGAACAGGCCATTGCTCATCAGCACGTAATTTAAGATAAATTTTAATGTGAAATATTTTTTGCAGGTGCCACTTTATGGTATGGTGGTGCTAGGGCTGCTCAGCAACTCTGGAAGTCATATGGGTTACGTTTGCTGTCTGAACTTACACCCGCATTTGTCATTTTTCACTGATAGTTTTTTGTCTTATTCATGCGCTAACCCTTATGTCAGGAGGGCATAGTGGCAGAGACACTTGAAAACACGAACATCTGAGATATTATCAACCAGAAGCTTCCTGCCTTGACAAACCTGCCAGTGCAGCAAGATAGAAGTAAATTTTGTGGTCGTTGCCTTTCCCCTAAAAATACCTGACTGTGGCTTTCCAGATTCACAAAGGTCAATAATTCTGGCTTAAATCTCTCTGCTTGTTTGAGTCATTTTAAAGTAACAAAGAGAAAATGTTTTGCTAGTCATTTTTTGATGATGAAAAAAATAATCATTTTCTGTGTTAGTATGGTTGAAGAGACACTGATCGAGTCAAAGTGAAGTGTTTGCTGAATGCACAGCTGGAAGGTAGTATACAGAAAAGAAAATTAATGCCATTCAGTGAACTATTAATGGTGTTTTTACTTCAATCACTGTTTCTTTTACTTTTAGGAAAGTTTGGTGTCTGGTAGTGTTTCTTGACAACTTTACAGTAACTTTTTTTTACAAAAAAAAAATCAGTACATGGGATTTTTCCAAGTTGCAAAACTTCAAATATTTTACATTTTAAAACTACTTGGAATTATTTCTATGTGGCAAGAAAATTGAGCGAGTTTTAACAGAACACTTTGGTCTGCCACTTCGTCAGATGAAAGTCGGTATCCTGTACGACTCTGGAGATTTTTAACCATTCCCATAGCTGAAGGCTTTTTTCCTAATGTGCTCCTTTGCCATCATCAAAAGGTGGAGCGAAGATAATATGGAAGTACTTAATTTCTTAGTATCACTGGCATTGGAACCAACAGTGGTATGGTTAATGTTCTTGATCCATAACTGGGATTGGGAGCACTCAGTGAAATCATTCTACAATCATAGAAGTCATTGATTTATTATAAAGGTTGTTAGTCACGTAGCTGCAGCTCCTGATCAGCCCTAGCGGTTGTAAGAGGCCCGGGTTGCTGGAGATATTACTGCCGCTTTTAAGGCGGCTTCTACAGATACAGAATCTCTCCCCTCTCTCCTGCAATGAATGCTCTCCTGAGTGCTTTCACAGGGATGTATATGAATGCTGTGTGAGGGCCCAAATTTCAAAACAGGTTCTGTCTTGAAAGTAATTATTTTGTTTGGGCAATTACATATATATGCTTCCAAGAAAATCAAATTCCTATTTATAGATTAATGACTTAGGGTTGTTGCACATTTGTTTTCCTCTTTTCTAGCAATGTTCTAAATTATATGCGTCCTTTTGGCAGCCAGAAAAAATGTAGCCCTGTTTATAAGCTTTTGATGCATGTTCTGTGGCAGCCTGGCACATTTTCTATCCAGGGGGAGTTACAACCTGGCAGTTCCAAACTTAATTCCCCCAGGGATCGCTTTGTTTCTTCTGCTGCTTGTGACAACACTTCCCCTCCCCAAAATCTCTTCTTTTCTGTTTAACAAGCCAGCTGAGGACAGCCAGCCCTGCCATCTGGTTTTTGTCCTGCTGACCTGGGAGGGAGACTCCTGAAAGACGGACTTCCCATAAGCTGCCCGAGGTGGAGATCCACTCCAGGGTCAGGGGTTGCATCGTGACCTCACCTAGTGGCACTTGTTTATTGGCATTTATGCATCCTGGAACAATTTCTTAGTAGGACTACTTATTTGCCTGCTCCTCCTCATTTGAAAGTAGCTTTTTTTTAGTTACTTTGTCATAACTGCCTTGAGCTTAGTGGCCTTGGCAGGAAGCTCCCCAGATGTTTTGGATCAGTTATAATGAATGCTTGAAAATATGCAACTGAATCCTTCTTACAAATAGAGCTTTCATCTTAGATTAGTATTATTGCGAGGAGTTTGTTCTGTGGGCTCCCAGTCCTGTAAATAACTGAAGTCATCATTGGCTTTTGGCCATTTGATTTAATGTCCTTGATACGAGGAAAGTATTCAATAGCAGAGAAGGCAAAATGAAAATAACATAAGCGATAAAGTATCTATACTCCCCAGATCTTGCTCATCAAACCCCGCTGCACATCCATGAACACAATTAACTGGCTTTGCGTGACAAAACCCTAATACGTTGCTAGCACCTTCCTCCCAGCAGAGTTCTCTGCAACTGGTGTACATGTCAAAGGAGGACAGGAAGTTTTATTATCTTTCCAAGATTTGTTGAGAGTCATTGTTTCAGTGAAAAAGAGGCTTTTAAATTACCGTTATACAGAAGATTCTGAGGGGATTTTCTGAACAGGATCTTTGATTAATATGCTTATAATATTGTCATTTCCTCTCTAAAAGTGAGGGAAAAGCAGGTGTAGGAAATAATTAACACAGAAGAAACTCCATTTTATTCTGCATTCTTTGACTCCTGTTCTCTGCTGTAATTGGCCCTGTTTTCTTTTTTAGCCGAGAAAACTGTCCATAGGATAAATGCTTTTTGAGTTCTCATAACAGCATCTGTGGATCTGCTGGATTCATTTATCATGGCCAAAATTGAATGAACTTACTGGAAAAAGATGAAAGGATACAGGAACAAAGTAAAGCCTCTAGATATTTAAATATCTAAAGAATTTGAGAGTTATGAGATAGGAACACCGCACACAGGTTTGCACATTTGCAAAAGTGTTTTATCTTTCTTCTAAACTGTTTATTTCTGGAAGTTTGATAGCAGCTGTGCCCTTCCGGAGGGAAAATCCGTCCTCTGTCAAGGACACGCACGGCAGAACGTTGCTAGAATGTTTGTTTTGTGGCCATATCACCATCCCGATTAATGGAAATGTATATTATGTGTTGTGAGAGCTGCCAACGCCATTCCAGCCCTTAATGTGCTATTGAGGTTTCCTTGGACAGGAGCGTGAGGGGAAGCAAGGCACGAGCACTTGGTGTGGATGTGGCTCTTGCGCCGCTTTCCCCCCGCCCCAGGAGGTCGGCTGTGCTCCCCGGCGTGCGGGGAAGGTGCTGCTCTGCAGGGTGCTGCTCTGCCCTGGGACGCTGCCTCATGCCCGCCAGTGGGTTCTTCTGACTCCGCAGATGTGTTGTCCTGTATCGTTTTACCACGTGAAGGTCACGGGCAAAAGCCACTGGGGAACTGGAATCTGGCCGTCGTACTGGAAGGTCTTACAGCAGGGTGAGCCTAATATACACAACGTGTTTTAAAGAACTCTGGTGACATTTCCTGATTATTTTCCCCCTCCGTCCCCCCTCCTCTGACCACAAACCCTTGTGCTCTGTTGCGGGTTTTCCGGACGACAGGAAGGGACCGCTGCCTGCACGGCTGCGGGATGGGGCGTCTGTGGTGGGCTGCCATTGCTACAGAGGTGACCCCGGTGGGACGGTGACCACCCGGTCCCCAACTCCATGCCCGAGGTGGGGGCCCAGTGGGGGCAGGGAGCTGGAGCCGCTGCTTTCGGCAGCACCGACGTCCCGCCGGGGTGCAGCTCTTGTTCCTGCTCAGCACCAATAACCATGGGAGCCTGCAAAGGTCTGGCGCGATGGGGCCAGAAAGCGGAGGACACCCGCCACCACCTTTGGCAAAGTCTCCCTGCCAGCAGACGGGAGGATTTCCCAGCTGCCCGTGACCTCCCGAGCCCCCGCGCTCTGGCACGCCAGCGTTGGAGGAAGATGCAACAAATTGCATCCCCCTGCCTGGCTGTTGTCGGTGTGCGAGTCAGGAGGCACCAAGAGCACGAGCTCGGGCCTTTCCTCCAGCTGTTGCCACCATCTCAGGGCGCTGGGTGATGGGGCGGCAGTGGCCCAGGGCACCCGTGGGCTGCCCCCTCCTTGCCACCCAGCCCCAGCTGCTGGTGTGTGCTGGGGGCACGGCCGTGCCTCACCCGAACCCACCCACCCGCCTGTGTCGAGGGCTGCGCGTGTCCCCGTCCCGTGCTGCAGTGAGTACGGGCCGTACAGCAGCTACAGTGGGGTTGTGTTGAGAATGAGTAAGTTTATAGCAAAAAGAGGAACTCTGGCACTTCCTCAAGGAAAAAGAAAAGGTAATTACTGTTTCACTCCAAGGGTTGTGTTTGTGAGAGCAGATCTCGGCAAAGGCTGCGTAATACTGCCAAGTACTTATGATGTTGCAGTTAAAAATTGTTGTGTGGGGATTTTTTTGCCCTGATAATTTGCACACAGCTGCCATGCATGTTACCCTCTAAGGGTCTGGGGGCACTGCTGTGTAAGCGGTGTGGTATTTCATACCACCTCTGCTTTGCCTCTCACCCAAGCAACAGCTCCTGCAGTTTAAGGATTCAACCCCTGATTGTCCCCAGCGCAGTGGTCAGCTGCGAGTTTGCAGCCCTGTTTCTTCCTGCCTCTCCCTCCCTCAGCAATGCCCCGCGGCCTCATTCGGAAAAGGACATTTCACCTCTTTCCTGATGAGGGACTTTTTTGGAAACGCCAGTTTAAATTTTTGCTGCATATACATCGGCAGGGTGGTGGAGTTGCAATGGAACCAAAAGGCTGGAGAATGGCATCGTTGCAGCTCTGAAGGCTGGCTTCCAGGTGTCGTTAGAGCTGGTCACAGGCTTGTAAAACAATTTAGGTTGGGAGGACCTCTTGAGGGCTGCCGGTCCTAACACACACTTGGAGCACAGTCTCGTTCTGAACTAGATCCATCTTCAAAACTAGATCATGTTGCTCAGGGTCTTGATTTTTCAAAAGAAAAACAAGTAACAGGCAGCTCTGTTGTGACTGGACCTACCAAAGTTTCCTACAGATTTTTATCTCCCAGCTGGTTGACTCTACTGCGTGAAGAAGATGCAAGCTCTGGCTGATGCTTTCAAGCTCTTGCTATCCCAGAAGAGCGACTGAGCATTACCATCATGTCTTTGAGTCCCAAAAATACATGGTCTTAAAAATTCAACGGCCTTAAAAAATAGTCTGCGTAGTTTTATAGGGCTGGAGCAGCGCTCACCCCACGCCTGGCACGCTGGCGATCCTCTACAGCTGTAATTAGTCTGCAACAGGGATTGTTAATGCATAGTCCCTATTGCGCACCCCCCCCCACCGCGATCCATCTTTCTCAGGTGCCCTGTGCGTCTGAAGGCACGTTCCTGGTGTCCAATTCCTGCCCAAAATGTAACCAGGATGTCACCAGAGCTCTTTGTAACATCAAGCTGGGATTTGTATCTTTCTCCATGAGAAGCCACAAGTCCTGCCATTTTCTACAGTGCTGGAAAAGGAGTTTTTTTTACTACAGTTAGTGGGCCAACTACATGTTGGGTCTGTTGGGTTTTTTTCTTCCAGAAATAAGAACATGAGAAAACAAATCAGTCCCCTAATGCTGAAGGAGATCCCTGGAGGACTTGGTTTGCCAGGGGCATCTCAGAGCACCTGGACCAAGGGTGACCACGGTGGGGGTCTGTTGGGGCGGCTGTGCTCGGGGGCTGGCGGGAGCCCCACTTTCTCTTCACCTCTGAAAATGACATTTGGTGGCAGAACGGGGAGCACCCTCAGCACTGCTGAAACTGTGGGGTAAGGCGCACCAGCAGACGGGGTATTTTGGGCCCAGGCGTGGGCAGCACGGCGTGCTGGCGTAGGGCTCTGCACGCTGCAAACACCGCGGGGCCGAGCCGTGCTCCTCGGTGGGGTCGCTGTGTTGCTTTCATGCTCCCGAGCTGGAATTCGGCTCTCTGGCACCCAAGCCCGCGTCTCCTCTGAGGACCAGAGCGCTGCCGCCTCGGTGGTGCTTTGCAGGGCTCGCTCCAAAGCTCACTGGAGAGTGACCGCCATTTGCTTCACAGGGTCTGGGTGGGCTGCGGGAGCCCAGGAAAACCCACCGCAGATGACGTCACGGGTGACATGAACCCCACTGCCTTGGCCCATGCTTGAATGCTCCATCGCTCAGCCACACACCTTGCAAAAAAAGGCCATTTGTGGGTATTTATCCCTCAGCTTCCCAGCGTGCAGTTGAAGCCAACTGGATGGTTCCCACACCTGGTTTTGCTCCTTTGCTCCTTGCTGGCACACGTACGGTTTTGCTTTCCCAGGTTGCTCCAGGCTCTGCCCTCACCCCTGCTCGCCCCCAGCCCTGCCCGCACCTTCCTTCCCTGCCCACATCTTCCTTCCCTGCCGCCCCAGGCACCAGCGCGCTGCCCCGCCGATCACAGGCACCTCCTGCAAAATCACCGGTGTGACACCAGGGGTTTTTTTGGTTGCAGTGTCACACAAGCGTTGGGGGCCACACCTGAGTGGCTGCCGATAAAAGGTGTGAGTTTTGGAAGGATTTATTTACTGCTTCCTGCAACCTCACCGAGGGATTCCTGGTGGTAAACTCTGGGTTATTCTAAAGGCAGGAGTGGGGAGTTAAAACAGCCACACCAGCACTGCCCATTGCCTCCCAGCAAGTTTAGGTATTAATGCTGGGTCATCTAATTTTCAAATGCATGTCATTCCCCCAGCCACGCATGTAGCATGAACCTAATAGTTACGGCCAAACAACTTGCAAGCTCTCCTTTGTCATATTGTCTTCTTACACTGCTCTCCTGGGTGGTTGCAGGGATTTTACTGCTGAAACTTCATCCTGCTGCTAGCCCCCGTAGCGTTGCTGCTGCCCTATGGCACCCTTCTCAATATTTCTGCCCTTAGCCTGGAAATGAAGTAGATACCGGCTACAGCATTTCTGCTTCTTGTTCTTTTCCAGTTTACACATCCCACTAATAACCAGCCAAATCCAACTGCTTCTCACCATTGTTCCTGTCCCAGTAAAGCAGACCTGCCACTGAACTGAGCATGGCTCACTGTACACCCTGTTTCTTCTTTAATGGGCATACGTTGTGTTTTCCCATAAAATCATGAATTGTGTGGGCTTGGGTCGGGTAAGTATGTTCTCCATTAATTTTCTAGTTTCTATACTGGATGCTTTTTCTGCAGAGGGTGTTGTTTCAGAAAGATCGAAATAATTCAATGTCTGTTTCTTGGGTTTTTCCTTGTTTGCTGTCTCTCTAACTTTCACACTGCTGTGAACATGAATATTTAGGAACAAGGTGAACCACAAATTGATAGCTTTCCCCAATTAGACTTGGAAAATTTATGCAAAAAGAATAAAATAGCAACCCAAACTCAGACTATTATTAATTCAGTCAAGGGAACAGCTCCTGAGTGAAGCTCAACCTCCCAGTCTGGAGCAAAAGCTGCTTTCCCTGCCCTGCCAGGTTACTCCTGGTGCTGGGGTTCATGATAGGGCTTTATCACCATGTTTGAGGATACATTTAAACAGGCATGCATTATTAAGCGCATTTTTTTTCTCAAAACACATTCCCAGAGGCTGTGAAATGTTCCATATTGGGAAGCAGGCTCTTCTCCGACACCTGCGGAAATCTTTTACTGCCTGCCTGCTGCCACAGGCAGCAGGCAGGGAGGAAAATCAGGAGGGAGTCAGGTCTGGTAAGTTATTTACAGGTAACTATGCAAAGGTAACAGAAAAATAAATTGCTAATCTTCACTTCAATACCAAGAATTTCTTTCCTCCAGGGCTGTAAAACTAGATGAGAGAACTGGGAGTTGAGAAAAGTGAAGTATTTTGCAGTTTTGCTCCAAGGAAGGGACTAACCTCTAAGTTACAGACTGGCTTCTGTTGATCTGCTGCCACTTTGGTTGCTTCATCACCAGGAATGACCCCCCCCTGTTTTCAGCTGGGAATCCCAAAGCAGGGCTGTCAGACGGAAGATGTGCATGGATGAAGTCAACAAAACAACAGGGAAAGGACCTGTGGTGCCCAGTGACAGGACCAGAGGCAATGGGCACGCACTGAAGCACAGGAGGTTCCCTCTGAACATCAGGAAACACTTTTTCACTGTGACGGTGACCGAGCGCTGGCACAGGCTGCCCAGGGAGGTTGTCAGAGTCTCCATCCTTGGAGATAATTCAAAAGCCTGTGTCTGGATGCAGTGCTGGGCAACTGGCTCTGGGGGCCCTGCTTGAGCAAGGGGGTTGGAGCAGATGCCCTCCAGAGGTGCCTTCCAACCTCAGCCATGCTGTGGTACTGTGGCTGCCCCAGGACATGCTAATTTTACCTAGGCTTGAGCAAAGTGAAAGTCTGGTGGAAAAACTAACTCCCAGGTTTTGTTATGATATCAGCTTCAGGACTAAAACCCCACAGATAAAGAATGAGGAAAGAAAATATGCAAATTTTAGTGAGCAAAAACATCAACTGCTGGACAAATAACTTCCAAAAATAGATCAGCTGGAGATCAGCTGGCCCATGGGCCCCAGGCTTTTCAGGAGGGAGTTTCACTGGGACCCAGCATTTTGGGGAGACAGCTAGAGCAGGGCCCTGCACTGGGAAAGGGGCAGCCCTGAGGAGCCCTTGCCCTCAGCCCTGCTCGCCGCACATTGGAGCTCAGCCCGCTCTCCGAGATCGAACGATGGCCTCTTCTGAGGGTCAGCAAGAGGAAGAGGATCCATTTTTTTACTAGTATGGTCTGTCAGCAGGGGGAATTTCTGGGATGTAGCTCAGTCCCCTTTCTTTCTGTCCGGGAAATGGGTGGCACCTGCCCCCATGAGTCAGGAGGAAGGAGGCAGCTCCTGACCAGAGCTGTCCCACACCTACCCACAGGGCCGGCCAAAGGAAAACCTGCCTTCTTCCACCCTCAGGACAAAGGCATGGGGTTTTCCGGACCAAACCCTATTCATCAATACTGTGCAGTGGCACAAGCTATGATGACTTACTTTCTATTGGAAAGGGAGAGAGTCCAGTCCCAGCGGGCGTTCAGCCAGGCTCCTGGGCTGCGCCGAGCGTTTTGTGCAGTTTCCCAATGCCACGGTGACCTCAGCTCTCCGTCCATCTCCTCAGCCTCTCTTCCTTCCGCTGATAGGATGCTAATTGCTGCTGAGCTTTTTCCAGTTGAGCACGGGATTGCGCCTTAGTCATCTGAGCAAGCTCCCTTCCTCCCTTTAAAGTTTTCCCATGCTTAATTCGTCTTTGTAGCAGTAGGAAATGACAAGTCATGTCACTTTTTTTCTTTCCAAGTGTTTCATACTACTTCACTCTACCTAGATGCACAGAGTCTGAGCGGGAAAGCACAATGAACTCACGAAGTATTACCAATAGGAAGTGACATTTTTCCTCCTTTTGTTCAGT
This sequence comes from Haliaeetus albicilla, assembly GCF_947461875.1. Lineage (NCBI taxonomy): Eukaryota > Metazoa > Chordata > Aves > Accipitriformes > Accipitridae > Haliaeetus > Haliaeetus albicilla. Next base: position 17,206,172 of record NC_091488.1, read on the forward strand.
AAATTCCCCATGGACTACAGTTAAAATATTGGAGACATTTTAGTTAAAGACAGGAAGGTTGTGTTTTCAACTTAGCTACATTTCTGATTTAATTTTCTGTCTGACTGAAAAGAAATCTGACTAGTCTGAACAATTTTCAAGCAAAGATTGCGAACTTTTAAAAAAATCCTGAGAATATAACCTTCCATCAAGGGCTGGCTCTAAACCATGCTTTAATATCAGAAAAATTAACACAGAATTTCACTTAGGAATAAGTGTTCTTAGGATATGTCAACTTCAAGAGTCTTTTATGAAAGCAGCCATTTTTGAGCTTGTGCTTCACAAATTTGCCAGCATGGGTAGCAGCAGAATTACATTTCAGGCAGGTATCTTCTGAGGGTTGACTGGTGACCTTTTCCTTAACAACAGGGCATTGAAAGTCTTGAATGCAAATTGATTTTTGCCCTTATGTCCATGCTTCGGCAGTGCTTTTCTTCTGAGGACTAGCCTTATCTGGCAGCTATGTGCTTTAAAAAAGAAGGGGCAGACTTGGAGAGGTACTGTGAAATCTCTCCACACCGAAGCATGCCTGACTTCAGGTGCTGTTGCATTACAATCAAGAGGACTGCTACTAAGGAAACTAATTCTCAAACCATGGAAATTTTCACTGAAATACCAGGCACGTTGCAGATTAGTTTCCAGACCTCCCAGCCCAGAGAGAGACCCTTCTTTCACGTCTCTCTTCAAAGTAACTCCATCAACTGGACTCCAGCAAGCAGAACTTAACCCCCTTGTAATCAGGATCACTGTTACCAGAGGAACAGGATTTATTAGGGAAAGGCTGGGTTAAGGAAACAGCAGAAAAGCTTCAAGAACCTGTGTTTAATTTTGCTTTGTCCTGCTCATGCTATTAATAATACTCATACTTCTCATCAATAGAACATGTTCTCATGCAATTTATGAGCTGCAACACACTGTTTGCAAGTGCCATATCCTAATGCAAAAGGTGTTTCTCCATGTTAAGCTGCTTAAATATTTTTCTCCTTCTTTAATATTTCTTAACCTGCATATAGCAGTTGATCCCAAATTACAGTGAAAAGGAATCCATAACATAACGTAACTTAAAAGCAGGAAAGCTTGTAAAAGTGTTTTTCACAGAATGATTTAGACAGTCAAGGGTTTGAAACTCTCCTTTTATTGTATATATATCTTCTTACTTTACAAATAATTATATGCACTGATACAAATGTTCCTTCACAGAAGGTACATTTCTTTTTTTAAAAAAAAGGGCTAGGGCATCATCCAAAATAAGCCATTTATTGTTCATTAATATAAAACGTATTCATATTTCTAGGAGGTGTCACATCCAAACCACTGTTCATCCAAATTTCTTGTATGATCTGCTCCCTGCGCTCTATCCTTTCGGCCAGTTCCGCTGCCTCTGTTGAATTATAACCTGAGTAAGAAGGTCTGTACAGTTCTGCTATCTCATCCTGTATATCCGAAACAGAGGAATCCTCCTCTTCCTCCTCATTTTCACTGTTCTCGTATGCTCCATCAGTTTCTGGCACCAAGTGATCCCTCTTTCTGTGCAATTTCTGGAAGTCATTCGAGCATGACCCACGGATCACCAAAGCACACAGTGCGAAGAATAATCCCACGCAAATGCTGGACACAAACAGGAGAGCGGCTCTTTCAAGGTGATCTGAAATCAGAAAACCAGTGCTTAAACACTTTACAAACTCTGCCAAAGTCTAGCTACAAAAGTCAGCTGCCATTTGTGAAGCGTCCCTGCATTACATAGCTATAACAGTGGGGGGTGCTTGGGAGGGACGGGGTGTGGAGTGAGGCTTCTTCTGTCATGCACAGAAAGAAACCATCCTGCACTTGCAGTCTGAATGCTGCCATTTCTGCCTCTTCAAATTACTGTGCAAAAATCCCAGCCTCTTAATAACAGTATAAAACAACAACATTATCCCATCCTTTTATTAGCAGCTTACTAGCATTCTCAACCAGCTACCAGAAGCATACCCTTTTTTTTTTCCAGCCACCTTGCCAAAACGGGCCTTACCCTCATGAAGAGGGGGCATGGGAAGAGCAGCTCTGGGCTCTGCGGAGCCCCGGCAGCACCTCCAGGCCAGGCTGGGCAGGGAGCATGTTCCTTCCTTGCCATAGTCCGAGATCACTTCCCAGTAGAGCAACAAGTGAGACAGATGTGGAAACAGCCTTTCCCGATGGGTTGTAAAAGCCAGCCCTGGCTGCTTGGGGTGTCCTAGGCAGTCTCAAGGGTGGTGGGGTTTGGAGAGAGCTGCTGCGAGCAGCCAGGTGCCACCAGCAAGGACAGTCTGCCCCGCCGTGCCAGCAGGCTGCAGCCATCCTTTGTGCTGGCAGGGGAAGCCCTTGCAAAGGCTGTGGGATGATGCTCGACAGCTGCATGGTTCTTGGCATTTTCTAGAAGAGCAGCAATCTTAGCACCAGAATCACTTCTTAACATTAGCCTTTGCTCACTTCCAAAATTCATGACTTCTCCTGTGGTGTTAAGAGATCTGGTGATCACAAATTTATTTGTCTAAACAAAATTTGCCTTAGTGTTGCTAAGTTACAAAGCCTGCCATGTCCCATACCAGAGATGGCTGGGTTTGGGTTGTTGTTTTTTTTTTTAACTGCTCCTCAATGATCCTTATATGTATGCAAACAAGCATTTCCAAAAATGGATGTCTCCAGCACTGCTCCCAGATCAGGACCAGGTTTTCAAAAATACTGAACAACCAACAGTCCTCATTGAAAATATTAATTAAAAACCATCTTGGCTGTGGTCTCTAAAAAAGTTTGGATTCTTTGAGATGGAAAACGTTCTATAAATATCAATTATGCTGTGATTGTCCCATCCATAAGACTGTGATTATATTGGAATAATATTGTTACTATAAACATGGGATTACCAGTTGTGACCTTCTGAGGTGATCCTCCCTTTTCCCAAAATGCCATGATCTAATGAACCAAACAATCTCAGCCTCATTTTCCTACCTCTAATGTATGCAAATGTAGCCAAGATGTTGCTAACACTAATTGCATCTTTCTTTGGAAGTCTCGATTCCTTTGGATCAAGGTTGACACCTGTAACACAAAGAGGTAAAGCAAATTCAATCATACCATAGGTGATGAAGCTACTAAACCGATATTCACCCAATAACTTCTAAACTAACAAGTCCACCTAAAACACAGGCAGGCCAGCGCTGTGCCGTAGGAACCTTGCAGAACATTAGACCAAACAATGGTTGATAAATAAAATAAATATTGAAATAAAGTATAAATAACAAAGTATTTAAAATATTGAGTATCTAGAAAATGGCAAATTTATTTAAAAGAATCTATTACCATGTGAAATCCCTTGCCTATTCCCATTAAGGTTTCTGATATAACTTTACTTCATTAAACTTCACAGCACTCAAATGGACTTCCCAGCCCCATCACTGCAGTACACTCCTGTTACTGATGACAGTGAATACGCATTAGGCACATCATTAATTTTGTTGCCTTTAAGAAGAGCAGATGATGCCATAACTCTTAAAAGACTCTTCACCCTGAAACAACTGCACTTTCACTTTTACTTTTTCCATGGTTCAATCAAAGTTAGAAGACAGCGCGCTGGCTATGGGTAGGTCTGGATGGGTCACTCATTTCACAGCGCTGCTGTGACAGCAGGACCATGCTCATGTGGATCCCATCCTGCTCCCAGCCTGTCACGCTGCCCTCCGAGGGGAAGAGTAGCTGTTTCAGCAGGGTTTCCATTACCTCGTCCCACCTCCCTCAGACCAAGCTGTGCAGTGGGAAAACATCCTATTTCAAAGACAAAGGAGAGCAGCAAACCATTTTTTTTTGATAGTACGTACCATCATTCTGTTTGACGGAAGACTTGCTATCAGTGACCAGGGGGTTGACAGCTGTGAGGATAAATTTAGGAACTGAAAAGATGAAAGACAAATTGTGTACTGTTAGTTTTAGGAACCAGATCCCCAGTTAATTACCAATCCCACTGCTAACCCTGGGTTTATTAACTGGGTTTCTGATGGCAGTTATCGAAGGGATCAGAGTAGGCGGCTGCGTCTGGAGCCAGTGTGGGCACGTGCCAGCCCTGCCAGCGTGCAAGCCTGGCCCCGGTGCTGCAGCCAGCCTGAGCTTCCTTGGTGGCCCAGAGATGCTGCCTCATGCCTGAATGCTGGGAGCGTTTGCAGAGGTGGTGCGTGGTGCAGTCCCAGGCAGAGATGTGCTGCTTATCCCCATCCTACCAGCCCCAGCCAGGGCTGCTGCCACTGCCTGCTGCATTGCCCTGACTTGTACTCATCTAGTTACACGCCAACCCTGATGGCTGGCAAATGCCCCAGGAGGGAGGCTGTGCCCAGGGACACGTCCTCCTCTCTCCACCACCACCCACAGACCTGGCGCACCAGGAGGCACGGCACTGGGATGCTGTGGCATGGGACGGCAGCGAAAAGCACGCTGCTTACAGGATTAGCACTGGCGGGGAGGAAAAGGAAGCAGGGAAGGGAATAAAGCAACTGGGAAGAAGCCTGAAAGGAAGGTGGGGTGGGCAGGGAAGGGAAACAAGGGCAAATGTGGCAGGCAGAGTGAGCCTGAGGGATGGGACACACAGGTAGAGAGCCAATAATTTTCACCTGAAGATTGGTGAAACACCAAAGAAGACAGACAGTGCTGCAATTTCTTACTAGAGACTAGTAAGGGCAGCTCTGGACCAGCGACCAGGTTCACACACCAGCCTGTGTGGAGCTCCGGAATATCACTGCAGATGCATACAGCACGAGGACCTGACCCCTTGTTTTCTGCCCCCTGGTTTTCCACCTCACAAGGGGTGTGCCAACCAGTGGACAGGAGACAAAACTGGCCTATAAATTCAGGATAAACTGGGCTACAGTCAGATGCTAAAGTGCATCTAGATACTGTTTTTGGATCAGGATAATTCACTGTAATTCTCAGAGAAATGTCTGAAGTCTTGTGTGACGTCCTCTGCAAAGCCTCTGAGACGAATGGTCACAGAGGAGGAAGGTGTGCAGGATGTGCTGGGTGGGAGTGAGCTGCAGCCTTCTCATTTCATTAATTTTTTCCCTTGATAAGTTTTCACACTCTTCTTAAAATAATTAAAACAGCTAAAAGCAGGTGCATCATGCAGACATTGAGAGTTCATATATTCTGTGTTAGATGAATGGGCCCTTCAGATACCCAGATCTTGGCACCTGTTCCCTGTACTATGTGAAGGCAGATTGATTGATTTTTCAGACTGATGTGAAGGGGGCGCGGGGGGGAAGAAAGAAATTTCAGGTATGAAGCTCATCTCTATCCCACACAGAAACACTTGCCAACAAATAGTGTTAAGGAAAGTTAAATGGAACAGCGGTTTGGGGCTTAGCATAGTTTTCATTTGAAAAACAACTTAAAATAGCACTTCTTTCTGAGCAGAACTTTTCTTTGTATGTGGGCTCAAAGTCATAGTTGTTTCCTTTCCTGATGAAAGAATTTTTTGGGGACTCTTAGCTCCCGTTTGCAATAAAAGGCCAACAGAGATAGGGGAGAATGAGCTCATTTCTATTTTGGCTTGTACCTCATCATAATTCTGGATTCTTTTCCAGTGGCGAAGTGGTTTTGTTGGTGCATGAGGCAGACAGTGAGCAGGTTGGTTTGTTTTCACGCTGCACTCTGAATTTGCAGGCCTGGCTGTTATGAACAAAGTGCGTGTGTTATGAACAACATCCTGGGAGGACGTACCATCCCCAGGGGCCTTGTGTGATCTGAAGCTCCTGTCGCATGGCCTGATGCCCAGGTGGGGGCTCCTTCACCTGTGCTGATGTTCCTCCTGCTCCCCTCCCAGGGGGAACTTCCCAGGGCTTTGCTTGCTGCAGGACTAAATCCTTTCCCCACGTCTTCCCATCGGGTTTGAACAGCTATTTAATATGCCATTCAAATATTTGTTGTAGGGGGATGCTTAATTCAAAATGGCGTGCACAAAAAAAGCTCCTGACTGCTTGCATTGTTAATTTTTGTTATGGCTTTATTTCAGACACGAGGACTTTAGCTAGGATAGGCTGCACCAGGTCGCTGAACAGAATAACTGGTACTAGCATGAGGAATTTTTATCAAGATAATCACATTTATACTACAACTTGTGCCAGCACTACTTTGTCAAGTAGGGTAGGAGTCATTCACTTACCACAAGCTACCAAAGGCAGCCCACAAATGGACTTTGAATGGCATCCAGGGAGGGCAGATACAATGCAAGGCGTCAGGAGCTGTGTTTCCTGAGAGAGGCTCCTAAGTCCAGCCTCAGCAAGAGCCAGGAGATGTCACAGCGTGCAGACACAAGATGATGCCGAGCAGGTCAGTGCGGGCACTGAGACTGCGAGAAACCAGCACCTCCTGGCTCCTGCTAAGTTTTTACTAGCAGGAATTAACTGCAAAAATAAAAATGCAGCCAGACACACTAGCCCTAAATGGTTGCTGACCACTGAGGTGGGGAGTATGATTTTTTTCATATTCCTGACCATGATGGAAATACTTTCAAGTGTGACATAGCCCTCAGAGAATGTGGTCTGCTCTGTTGTGCTTCTGTCACTTCAGAGGGAGGCCTATTTACCTAATCTTGGGAAGCACCAGGTTAGCAGGGATCTTCTAGTGAGGGGCAAGAATGTAAAATGTCATTCTGGAATACGCCCAAACTCTTCCCATGTTCACTAGATGATCTGTAAAATAATTAGACCTGCAAATCATTGGCTAATGCTTTAGATTGCACAGCTCAGTAGGATTTGGCAGAAGAAAAAGTCTTCAAAATGTGCCAGCAACACACAAGAACACTACTTATTACCCATGTGTTTTTGCAAAACCACTTCACTAAATAACAGAATGCATAACCTCACCGCAAACAAACTTATGCTGGTTTTCTAGTACACAGATGTGCAAGAAAGAATGATCTGTTATAATTATCCTTACTCTAATTGAAGAGAATTCCATTAACTCATTCATAATGTTACTACCACATGAAGGCAACTGCACAGTAATATAACATATTAGTGCAAAGGCAGATTTCCAGCTCTCTTCAACAATATAAAGCTGAATTATTGCAATGCCTCTCACCTGACAACTAACTCAGGGGGAGACTGAAAATCTCTCATGCCAGCAAGGAAGCAGTCGGGGCTCATTCTCCTCTGATCTTCAGGTACATGGTGATCTGGTAATCAATCCTACATTGCTGTTCCCAAAAGCACGTCTCAGATAACCTGTGCCCTTTGACCACTACTCACTAGAGATGCAGCAAAGAGCCAGAAAGGAGCAGGGCTGGCAGCTTTCCAAGCAGTGCACAGTGAGCAGAGCGGTAACTTGGTGAAAAAGCTTTTACATGTTCTCTGGTTGAAGCAGAGGCGTGCGAGAGACAATCACCCCTGACCCTCACACTTCCACCCCACAGCTAGCCAGCAGCAGAAAGCAGAGCCTGAGCAAATCTGAGGCTTAAGAAATGCACAGCCATTCCTAAAAATGTGCAATACCAAAATAAGGCAGTACATTGAAGTTCTGCTACCACTTTTCTCTCGCTTTTATTGATACTACACTTTGCTGTCCTGTGGCCTTTCTTTTGAGGAAAAGAATTGTAGGAAATTCTGCTTTCCATCAATGTAAATATATTAGTCTACGGTAAAGAATATGGATAACTGTTCCCTCTTCAGGCTTCAGTCCTGCAAGGGATGTATAATCTCAAACCTTTACTTTTAGTGAGACTTTGCCCATGAGAAAGGAAATCCCTCTGCAAGGCTGAAGGCTGTAGGTGTGCTAATGTGAATCAGATTTCAGAACTGGGCATGTACACAGTGCTTCATTTATGCTGGACTGCTTTACCTGCACTGATGGCAGGCAATGCCAGGTTATTTTTCCTAGCTCTGTTGCAGCTGAATTCTGTAAAACAGACTCTTATTTTGTTAGTATTTCTCAAAATATTAGAACACATACTTTATATTTTATAGTCAACTGCATTTTTATAGTAAAAAAACCCTTAATGCCTGAATTTACAATAGGTGCAGCTCTGCCTATGGGATTGTTCATGTATTTTGGTTGTTCTTGTATGGCTATGTCACAAACTTCCTATGTTAGAAGGAAGAGGACATTCAGGAAGCCTCTGTGTGCATGTGTGTGTGTCTCCATATGTGTGCACCATTTGGCATTGTTTTCCTTTGCAAGCAGAATGAGGGCTTTAAAATGATCATGCATTTGCTCTTACCACATGCGTAGCTGACGTTAAGGTATTTTGTCACTCCAGGTAGGCACGGACTTCCAAAATCCTGGCTAGTGACAATGATTTTGCATCTCTGTTTCCCGTAACACCTTTTTGATAAAACTTCTAGTGCCGTGTAAGACAAACAGTCTGAAAGAAAAATACATACAATAAATATACAACACTGGTGTTATCGGAAATGACAGCTGCTACATGCATGACTAGAGATACAAACCTGGTATTGATTTCAGGCATATGTTTGCCTCAGCAGGATCTCAGAACTAAATATTAAGATCTGTCAATGCAAGGAAGTCAGCTGCAAAGAAAATATGAACTTGGAGCAAGCTAACTACCTCATGCTGACTTCCAAGTGCATACTAAGGTTGCAGTAAGATTCACGTCAAGCTCCAAACGAGGTGCCCAGTATAAGACCTCTATGTTCACTTCATGGTGACTTGGAAAAAAATAAGCATATCCAAATAGCTCTCCATCTATTCCATCTGCAAATAAAGGGAGAGGCAATGCTGTATGCAGGTCTTTCTCTTGGTCCCTGGGTTATTGATGATTTGACTGGATGCCTAATTTCAGTTCAAGTCAGGTGAGGTCAGTTTTTGTGTGTTGCAACAGCTAGGGCTACAGTGAAGTTTGGTGTATTAAAGGTAGCTTTTGATTTATTATACCTGCCGCTGGTAGGAGCCATTCTGCTGTGGCAGAGAGGTCAAAATGGGCTCAATATTTAACCAGGGAAACATTTGGCATCTTCCTCCTATACCAAATTCCAGGCTGTCCTAGTAAGGCTGCCACCACAAGCCAAGTTTGCATGCCTAAAGCAACTTCAACGGCATCTACGCTGCACTGCCTTCATGCCCTAATTACATGAGGTAACCCACATCATTTTCAAAACAGCCTAAACTATCCTGACTTTGTGCAGACAAAGAGTCTGGATTGCTGAACCTCTCCCTGTGGACTGAGCAAGAAGCATGTGCCGTGTGTGAAAACCTGCCTTGCTAACATCCACACTTGGAGTTGAGTTTTCTTTATTCAAGACTTATGCCTTCTACCACAATTTATAAAAGAATAAAACTTGACTAGCAGGATTTTGCACTGAAGCAGAAATTATTTGAGTAGGAAAGTGTGTGTGTCAGACAAACTTTAAACAATCTGTTTTAAAAAAAAGAAAGTCCGGTGTGATTAAATTCCTGGTATCCACATGTGCTAAACTCCAAGCCACAAAGCAAAAACACCCCCTAGTTTTGGTTTCTAAACAGAAAGTATGCAGAAACGAGAAGTCTGGAGTAAGTAATACTTTTCTGAAGCTGTCTGCTTCCAGTCAGCGTTACCTCACGCATTTTCCTTCTGTGGATGACTGATAGATATTTCTCACTCTAGTCTTCTCAGGCAGGGACACTCTAGAGGTCTGAAAGCATACTTCTCTGGGCATTAAAACAGCCCTTCTTCCTATAAAACTCAGACAAGGACAGCATCTTGTCACCTTCCAACTGCTGAGGCTCATTTGTGCCTCTTTAGAGGAAGGAGAAACAGTGCTTGCAGAGACACACCAAAGGTTCCCCAAATCAATCTTGTTTTGAACAGGAGGAGGAGGTTTGAGACTGGAGTTCTTGACAAAGACAACTGACATTTAATATGTGAAAAAGGGGCAGATGATTGTGATTTTTAGAGTTAATCCCCTGACATCAGCAGTAAATAAGTCATATACTTGGAACGGAGCAATTGGGAGATACTGGGCTGATCTGTTTGTTTGGCAAAGGGCTCACGGATTACCTTTGGACATGGATTTTTGGGAGAGCAACTCTTCCTTTGTCTTCTCAGAGACCTAAAATCCTAATGCCCATGTGTTCTGGGAGGCTGCTGGGCAGGCAGGGAAGGCTGACCTAAAACATTGGGTAGTTCTGATTAACTCAGCTGTTTTAGTTTCCCTCCCTGGCGATTTTAGATGAGTAAGGGTATATTTGGGTGGACATTTTAGGCAGCCAAGTAGCTTATTTTGGCAAGTACAAAAACAATTGAAGAATATCAGGAGGAATTATCAGATGATTCATAAATGAATGGATTTGGAGCACAACAGCAACCTGGCAAACTGAATTATGTTTTCTACAAAATTTCCTGCCCTGGGAGCTACTCACAGTGTCTTAAAAAACAGGAGGCTGTTGTGCTGATGGTTTTCTACAAATTCAGTGACATAGTGAGTACGTGTTTCATTTTGCCTTTGGTAGATGTTTGCTCATGTTTCTGTGGGAGTTGATAGCTCCTTATCATCTCTATTCATGTTGGATTTGGCTCCTCTACCTGAGGAGCCAGTCATCATATGCCTGCAGGCTCTTGGCAGGCCAGTTTTTGGAGAACTTCCCAAGGCTTGCCTGGTGTCATAAGTGAGCAAATGCAAACCAAGGCTGGCTTGCTTTTGCAGGACACCACAGATGTTAACTGGAAAGACCTGTAACAAAACCCCTCTATTTAACAGCTTGCTGTGGTCTGACAAGATTTTGGCTTTTAGTGATTAAGTCAAAAAGTGTTCAATTTTTTTCTCTCTGGTTTATGTGCGTCCTTGCTATATCTCCCCACTAGCTCTCCCAGCAGCTATGATGCCAGCTAAGCAATGATTTCAGCTCAGAGGAATTCTGTGTATTTGGTACCACAGGCCACTTTTTCAACATCTGCAGCTTCATCTGTACAATCTCCCACAAGCGGACATTACAGGAGTGTATCTGCACCAAAGTCAGAGAAATCAGTATGTGCTGAAGGGACGTTCAAACTAGTTTCAACCAAACTTGCTCAGGGTCTAACAGCAATCCAGCTGCAGCAAAGGAGAGCTCGCACTAAGAATAACTTATACTTCTTCTGGTCAAACACCTTATTGCAGTGTCTGGATGAGGAGAGGATTCAGTCAGTGCTGCATTTTGAGTAATCAGTGAACAGTCCTACTGAATGGTCCTGAAGAAATCACCAATCAGGAGATGAACAAAATATGCAGTGTATCTTCTTTCTGAATATCTAAGTAACGTTTGAGCTACACATAAGTTTATGGGGCTTGCTAAATTGGTACCATACGTTTAAAATAAACTGCCTCTTGAAACGTTCCTGGCGTGCTAGAAAGCTGGTGGCATCCACCAACAGTGGCGGAAAAGGCAGCAATGCATGGCTGGGAAAACACACCATTCTTCACGCCTTTCTCCCAAAGTTGCCTGCTACACACCAAGACTGTTGGTGGATCTTTTGAAAGAGACAATTATATGGATGGCATGGAGATACGGGTGTCAAGAAGAGGTTCTTAATGCAGTAATAAACTATCAAATCTGACTGCAGCTATTTAACAGTTAGAGCAAAAAGCCTTGTTCCTGGAGGAAAGGCTCTTTCAGCTCCCTAATTAGCTTTGTTTAGGGAAGTTTTGGCATGCAAATGACGTGCCATAAATCATGCAGGCTTTAATGAGGAGCAATTTGTCTTCTGCTTTCTTAAAGCTGCTCTCAATTCAGACAGAAGGAGCTTTCCCTCCCTTTCTTTCCACCCTGCCACACAAGACCTGCAGGTGATGGAGCAGCCAGAGCTGGCCTGAGCATCTTGTGCCAAGCTCTGGCAACAGCACCCTATCATACCCTCTACAAATGTTACTAATTGCCGTCTTCTCCCACATCACTATGCACAGGGTGAGCCTGAAGACATGGTGGGTAGAGGATGTGTCTCAAATGTAGATCCACATGACATAAAAAGTAACATGCTGGTGAAGGACCAGGGCACCCAAAAAAGAACCCACTCCACTATGTGTCACTCCAATACTGGAGCCCAGCTGCTTCTTGCTTTCATCCCAAACTGCTGCCTTGTGCTGCTTTATGCTTTCTGGGCTGTGCCTACCCACAAAAGAATAAGGAGCATGCTTTTAAAATCAACTGAAAGCAAAGATTTCACACTACCAAATCAGGATGGCTTGTGCTTTGTGGAGCCCGAATATCAGCTCTGGGGATAAGAATTGACAAGGGGAAACTATGGAGTTCGGAGCAAGCTAAGACTGCAGACTCCTAAAGAAAGTTACCATAATAATATGGTAATTTATGCAAGAGCATGGCATACCAGGTCCTGCCTATGCATCAGAAAAGGGCCATTTGATCAGCTGATTCTAGCGAAAACACACAATATGATCAGCAGCACTTATGAAAAGTGTTGCTGATACCTTTATATTCCAGGTCCAAGTATTGTCAGTAAACGAGGCAGAATGATACGCTAAAAATACTACTTAGTGCCAGCACGGACCATTCCTTAGAAGTGAATACAGCACCAAGGCTTTCTCAAAAGCTGCACCGTCTCTCTCCCTCTCACTGCAATGCCTGTTGTGAGGCCCTTGTAAGCCTGCATGAGATTAGCCCATTGCTTGGTTTTACTTACAAGCTGCTTTGAGTTCAAAATTCAGTCTGTAAGTATTTTCCACACAACCTTCCCCTGGTCTTTCTCTCCTTCTTGCACGTGTGTATGCACAGAGTGGGGGATCCATCTGCCAGCACAAACACCAAGGGCAAGAGGCAAGTAGAGCTCCACACTCACTGGTGGCAGCAGGAACCAGACTCCCTCTGCCCAAATGCTTGTTGCTTTGTTTTGCACCATTTGGGTCTGTATGCACACAGGCAGGAGTTTCTTGGCTTATTTTAGACTCAGGTGCCAAGTGTACTTTTCCAAACAGTTCAAAAAATCTAAGCTAGAAAAATCTATACACAAGAAAACCCCTGAATTGCTAGTAAAGAAAACATTAACAGACGAAGTGATGTGCGTCTGAGCATGTTTCAAGCAACTTCAAACAGCTGCTCAGCCAAATGTGACCTTTCCTGTTCATCTCAGCAGAAAGTTAACTGGACTCTAAAAATGGTGGCTGCTCTCTTCTTTCCTTCAAAAAATCGCTTCTCATCCTGCCACTGCTTTGAACATCTTTTCTTTTTGGGGAGCTTTGTCTTGACAAGATTTCTTGGGGCCAAGGGGTGCAATGGCTCCTACTGGCACCTTCTGGGGCCCAAAACACCTACTGAGCTTCCCGGTTTGCTCAGGCTGACATGGACAAGGAACTTTCCATCTCTGATATCTGCACACAGAGGGAGTTAAGGATTTTTGTGATGGAAGTAAAATTGAACAATTTCATCTGTACTTTTGCACCTGTAAAATTCAGTTGACTGTTGTGTCCCACACCCAAAGTGGCAAGGCACTAGTGGCAGAAGCTGCAAAGGGAGATGTGAACCTACCGCACATCCCTGAGCCCTAGTCCTGCTACAGAACAGTGCCTCTGCATCTACCCCACTCACACCATCCCTCTGCCTTCACAGCTGGAGCATATTTCCTCTTTCACAGTGTCCCTGTAAGAGGTCCTATGCTGTGTTACTAAAATAACTGCTCTACAGCCTCAGGTTTCTTCCACTCAGGAGACTGCAACTTGCATGACTGCCCACAGGGCTTGTGTCTGAAATCAGCCCCATAGTTAGCTAGTAAATATATGCTAAGCAGATGATGCTCAGGAATGGAAGGGCATACTGAGGCCTTGAACCGGTTATACTTGCAGTCTAGAAAGGACTTAGTCTCCTTCTCTGTAGCAGCTCTCAGCTACAAGCTCTTGCTTCTTCCTCCAGCAGAGGACTGGGCTCACTGTTTCTGTTAATTGACTAAGTGCTCCTTGAAGTGTCTGTACTTCAATACCCAGCATTTCCCAAATTTTGGCCAACTTACATGGTTTGTGTTTTATGGCACCTAGAAGTCTATAGCTAGCATGAACCCAGTAACTTCAGTGTGTAAGCACTTCCAGGTCTGCCTATAGCCATCCGTACCTTTACTTCATTTACATCTGCTCTCAAGAGACTTATACAAGGGACTGGCTCACACTAGGAGGAGTATACATGTCTTAGTAAGAGAAAGAAAGCAAAAGCTTTTCAATCACTGTTAGTGAATAAGAGATGTAGGCCCTTTGAATTGTCCACAATACTGATTAAAAATAAAAAAGAGAAAAAAAAGGAATCACAGTATCACAAAATACGGTTATGTAACAAAATCATGATGCTTTGTTGGGCTGGAAGGAACCTACAGGATTTTGGAAATCTCTCTCTCCTGCTCTGCTAACACCCCTTCTTAGCTGAGTGCCCTTTCACTGGGAAGAGGGGATGAAGACAAAACCCAGCCCTAGGTGCTTGCCATGGTGCAAGCCATGATGGAGAGTGCCTGAATTCTCCACCTCCCCTCTCAACCTCCCAAAAGTGGGAACAGGTAAAAGAGAGTGCTGTGCTGGAAAGGACCCTACCTCCCAGCAATGAAGATAGGTAATTCAGGGCTCTGCTGGTCATTAGTGCTGGAGGGAATGCACATCTGATCAGCCAATGCACATCCAGGTGAAATTTCTGGGAAGGACATTTTAGTGTTCTAGCTTGCAAGCTGCAGCTAGAGGTGACCCACTACCAAGCCTTCTTTCAAGTACTTTCATGTATTAACAAGAGTAGTTTATGATTTGAGAAGTGTTTGTTGACCCGAATCTTCCTCATACTCTCTATGCTAACCTGTTCTGGCACAACTCTTTAACTTCTTTTGGCCAATAAATTTTCTCTTTCCTCACACACATGTTAGTACAAACATAAAAGAGATAACGTGTCAGAAAAGGCAGCAACTTACACAGGAACAAACTGCTATGGGTTCCTGCTTTGGTGCTGGGCACAACAGATTCCTCTAAGCAGAATCATCTGCTACAAAACTGCACCCAAAAGAGTTTCAGTTTTCTTGTGAAGTTTTTGATAATCTTAGTAAAACAGGGAAGTTACTTTCTGTAAATTCTCTACAGTCTTAACAGTGCCAGTCATTTGAACAGCTGCAGAAGCAGGACACTGCTTGGAGTTTTGTACTTTTCCTGCAGCAATCCAGAGATCTTATAATGGAAATATTTCCCTGTGCTTCAGTGAACTCTATTACTTATGGTAGGAGCTTACTTTGCAGAAGAAACTTTTCCTGAAGCTAAAATATCCTAAAAATGCCTGGAGACAAGATTTTACGCACTGTTCTTTGAAGTGGGCAACGGTGACTACTCATTGGAATGCATGGCTCTGATGACAAGTCAGAGAGCAAGACCAGAGACATGCAAAAATACCATATTTCAGTTTGGCGGTGAAAGTGATAAAAAATAGGAAAAATGTTTTATAGTGATCTTATATGGAAATTTCACGTTCTTTGACAAATCCTCCCTCTCCCTCAAACTGCATCGAGCAAGATGAGTTGTTCTAAGTGCAGCTTTTTGTTTCTGCTAATTTTTAACAAAAGCAAGTGATGTTTTGAAATGAAAGGTGCAAGTTACACATATAATTATGCATCAAGTCTTGGGACTGAAGTAGTGCTGTCTTATCAGCTATGGTACATGTTGGAGAGTTTCTTGTACTCAGCAGTTCAAATCTTTACCCAGATTAAAATCTTCTCTTTATCTGAATCAGAACAGGGACTTGTTTGTATGTTTCCAATAACCCATCCTGTGTGGCCTTTTCAGTTGGCTTTATCTCGTGCTAAAGCTGTTCCATTGCCTGGGGTAAGTAAGACTTAACCAGACCAGAGGACAACTCTACTGTAAGGCTTTGTCCAGCAGGGATAACACCATGATGCCACTGCTCTTCTTCCTCCTCTGTATTGAAAATGGCACCTAATTTACATTATTAAAGTGGCTCAGAAAACTAGTTCCAAGAGGAGGCACTCATGCTAAATGTTGCGCTGAGGCTCAAGATCCTCCAGGTGCTCCGAGGCCACACAGATATCACCAATACTAGAGATGGATTTATATACTCTATTTCCTATACGGAGAACAGCCTTTATGCTAAAGAAATTTTATGTTTTTCTGTGTTCCCTTTGAAGCAAATCTCCAAAAATCTGTCAGCTGATTTGATAGACTGCTCATAGAAAAGTGATAGTTCAGAATACATCTGTCTCAGTCCAAAGCTGCTGTTTGTCATTAATTGCTTATCAGCTATATTACATGTAACATGAGGTCACCAAAATCTAGAGAAGTATCTAATTAATTCAATACCCAGTACTCCTAGGAGGACCATATCAAGTATGGATAGATGCAAAACTCTTGAGCTCAACAGAGACCTCCTATACTTGTCACTAGGACCTACCTACAACTTCTCTTCTGCATAGTACTAAAAAAATACCTCACGGTTTTCCTGTGATGCAGTGAAAGAAACAGAAAGGCTCAAGCACTGCCTTTAGGCTGAGATGCATAAACGTGGGTAGAAACAACAACTGGATGTGTGTTGGAGCAGATTTAGCTTTTGGCACAAACATATACAAGTATCTGGGCTCTGATTTAGGAATGAAGAGCAGCTGAAGTAAGTTTTCTAAATTGTCTCAAATTGTTAAAATCACGTTGATGTTCAAATTACCATTGCTTTCCCTGACAGAAAGGTACACAGACATTTAAAAAGTCTATTCATGCACCCACTCACATCTGCATGTGCTTAAATAACCACATAAATAAGATTTAAGCGCGAGATGGATAGATCTGGAGTCAATTGGATTTGGCTCCTAAGTGCTACATCTTCTGTGATAACTGAATGTGTGTACTCCCAAGTCACATAGGTGCTTTTGGAAATTATACTCACTGCAGAGGGTTACTGGCACCATGCAGGAAGAGGCCAAGCATTTTCATTAAGTAATGGGAAAGCTATACAAGGATCTTCCATCTATAGATCTACCTTGTGTTTGTCTCAGGTTTTATGATCTCTCCTATTACCACAGTTTTAGGTTGCTTTATAGAACACAAAACCAGCAACAGCCAGGGTGTTACTCAAGAGCTGCTTGTATGCAGGGGGCCACAGCAGAGTTTGTTACTATTGCAAATTCTTTCTCGTTTATACTGGGAAACTTTATCCAGTAAGAAGGGTTTGCAGTATTCTGATCTGTGAACTGTAAATGCTGACATTAGAGGCAAGTGAGTGATTTCCAGAGATGAATGAAGTGCAAGAAGTATGATGGCAGCCTTTCTCTATCAACTGAGCTACCTCTGCTCTGCCTTGAGTCATACACTAATGCCACCATCATGAAGGATGTATGGGTCTGTTACAAGCCTGCTAAAATGTTTCCTCCACAGAAAAGATAGGCAGACCTAAAGTCTGCATGAAGGACCACACAAGATGGCCAGTGTGAAACATGGACCTGGCAATTTAAATAGATTCTTGTCTAAGAACAGATTACAATTTTCAGCCAATACATTTTTAATAATATCTATGTAACTAAATAGAAATATTGGCTTGCAGACAAATGGCTTTTAAGACTAATTATTGATCTCTTCTTGATGTTCAGAGATGCTTCTTATAGATTTCACTTGTAGCATGTTTCTTAGGAGTAAAGTTCAGCTTTTGCACACGGCTGGCATCACTCATATGTAAGTCCTTCCCAGTGTGATATTAAGGGATTTGAAGAGCTCACATATCTTGCGCTGGCCTTCTCCATGGCATGAAAATTTACCTTCATACCTTCAGTGTTAACCACTGAACATATTATTCATACAAGCATCAAGCACCTTCACAACCACATGCTACTATAAATTTAGATATTTAGTGATAAAAACCGAGTCAAAAGTCATTAATCATACACGAGCCAAGACCATACAGTGAAGTCAATGATTGGTTTTCAATGTAGACCATACAACTACTTATGATGGTTTGGATTCTTTTACCTATTCAAAAGGGAATGGTCTGTGCCTGAAAGTGTTCACAGTCTGACCAAAGTAATATTAATATGATAGCAACATTAATATATTATTTATATATTAACTACTAATATAGTGACATTAATATTATACATTAATATACCTACTGGGATGCACCTGTACTAGTATATCAGCAGTGAGAGGGCATGTTCTTGGCACTGCAATGCAGTGCTCTACTCTGGTAAGTATGGTCCCTGCACCCATCTGGCCCAGACCAACAGCATCCTCTCAACAACTCCCCATCACAGCTGAGGAGCTAGCACAGGCCAGGGAGCAGCCCCAAGAAGCTCTCTGCATGCAGTCATCCTGCTTTGGAGGGTGAGAGTTTAGTACTACATACATAGGACATTCCTGCCTGCTGGACTTGGTGCCAGAGAGAAGTCCCAGGCACATTTAATTTTCTAGTATACTACCACAGTCTTGGAGTCTGGTCATACAACAGCATCTAAAGCAATGGACCTGACCTATGGGCCCTATCCTTACAGTCTGCATTTAAAGCAAGAAAGAAACAGAGATCAGAGAAGAAGATAACAGTAAGACAAGGTGTCATGACACTCAGGTTGCCTAACCATTGTCAGAAGTTGGAAGAAGAAGAGAGGCAAACAGCTGATATTTAGTATACATCACCTAAGTTCAAGACAGCCAACAGAACTAGAGTTTTTGATGTTAACCATACTAAGGACTGATTAACTATATGAAAGTTTATTACTTTCCTGCATTTCTTACTCTATGTTTTTCCCTTATACTGGGCAATTCGCTTAAGTTTCAGAAATAATCTTTCTCATATTTCAATCACTGGTGCTTTCAAAATGCCATTGCTCTTGCACCTGAAGTTTTCTCTCCGTCTGTTCCCCTGCTCCTCTGTGCACCTGCTTGCAGAAGGTCTATCAACTGTAAAAACATACCAAAGGGGGGGACGCGCTCCATTTCTGTCGAGCAGACGTTCTCCTCATGTGCCCATCTGCCATAGGTGGCAGAGTAGATGATAAGGAACTTGGATTCCTGACAGTGGAGTTTCAGTTCCTGGTTTTCACACGCTGATTTGGTTTTGTATTCAGCTAAAATAGAAGCAAATAACAATATGGTAGCATGAGGCAATTTACTCAGCTGGACTGTTAATAGCAAATAGCAGCATGACAGAAAACAGCTTTTCTGCAAGTTCTGTTGCGAGTGATATGTGGCACTACTACAATCAGAGACAAAGCTAATAGCAAAGCGGAGTGTTTCCTCCAACTGAATTGCTCCCATATGACTATCTAAAGCCTCCGGCCCCTTTTTGAAAGGAATTAAAAAGTTAACTTGTGCCAATCTCCTCTCCCAGTGGAACAGCCTCCCCTCTTCCTGCCTGATTTCCTGGCTTGCTTTCCACCACTGCTCAGTAGGAAAGGCCTCGTCCCTTCCTTTTGTCTCTCTCTGGGACAATGTTGCATTCTACGCCTACTTCAGATGCCCGCCTGAGTGCTGAGAGCCTCCAACCGTTCATCAATCATGGGGATGGCTGGCATCACCCAGTGCCACTGCATACAGCACTGAGCGAGTGCCGAAGAATGGGAGGCACAAAGGCATAGGGACGCGCTATGTATCCTGAGCCAGACAGTGCTCTCAGCTATATTTGCATGGCTCCCCCAAGGTCAGTGGGTTTCCCTGGGTGCGACTATCCAGCATGGGCTCATTTGAAAGTTTTGCTGACAAAGCAATGTGAATCAGGAGCCTGAGAAAAATACACCCCCTCCCTTTCTCAGCTGGCACAGGCACACTGGCAGCGCTCTCAGCACAGAGGTGGGGAAGCCAGTGAGATCATCTTCCAGACAGCATAGTTTATCCGTCCTAGTCAACTGGTTAAAATCTGCCATCTGGCCAAGGAGGTCTCTTGCTGGCCTAAGCAGCGGTCTGCTTGCAGCATTTTACTGCTCAAGTCTTCCCAGTCTAGGTATGGTAGCAAACCTTTTTACTGCAGATAAGGCCAGGGAGAAGTTTATTCTGCTCCATTTTTTTGTCCTTCAAAAATGTGAAAACAGGAAAAGGAGGTTCCTGAGCTGAGCAGGAGAAAAGGGAAACCTTATTGTTACTGAGTGGTATCCCTGCGAGTGGAGTGTGGGTGGTGGTGCTAGGGGACCTGGAGAGAGAAAACCCTCCTGTCTATTCAATAAAGAAAACATTATTGTTTCATTTAGAATAGAACGGATTAAAAAAATGGGTTAATGTTCTTGGTAATAGTCCAGTTTTCTTCCATTCGAGCTCATCAGCAGTCACAAGTTTAAGTCTAAAAAAGAATTTTAAAAAATACTTGACCTGCTGCAGATTGTTACTTCTGCAGAAGCACCTGCCATACTGTACACCCATGAGGATCATGCCAAGAAAACGGAGGCTCTGACCCAAGGGCTGATAGCCTAAAGCTGGGCTTTGTATCTGTACAGATGTGCTCTGTGGTTGCCGGAGAGGCTATGGAAATACAGACAACAGAAACAAACCTGCAAGTGGTGCAAGACAAGGGTAACAATACAGCAGAGACCTCTGCAGAGATACAGCAACAATATTTCTAAACAGATGAAAAACTAAGGGATTCAGGCAATTGCTTAAGTGCCCACTTGAAGGCAAGGAGACTATAAAATATACTTAAAGTTATACCCAAGTGATTTCCTGAGTAAGGATGTTTTCCACAGCCAAGCCTAAAATATTGGTATCTTACCTACAAATATAAATTCCCTGTCACATGAAATCACGTAATTTGCACTGGAACTGGACTATTCCTCAATTCTGAAGGCAGCATTTGCTGTTAAATACACTTTAAACCAGCTTTTGTAAAATTCAGATCACAGAGAATATTATATATTCAAGGTAGCTCCTTTCCAGTGGGAAAAATATTAAGCAGCTTATAAAAGTAACAAACAGGATCCTAATCCACTTTTGATAGTAAAAAGAGATCTCTAATGACACAGACACAGCTATGATATTCAAATCCATCTACTATTAATAATGTAGTAATTGTAATATGTAAAAAATAAAAGTTAAACTATTAAGATAATAAAACAGATATTAAAATTTTAATTTCAGACATATTTTTTCCCCTGATGACTGGCCCAGTAAATCTTCCTGGGAATTCTTGTGTCAGTGCTTTGCCAAAGGTAACATCTTCCTACGCCATTCCCGTATCTCTGCTCTGACTTCAATACTCTGCATAAATTGACCCTTCAGTTTGCTTGCCACCCCTGTTCCTATTCCACCAGTGATGTCTATCTTAATGCTCTGATTAAAGAAAATCCCTTTTGTGCCTTCTCCTTTAGTTGTGGGATGGTATTTCTGAGTTGGCTGGTGAACCTACCCATAAATCATCATTCAACTATTGTCTTTGGGACCCATTTCAGCCACACTGGGGATTAGCTGCCAAAAAAAGCTGAGCCTCCAGGCTACTGGGGCTTGTTCTCATATACAATAGCAACAAGAAAAACAATTAAAAAACACCAATAGATGAAACCTCATGATGATTGTCTTAATCTTTCTTACACTTTTCTCATGTTTACAGAATGCATTCTCTTTGAGGCAGGATTTGCCCCTTCACCTATCAACATCAATTACCTGCATAGAATACAGGTGATTATACAATGAACTTCTGTAATAAAGCTAGCCATGCATGTGTATCCTCCAGCTATTGTTCCATAAATGGGACATAGTAACAGAGAATCTTTGAAAGCTTTGGTCCTACCTCCTTAAGTGTTTTTGCATATTCCTTATTATGATATCTTCTTCATCATTTGGATCCTTAGCCCAAGCATCTGGTTTTGCTGTTCAGCTCTATCTTTCTAATATGACATTATCATTGCCATCTCTTTAAAAATAATTTCCAAAACATTTTTTCTTTCTAGTCTGATGTCTGGCATCTGACTATCAAACCACACTGGTCATTCAGTTGGCAGCAAGCACACTGAAGTTGCAAACACAATGGAGAGCCAAGGTAAATTAGAAAAAAACAATTTGCTATTAATCTAAGAGTCTCAAAACTTCACATGGATTTATGCAAAGCCTTGTGCAGTGGCATTTTAACCAAAACAAACAACAAAACACACACAAAAACACATTTGCCTGATGTGGATTACTTACTAGGTTTGCATTTAAAGGAGACAAGGAGGAATTTAGTGGTCCCTGGACACAGATCAGGTCCAAAAACCCGACTATTGACAAGGAGTTGGCAGGATCTCAGGTTTTGGCATTCATCCAGTACTTTCTAGAACAACGGGCAAAAAGGATAGGCTTGAAAACAAGGTATGAAGCTATACAGCAATGAGAACACTTAGTTGTACTTTGTTCTATACAGGACAGAAATCATTCCTTCACAACTTTTTGGCTATAAACATGTAAGAAACATCTGTATCATTGGATTTAGGCCACATCTCTACTGGACTTTGAGTCATGGCCAAGTTTATGGGAACACATTCATCACAGCAATGCCCATGGCAACATAGGATGCTACCAGTTTGCTGCTGTTTGTCTCCTTTCCCTCTGCCCTGAGCCGGTCGGCCAGATGTCGCCGTGTGCCACCACAGCCTCAGTGGTGCTCGGGACACTGTGCAGAGCCCAGAGCAAGTGGGAACACGCTCAGCCCCCAGCCTCTTCACTGATGTGCCTGAGGTACTCACACACTCCTGACAGCATTTATGGGAGTGCAATGTCCAGGTGAAGCACGGTAACTCAAAAAGATGTCTTTTTAACCACTTCATCTTGGTCTACTTAAGTTTACCTGATCATGCTCTGTAATATCTTCACTTGAAAGAGTTATAAATAATGACTTGGTGTGCTCAGTGGCACTTAAGCACCAACCTAGCTTTAAGCCATATGTAGGACCTCCTGCTTAAGGGGCACTTACTTCTTGCTTGCAGTTACACACATTATCAGATATTTGCTTGACTTGCCACTTGAACAAATTTCAGAATTGGTTGGATTGGATAGCACAGATGTGCCTGTCTATCCTAAGCCTGCTTGTCTTATTTTTTTTTTTAAATGCTGTTCTAAGGCCATTATGTACCCCAGATTTTTTGGCCCAGCAATATACCATGGTTCATACTGTGCTGCTTCACTGGGAGTAGCAACTGAGGAGGACAATAAAAAGGTCAGCAGTGTCATATGCAAACGGTCATGTGGGCCCTCTCCGAGTCCAGCAAAAGGACTAGGTACTCCTAGTGCTCACATTAGTGTTCCCACTTCACCAGTGGTTTCGGAGCTGAGCTATAGAAAATATGAAGACATTGCGCAAGATGAGTCTGAGTCCAGTTTTTAACACAGTCACAAGCCAAAGCACCTAAAAAAAACCAGTTTAAATGCAGCAGTGTACTTATGAAATTCTTATTCACCTTCAAAGCCCAGTTTAGAGAGGGCTTTTTATACACTATTTTTGGATAGTCTGTGTTGTTGTGCCCATGATTCTTGATGTTTAAAATCACAGCAGGCTGCAATAAGGAAGGGGTTGTCTCCCGGTCACCCACTCTTAACACGAGTAACTGTAAGATACCATTCTCTGATAGTTTTAGGTACTCCTGTAAAATCTATGGGAATTTTTGCCTTGTTTCTCAATAGAAGGGGTCTCAGTCATACCAAGAGGCCAAATCACAAATTTACCACTATGATAGCACAAGCTGCACTCTTGTTTCCAGGCTGAGAGCGTTGGCAGTGGCTGAATCTCTCCTGTCATCCCTGGAAGCCATCCCTCCCAAGCAGAAATGATACACATTGGCAGCACATTGCAGTGAACCTATAAACCTCTTGCCTTTTTGTTCCCGTTGGTAGAAGAGGACTTGCATCCAACACTTTTTGAGCATTAAGTGCACTCTAAAGAGTTTAAAAGGGGAGGAAAAGCACAGCAGACTTAATTTTATCAGTCAATTCTTCTTTTACAGAGTTGCAAGTCAAACAAATAATTCCTCCTTAATTGGGATGGTTCTGGAACAGGCCAGTGAAACAGAGTTACATCTATAGTAAGTGCAGATAGCTGTCCCCTACTAAGTCATCCGTTTGCACCTAAGCTGAATCAGCTCCTGTGCATGTTTGTATTTTCTCCTACTTAATGCAAACAGCAGTCGCATTTTCTGTCACATTGCTGTGCAAAAACACACAACCACAAAAGCAAACAATGATACTCAAAATGAGATAGCACTGGGCTGTTAATATCTTGAGACAGATCTAACTTTGCAGCGATCCTTTTAATAGGAGGTACCTGTAAAAAATGCCTGTTATGTTTCCTCCCAGCTGCAGGGTAGCATCATGCCCGATTATGCAGACTGCAGATGCAGTTCCAAAGTGAAGGGGAGGAGGGATGAGATCACTGGTGCTCTTTTCTAACAAATCAGTTTACAGGATGTGTCTCTTCTCCTTGACAGAACCGGACTCCCTGAGATGCAGAGCATTCCTATCTCTCACATTCGTGGCCTCGTCAAAATGCTTTCATGCCTTTGATCAGTGACAGTGCCTGAATGATGATGGTAGTTTATACAACAGTTATCCCATGCTGTGCTTACTACATTCAAGGGAAAAAAATGCCCATGGAGACCTCACAAAGGCACACACAAGCCCAAAATAATCATTGGTGTTACTTCACTGTAGTCAGTAAAATGACATCAAGGATGCATCTGGCCTACTGTTTTTGGTGGAGAGACGTACTTTCACATGGCCCATAGGTCATGTCTGGAATGTCTTTAGAAGTTGCAGTACAGCACAGGCAAGCCACACTTATAAAATTGCCCTAATACCGTTTCTGGGGAGAGGGTATTACTGCCAAACCACTACATAAAACTCTTCAACTCACTACTGGTGGGAACAGACATTCCCTGTTGTCAAGAAGCAATGTGTCAGCTGCCAGCACAAATGTTGCAAACTTCATCAAAGCTTCTGTAGAGCATTTACAACAGCTTCACCAACAGAACATGTTCAGATTCCACTGACTACTCATTTTTGCAATGATTTACTGGGCTTTTTCACCATGATGAAACAAGCCTTTGACAGCAGTGTAAGTCAGACCTTCTGAGCCTTGTTACAAAAGCCTCCACAGCAGAAAGTAGTAATTTATGAAGTATAAATCATTTTAAGCTATACTTAAGCGGGCCCAGCAAACAAACCATAGGATATTACTGATACAAATAATGTATTCATAGAAATGAAGTTATCTGCAGAAGTGCTTAGGATCTGCTGTTTAGCTGTCACGATGCCTTTTCGGTGAGTGAAGATAGGCATGGAACAAGCCAAATGCCAACCAGAATGCCATCTTATTCAGTGGATATGTAACCCAGCTCTGTCCAATGTTTGTATCCTCTCCTGGGGACAAGGAGGACCTGTGTGATGGATTAAGACTGGTCTGCTCAGTCATGACCAGCCCTTGATTAGAAGGAAATTGATTATTTTAGGGAACTTTGAGAATGGGGTTTCCAAAGCAAGGCTTATCAAAACAGAAAGCAATCTACAAAGCTTTCACAATCCTACAGTAATATCCTGCTGGCCAGACAAATCCTTTCAGTTGTAATATTTTTGACCGTAAACTGACATAGACATGATGTCATTTCATTCAATGTTGTGAACACTTGCTGTTTTCACACAGCATAGCTCACCTCATGGAAACCATCAAAAACATTCTGTGCATCAAGAACCTTTACAACATGCGATACCTGCAAGGAGGTGGGTGCCACACAGTTCACGGGTTCTGTCATCCTGGTTTCAGGCTCCTGAGTACTACACATGTGGTAGTCTTGCCCGTAAAATGCTGACTGAACACTTATTGTTGAATGCCGAGGACAGCGTAGACTCAAATGTTCCCCATCGCAGGCATAGGCAGTATGATTTTGCAGAAGTTTGGTTAGGTAACCTAGAAAATATTCAGCTCTGTTACAACTAGTACAGGAAATGACAAGCTCATTAGATAATAAGAAAACCACAATCAGTCTCTGGAAAGGGCACTGTAGTCAAGGTTATACGTATGGCCCGCTGCCACACCACATGGTTCTGTGAATGGGTCAACCTTTACATGCTAGTAATGCTCAAGTCTGGAAAACAAGAGGTCGTGTGGCAGTGAGTCAGAGCCCTCCCAGCACTCCAGCAGCGGCACTATGTCGGAGATGTCATTTCAGACTATACATGGGCTCAGGCCCTTGCCAGTCATGGCTGCTAACAATGCCAGGGTGTGTTCACAGGAGTCGGAAGGGCTATTACCTGGTTTTGCAGGCTAGACTCTTGCATTCCAGCTGGCTAAGGTATTCCTTACACCTCATCTTAAATGATGCTTTGCACTTTTGGGCTCCTAGGCGGTTGTGTTTCACACAAGTGATTCCCCCTGTATCACTGAGTCAGATGCCAGGGTAACAGAGGAAAGGTGGTGCATAAGTCCTGGACACCCTAGGTGCTGGACAGAAACCCAGAAGTAAGATACACAGAATTTTGTATTTGCTAGAGAGTTTGTCAGTGTTACCAGGGGAGGGAGAGGTAGGATCTGTATGCAGCTGTCCACCTGTACCATTCGTTTTCATCTTCTAATAAGTAAGCTCATGAGCAGCAGAGCTAATGACAGCTGGTTTTCTGATTTGTATTTCACCGTGTATTGTCTTTAGCCAAGATTTCTGTTATCACCACAAATATTTATAGATTTAACCTCCTACTGCCCTTCTCTCTGCTCTGCAGAATACTTTACTGGAAACACGCAGGCTACCTTTAACCATTACAAATTAGCCATTGTGACGGGAAACTATTAGGGGTAATTTAATTCAAAGACTTTCATCACCTATATTTATGAAGCTTTGATATCTCTAACACTCTGTCACACTTGATAGAAATCTATCTTTAAGCGGAAAAGGTTTGTGGGTGAAGGGGAAGAAAAGGTGTGACAGACAGGAGAGAGAAAGGATACAAAATACCAGTCTACAAATGAAGCAATATCCTTCCTCATCCCTCATCCAAAAACACATGGAAGTTAGGCCCCAAACCACTTTTTTCCCCATGAGTTCTGTGACAACCTAATATACTACAATCAAAGCAAATCTGTTTTCTAATTCTTCCACTATTAGCCAAACTTTTTATTAATGTGCATACAATAACTATATTTGAATAGTTTCCTTATTCTTATGCATGCATTAAATTCTGCGTAATTCTCTCTAAAATCAATTCCCAACTTCCAGAACACCAAGTTCATCCACATTCACATCAAAAAGCCAGACAAAATTCTCCAAATCCAACATATTAAGTAATGAGAGCACTAAGAGCTTCCACCAATTTATCTGAGAAAAGATTTGTATAAGTTTTAAAACTGAGATGATGATTACTTATGTATGTTTTTAATTTCAAAAATTATAATTTTCCTATCTTTGCCTCTTTTCCAAACATGTAACTGGTCTAATTAAAGACAAAAGCTAGCATCTTCTCCCCAGAAGCCTTGCTTACCCCATTGTGGTGACAGCAATGTTATTACTGTTAAGTATAACAGAGAAAAAAAACCAAACCATATTTTCTTGTTTTGGTGGCTGAATTAGAACTATAATGGCAAGATTTTTGTATCGTTAAAAGAAAAATTAGTTTTCTCAAAGAAAATACTGAAAAAGTTTGTTCATGCCATTTGATTTTCACACTTTTTGCCCTTTTTAAACCTTTCACCAAGGATGAGCAATTTAAAAAAGGGTTTTTAAACAGAAATTTAAGTATTTCAAGTAAATGATATGCAAATAAAATATTTCAGTTCTCTGGCATCTTTTCCAGCTCCAGCTGTGCAACTGTATAGGAAAATTCAGCTCCTCTATCAATTACTAAGTCTGGAGAAAGGAGAAGCCTGCTCTGCTAATGTCTTTGCTGTTCCTCATCTAGAGCCCAAGAGAGGACAGGAGTCAGCTAGATGCACCTTCCACTGCAGCAAAGATGCAGGTGAGTTCCTTGCCTCATTGAACTCAGTCTGAGCACTGGCACTAAAATCAGGATGAAGAGAATTTCATGCCCTGTATTTGCAGTTTAGATCTCAGCGAGACCAGCCCAGCAGAAATCCCCATGGCTTCTCACAGGCTAAAAAAAACCCAAAACCAACAAACCAAAAAAACAACAACAAATCCATTCCCTACATTTTCTGTGTAATTGAGATCACAAATAATTGAGCTTTACTGCCAGAGCCACTCCTCTGTCAACCTGCTCCTGAAAGGTGCTGAGTATCGCTAGGAAAATGGGCTGAATGCCCAATTGCACCCAAGCGACTTTGCTACGGTCCGATACTGTAAAGGGGCCTCCAGTGGCATTTACCGCTGCTGAATGCCTTTGACATTGCCATCACAGCATAAAGGGCCACAGTGTAAAAGAGTATTGAGCCCAATGTGAGTTGTGGGCACTCAACACCTTGACAGATTTAGCCTGACATTTGTAATCATTTCAATTCTTCAGGTTTTAAGTTACTTGGAGCCAAGAGTGCTGTATACAAAACAGCCCAGTATTCCCTAAAGAATATCAGCTATGTTGTGATTTGGATGAGTTCCCTGGCATCTTAACTGCTACTTTGATCCTGCAAATTCCTAATCCAGTATCTAAGCACCTTTCTCCAACAATTGCAACTATTCAATCCTTTAAAAAAAATGTTTTTTTAAAAAAACTTGCTCTGATTCTGTATAAGCAATATGGTTCACTTGTAAAAATAGCATTAGATGGGCTGGTGAAAATAAGACATCATGCTCTCTGGCCTTCCAAGTGGCATTTAAAGTGGCTCTGCTGTTATTAAAATCCTTGTGTATTTGCACACAATAAAGGATAAAAATAGTAATGGAAATTGGCTGAAACCTAATGTTCTCTGATAAGAGAAGTCATGACGTACTAGTATCTAATTGCTCGTCTCACATGGCAGACCATGTAAACCTGCATTTTTTATTACTATACACACAGACCATGTAGACACAGGTGGAGTGGTCAGCCCTTTGCGAAGAGCGGTGCTGACTGGGCAGCTCACAGCCAACGCTGAGAAAGAATTCCCGCTCGAAAAGTCACAATTTCCTCTTGCTCTACCCTGAAAAACTCCAGCTTCTTTGCACTCCTTATGCTGGCCCTCTTCACATAACACCTGCCCTGTGCTCAGCAAGGGAATAAAATTTTCTCAGCAGCTGCCGCCTCTCAGCCCAGTCCCAAAGCGGTGCTTGTGCAGGAGGGAGCAGTTTCCAGTTGCTTTCCCTCCTTTCCCAGGCAGCGTGGCCTTGCAGTCACCCTGGTAGAAAGCTTCATCTTCTTGAGACCATGAGTATCCCTACATTGTTTATCAAATTCTGTACAGAAACACATTTCCCCCGAGGCAGAAAATTTAGCCAAACAACAATGTAAAGTTAGGGGAAAAATATGTTCTTATCTCTACAATTAATAACAGCCGTGATTATCAGGAGAGAGGGCATTGTAACAGTTGAATGGGTCTGTCACTCTTTCTGAGGCATGCTTCCTTTTCTGCATTTCTCTCAACTGGCACAATTAAATCAGGTCATCCAAAATAGACAGCAGGGTTGTGTCACCGTCCAAATCAGACAGCAGGATTGTGTCACTTTCAGGCACCGGCCCAGCACATTGCCTGGGCTACAGGCACTTCAGGGCACTATTTGTTGTTCAGAATCTCTCATTTTGTATTTGTTTAATTAATCAATATCTCTTAGTTGTGAATTCTGAGAGAACTTTTTTTTTTAAATATCTAATATGGGAGCTAGAGGCTGTGCTTGGACTACAACACACCTCTAAGTCCTGGTCCCCTGCATGTTAGGGAAGTACTCGCTAGCTCCTCTCCGGCCAGCACATGAGGAGATTCCCTTCCACTGGGAAGCAGGGCACAGGAAGGGCTGGAGCACAACCGCGGCTCATCCCCACATGGATGGAGTGAGGTCATGGCTGCGTGTGTGCCTGGGCTGGGAAACTCCAAAACCTGTGAGTTACCGGGTTTCTTACCCCGAGCAAACAGAATCTTAAGCAGACCCTACAAAAAACCTTACATGACTTAATGTTTTGAACCTAATGTTGTTTTTTTTCTCTTTGTTTTCTGGGTTGTTGGGTGTCAGAGGGGGAAGTGGTGTTCAGCTACAGCAGTCACTTTTTCAAGCATTATTCTGCAATGAGGAGGACTATAGATTTCCTCTTTCTTTTTTCAAAATTAATAAATGTCACTCTTCTTTAAAATAATATGAAACTTTATTAAAAAAAAGTCAACTACTGTGAGAATTGTCTAAATTAGAAAAACTTGGCAATGCTGCAGTGTCCCAATAACATCTCTATGCCTCTGTGTGAAAGCCCCACTAGGAGCTTTCCCATTTACCCAAGACACACATTCATAAACAATGTATGGGGTGCTCTGCATACAAAATCACATACAAGACATTACAGACTGGCTCAGAAGTTAAGCCTGAATCATATGGCAATAAACAGATCCCATTGATATGAAGGCCAGAAGGTATCATCCCACCCAACTGTCTGCATAACCCAGACTACTCACTCATTGTAACTTTTTACTGTGACTCAAAACACCAATGCAGAATCCAAGCGTAATCCTTTCTTCCAGAATTAGCCAAATTAGTCACAGCATCCACTGTGTTGACAAAGAACTTCAACTAAAAAAACATAGCACCAGAAAAACACACAAAACACTGAGGCTGAGCAGCTGAACAAAGCTTTAAGCCTTACTGATCACTTCTTGTTGCAAAGGAGGACTGATAAACTGCAGTAACAATGACAGACAAAAATAACTGGCCTAAGAGAGTAAACACTGTAAATAGATACCTCTTTCTGTGAAATAGAGCTCTTAAAAAGTTATAGTTTTTATACTCGACATTTGCTCCTGGCATTATTGCTTTGAATAGCAACAATAATGGTAGTAATGAACCCAAAGGTATGAAAATCCAGAAAGAATTTTTTTTTTTCTCTTAAAAACACTGAAAAGCTGGGAACTTAGAAAGTTTCAGTTTAAAAAAATAGGAGTACCAAAAAGCCTGGAAGTGGTCAGCTAAGAGATGGGTTACGTCTCCCGTGTACGGCACAGGAAAGTACAGGTTACTCAGATTTGCTGGATTCATTCCTCATGGTGGAGGACTCTAACACAAGGTCTTAAGGCCCTTTTTCAGTTTCAGCATTAGAGTAAAAAAGAAGAAATGTGTATATTCTGTCCAGCCCCACTGCACTGGCATGAACCTCACCATACAGAAGCATCAAGGAGAACAGCATTTCAAGCTGTGTGTCTAATGCCTAGCACATATTAGATGCAATCTCAGCGTTGACTGATGTAATGTCTTTTTGGCAAGAGAGCAGCTTTGCAATTTAATATTTTTAGAGCCTGAAGCTGAGTAACACACAGCCTATGAGGATTCTCAGAATCGGGCCTTCATATACAGATTTAGTAGTATTAGTTCCTGTGCATCGTTCAATCTAGCTTAATTAGCACAGTAGTTTGCTAGCTTGTTTTAAAGACATACAAATCCATTTTAGATCAAAATAGATTGAAATAGCACACATATTGTTGTGGGAGTCCCAGAAGGCTAATCCATTCCGTAAACCTACATCAGCTCCTGCAGTTGTATGAAGAACTGTGCCAACAGTCATTAAAAATACACTAGCAAGATTGGCAAGTTTAAAGGAAGAGATCTCATGTGGTGATAGCAGAATTGTTGATAAACTCTACTACAAACACCATTAAAAGCATCAATCTGATATTTATTGGTATTTGGGATCCAGCTGCAGTATTTCTCCAGCAATGTTTTCTCCATTGGTTTGTGAAGGAAGCACTGAAGAGAAATTAACCCCTAAGCTTCCTGCCCCATCCCCTCTGCCATACCCTCCACTGGTCTTTAGAGGCAGCTACGCCACAGACCATGCTGTTCAGGGTTACTGCATAATCACCGCTTTCAGAGCGGGCTGTGTGTGTGGGTATGACAGTGCCTATTTGGCTCCATTCACAGAAGCAAGGATCTGCCTCTTGTAATTCTCTTTAGTCTCTTACCTCAGTTGTCTGCAAGTTCTTTCTGTGGTAGCTCTTTTTTAGAATTGGTAATCGTGACAGAGGGCAAAATGTTATCCAGGAAAGACACTGTTTCTAAAATTCACAACACACTGTTTCTTGCCCCATCATTTTATTCTTTTTCATCCAAGTGCCTTGTAAGCATACTGTCATTCTAGCCAGACTTGGTCTTACAGTCTTGTATCTTGTCTTGTAAGAAATACCCTTAAGAAGAAGCATTGCTTATTCTACTCACTGTTCAGAAATGAACACAACAGCTTCACTCAGCAGATACACATAAATACCCATACTTGCTTAATATATGCTTTCTTGCATAGTCACTAATTTCAGTTAATTCCCCTCCATTGCTTATTTTTTTCAGCATGCCTTTTTCCACTATTCCTCTCAACACTCATACTTTTACAAGTGAGTGCTATCCTACTAACTTCACCCTTTTGCTTGTACTGTGGGAGATGGCATGAAAAGCTGGTTTGCCATGCAAGGAAAATAATTTTTGTATAGTCACTGTATTTTTTATATTATCTAAACCTTCTTGATATGGGGATAGATGTTCACTTGGCAAAACCAGTGGTAACCTAATTTCACTGATAAGCTAGTGACCATAAAAAAACTTTCCATTTCCAAATGTCTAGTTTGGTTTCAGAGCATCCAAAGCTGTTGCGTTTCTCAGAACCAGTCCACGAAGAGTTTTCAGTTGACCATTTCTAAAGGAGATGAAGTTTATGAGATCATGATCTCTGTCCATCTGCCATTCGCTTACTCAACAACATTTAAGCTCAATGGCCATTTTTCAAACCTGAGGAGTACATGGCTTAAAGAAATAAAGTTCCTACAAGTTTCATGAAAATTGAAGCCTGAGCTGACAGGTCAAAGTAAGAACTGTCACTTCTAACTCAATCTAATTGATTAAAAGTCAACTGGCTGCTAAAGAGACTACATATTTACACTGGAGAGCTAATCAGCCTGCTGCTAATTTGTTTTCACTGGCCTTAATGACAGATGAAGGATTAAGCCTTCAATAAGAAAATGCTTAAGTTAAAAGTGAAAATGCTTTCGGCATAGCATGGCAATCAAAGCAGGCATCAGTGATGAAGACATCAGTCAGGTTTTCCACGAACTGCTTTATCAACATGGGTGCTTTCCTAAGGAAATTCTCTTGTTTAGTTATTTCCCTCATAGTCATACCTCATGGATCATAACCATCTTATTGAACCTACTGATCACTGTCTGCTAAATCTGAGGGTCAAATTAAGCAAGAGCTTCATTCCACTTAAGCCAGAGAAAGGACCCAGGTAACCAGCAGATAATTCAGCATAAAAACACATTCAAAACTCTGGTATGTGAGCAGAGTTTATTCAGTGAGTAGCAGCACATGCAAGAAGCCAAGCCATGAGATCTTTTTGGAAAAACAAAACCAAGACATCATGAAGAAAGTATAGACCTCCTGTAACTTTTTGGTTATGCCAAATGGGCATTATTTCTCCAGGAACCACATAAGCTTTTCATATCCATGCCACTCAGCTCAGACTTGCAGTTATGTGAATTAAATTTTTGCAGAGTGGGAAAATCCATGAATCCTGCACTCTCAGACCAGATGCCTATTCTCTCTCTCATATCCTCCCACAGCTGTTCTCTGTTTCCTTCAGACCTACAGTTTCATATTCCCTTGTGCTGTTTCCTTGGAGTGGTGCTTATGTCGTTGTGTCCCAATGGTTTTCTGAGGAAATCAGAGATATCCCTATGCACTTCCTTTTTCTCATTCATTTTCTCTTTTTATGTCCTTCTTCCCTTCTTGTGTTAGGAAGAGGCAAATTATTACTGATTCCCAAAGATTCTGGTCTGTAGTAAACTCCTTGCTATGGTCAGTCATACTTCTCTCAGCTATTCCGTGAAGCCATAGGGGCAAACACTTGTCCTGGGACTTAATATGGAACTATTACCACAGAAAAGGAAGATTTTCTCTGTCCGACCCTAAGATGCTGACAAGAGGTATGACACTGTTAAGGGAGACTGTGAGGGTCTTTTCTGCCCTTGCCAAAAAATCCTCCTTTTGACTGGAGATAGAGCAGCCTCTTCTAGTGCCATTAACACTAGAAGTAACAAGAGAAAGGCTCAGCAGGCAGCAACTGCTTCTGGAGACAGAATGAGTGAATCATTATGCTCAAGAGATTGCAAAGTTATAATCTTCCCAAAGACTGCAAGCAGGAGAACCTCAGGGACTAGAGGAAAATATGTTTGAACACTTGGATTTATGAACTTGAACTTCCATGCAAACTTGAGGCGGGGGGGGCTGTTCATTACCAGCTCCTCAGAAAACAACATACAGGTTTCATTTTGCAAACAGAACTCTGATTCAAACTCTGCCGTTTTTGTATTCCCATATATATTTGACACTCAAAAAATCAGATAAATTAGGCATCAGGAAATTTGCCTATTGAATCACCAAGTCCATCCTCTGGCAGCTCATAGATCTGCAGTGGTGTGATGGCGTATAGTACCACAAGTCCAAGCGAGAACAGAAAAAAAAAACCAAACAAAAACAAAACCCAGAAAACCCTTACGCTCATAGCCTGATGATTTTCTTTACAACAACATTTCATCATCCCCAACTCAGTTTTAGCCTGAGGAAATGAAAAGTCCAAAATCGCAAAATTATTCTGAAAAATCAATGCTTGAGTTCCCATCCAAGAATAAATACAATGAAGAAAAATAAACAAGTATTTGTGGGTTGAGACCCTCATACAAAGCCCAGTGAAATCCTTGGGAATCCTTCCAGTGACCACAGGCTTTCAATCAGGTCCTATATTATGAGTGATGTTTTAAAATTAATTCTAAATTAAGAGCCAAACATCACTGGTATTTAATTTGTTGCCAGAAGCCACACAATAGACCTTTGAAACAAAACTCTTAAAATGCATAGAAATTCAGATGAAATGACTCACCAATGCTGAACAAATAAGGCACAACCACGCCTCCTTCTGTTCTTCAGCTCCCTTTAATACAGTATTTTCTCTGTGTTTGGTAATATATCAAAGTATTTCCATTTTAATTGTAGATTATGGTTGGCAGATGACAGAATTCTCATAACTGGTGACTGGTCAGACAGTGCTTTCTCTGTCTGGGGACACTTCCATCAAAATCTGAGTACTTATTTGGAACAAGTCTGTAACCCCTTTCTCTAATAAAGCTAAGACTGTCTGGAAGCTCTGTCTTACTAAGAAAGGTATCGTCAGCAGATGGAATAGGAAGGCAGGGGGGAGCTAATCCCTGCTATTTATTTTGAATAAAAATAACATATGATGTGTCAGGTGTCAACAATCTGCACAGTGAGAACAAAGAGAGTTCCTGCCCCAAAGATGTAAGAATCTGAAAGACAGCCTCAAACATGTTGGTCTTGGAGCAGTGGAGCTCAGGAAGTCAGGCTTCCTATAGGTTTGTGTCTCGTGCCTGAATTTCCCAACATCTGTTGTAGGGGTAGAGCATCACACTACACTTTAACTCACTTCAGGAGAGCTTTTGGAGCAGCATCCTTTCTTGGGGATGCTAGTAGGGCCTAGCTGCTTTCGCTCACAAAATGCATAGGAACCTAAAAGGACCAAAGCTTTTACTTCTCTAACAAGGATGATTCAATCTGATCAGTGTATTTAACAAAAAAAATTAGGCAAAATCCACATCTAAAATGGGATTTCATAAGCTACACTTCCTCAGGAAAGCAGCAAGAACTGCAGAGGCAGGCCTGAAACAAAACCTTGGATCTCAGCACCATGATCTAAGCTAAAATCTCACTTCTGACACACAACTCTGTTCCACGGAACAAATCCCAGATCCAAACCCACTCCACTTTGCGAAACTTTAAACCAGACTTTGAGATTTAACTCCCATATTACTGGAACATGTTTCTAAAATGAAATACTTCTCTTTAAACAAAGCAACCAAAACTTTCATTTGACTTTCACAAGGCAGCATCAAGAAGATGCATCATTGACATCACTCCTTTTAGCACCTCTTTAAATATCCTGGTCGAAGGACAAGCTCCACTTGTCAGGGTGAGTCAACAGAACTGACTTAAGAAAATTTATACAGGATTTTATCTGACCAACACGAAACCAAAAAAAAAAACCTCTGCATCATTGTGGTTGGTCATGATTGATCCTGCCACGTTATTACAAACAAAGCATTTGCTCAAAGCGTTTGTTTGCTTTCCTTTTGCCTGGGGGAATCTGGGATGGGTGAATGCCACAGAACTTAATGGAAACTTTTAATGCAGAAAGGCCACAGGATCAGATTATATTTCTTGGGTGAACTGGTTTGCTTTTTCATTAGATCCATTTGTTTTCTATTGTTGAGTCAGAAGATCAAGTGTATGGAGCTAAAGCAATGCCTAGTTCTGTCTGAACTGTTCTGGAAAAAGAAAGAAAAGTTGACACCAGCGGACAAAGATTAAAAGGTTCTACCTAAGCAGTGGCTGTTTTTTCTGTTCACATCCAGAAAGTCATTCTTCAGCCCAGTTATGCAATCACACAGTTACTTCATTTTTGATCTTCGGTTACAGCCACATTTCTTGAAAGCTGCCCAGAAAACCTGGCTGGGACTAAGGTAAAGAAAGGGAGAAAGTGAGAAAAAGGAGGCCAGTTCAAGCAGAAAGTCTAAGCTCAAAGTAGCATGGTGAAAAGAAGAGAAAGAAAGGGGTATAAAAAAGATGAATGGGTGTTCCTCGGTGTTGCCAGAGAGAAGGAATTCGTTCCCAGATGGATAAGAGGTCAGTTCACTTCTGCAGCAGACAGGGAAAAGGTGGGAAAAGCAGCAGGCTAGGACTGAGCCAAGGGGAGAGCCGAGCGCTTTTCCCATGGCCAGCAAGGAGGGCAGGGGGTTGAGATGAGGGAGCAGTGACTCCTGCTGTTGGGAAGGTACATGCTCCTGAGCAAATGCCACAGTGGTAGCAGACAGTTGGGCTTTGTACAGCATCAGCATAGGTATGTAAGTTAAGTATAGTATATAAGTTTGCTGGTTTTGCCAGCTCCTTATTTTGCCTGCTTTGGGAACCAGACCTTGAACACAGAGGAGCTGTGAGGAAACGGCTGTCATGTGGCCTTGATTTCTTGAAAAATGGGTCCCTCCACCTCTGACAAGTCTCCTGGGAGCCCAGAGTATTTAGGATTTTGGCTCCCAGAGACTGGACAATTAGCAAAATTCACAGCAGTCTTCAGTCTCCTGGATTGGGACCTGATCTGAAATGTGAAAGCTGCAAGTGATCACTGAGAAAAACGACATGAGGACAGAGCTTTGTCAAGGAGGAATTAAACTGTGGACATGAATAAATATTTTGATGAAAAGGTATTTCAGATCTGTTTTGAAGAGTAAGCGTGAGGGGAGAAAAATTGTCTAGCTGTAGGATTAAACCAGTATGCATGAAGATCTAAGGAAAGAAATGTGGATTAAATCTCTCTCTTCTTCCAAACCTTCAGCTTTCAGTTTCAAACTTGGGCATAAATGCAAGATCCCACTTTTAAAAATTAATCACACAGAGTACTGCAGACCTCAGAGCAAACCTCCACTTTCAACCAATGCAGTTAATAAATATGTTCTTTGTTGCCACCAAGCTGCTACAGAAGAATAGATTATGCAGATCTTTAAGTATTGTGTGTAAGAACATTCCTTTACCTCCAATATCTCCTGTTATTAAAAGGAGAAACTAATTTCGCTTACTGACACTGAGTCCTCCTCGCAGAGTTTGATTTAGAACTGCTGCTGGAGTTTTGCTTCAGAACATTTTTGTCCCTAGAAACTACCAATTCACATACCGATTCATAAAATGTTATTGCACAGTGAAAAAAATGCCTCCAAAAAAGAACCAAAAAACACCAACAAAACATAGGAGAACAAGAACCTGCAGCTCTACATCGTGTAAAGGCAAGAGTAATAACAAGACTGCAATAGTAACTGACTTGCAATAACCAAATTAAGAGATTCTACTCACAGCCAGAGCTGCCAACCTCTCTCTTACGAAAGGGGAGGGATAAATACTGTACTAGTTTCACTGCTTCTGTTCTGTGAAGTGATCCATAAAAAATGACCACAGTTTTCCAAATGGGGAAATAAATACAAGTCAAACATAAACACCCCACCCCCCCAGACCCCACAAAACCCCCACCCTTCACTATCCACATACACTGTTCCCTGTGCCCCCTTCCAAAACATCAAATGGATCCCAAGAGGGGTCATCTTTGTGTTGTTACAAGTAAGCAGCTAGGTCTTGTGATTAACAAAGGGACTCTGGGCAGGTTAGAATTGCTAGACAATTTAATACATACATAAAGAGAACAACAAAGATTACATGTGCAGTTGTTGCAATCTCACAGCAGTCTGGGAAGTGATTACAGAATGTTGTCAGAATAAGGGTGAGGAGAGATGAACAGAGTGCTGAGGCAGAGATCCGATGCTGGAAACCCACAGAGCGGAAAAGTATGCACCTGATAATCTGAGTATAAAAGCCTGAAATCTGTGAAAAGGAGGAAAAGTTTAAGCAACTGGCCTTCCAATTCTCTGTGCACTCCTAAATTGCCAGTACCAGATCAAATCATGCAGAACACATTCAAGGTGCAGATCTCAGTTCCTTTTGCTATGACATGGGCTGCACATGGAAACCTGTAACCTGCTGCCTGGAAGTTTTACCCTCAG
Organism: Haliaeetus albicilla; assembly: GCF_947461875.1. Classification (NCBI taxonomy): domain Eukaryota; kingdom Metazoa; phylum Chordata; class Aves; order Accipitriformes; family Accipitridae; genus Haliaeetus; species Haliaeetus albicilla. The sequence continues at coordinate 17,244,794 of NC_091488.1, forward strand.
AAGGGCAGGGTTAGACCTGACCCTTTCCAGAAGACTGAAAGTGCAGGTGGTGGGTAAAGCAGGGGGAGCCAGCTCCCCACTCCTCATCCCTCAGGATAATCCCCCAGGAGCTGCCTGCACCTTGGCAGCTGCAGGGTGCTGCCCCTGTAAACAGGGAAGATATGTTTTCATGTAAATTCAATAGAGCTTATGAAAATCAAGTCACTATTCCTGCTGACGGAGGGAGCAAATAAGGCAATTCAGCAACTCTAGAAGCTCAGCTTGAAGCTGCTGTTACAGAGCTTGTAATTCTTTAACAGGTATTAAACAGACTGGGGATGGCACTGCAGGGTGTCATCTCATGTCTGACATTTCCTTGCCCACCGCACCTACTTTTGGAGTATCTAAAAACTTCTCCATGTGCCGTGGATACCTTTTTGTTAAAGGCTCAGTAACATTTTGGTCTTTTCTGTCATTCTGGATTAGATCTCCATGTTAAAAGTAAAAAAGAAAATGTGAGCAGGATTTGTTCAGGCCTGGAAACTTCCCAGTCTGGCAAGAATTTTGGAATCCTACATCTTATTTACTGAACATTTTTAATACCGATCTCTGGAGTGACACAGATTCTTCATTGGTCATTCTACCTATTCAAAAGGTTCAGTGCACAATGAATACTGAATACAGCTGTACTTCTGAAATGTATCTTGGATAACCTTATCTAAATAACATCATTTGAAAAGTGAATGGACTTTTGTGAGGGAAACTTTCCTAGATAAACTAGAGGCATATTTTTTAACTCAGCGGCTATTTGAAAGGGAAAATTTGAACACTTATTTTATTTTCTTGTGGAGAACGACAACGTGATCCCCAAACTAACATCTACAAGCCAGCGGTTAAGCCAAAAAACCACCAAAGAATGAGACAGCAAGCATTTAAAAGCCTTTTACATGTAAAAGGAATCTAATAGGAGAAACGTAGTTTATCCAAGTATATAATTCTGGTCTTTACATTTGGTGGCTGCTTGCTTAGAAATGTTCAGGCTTACGCAGTTGGACACAATAATAAAATCACAAACCGTATTTTCCTATTGCTGAGAAAACAATTCCTACAGAACCATCACCAGCATTTTGAACTGTATTAACACAAACTATATTAATATGCATAACACCACATTTGGACTATTAATTATATACTAACTTTGTTCCAGTGCACTCGACTAGCTTTTGGAAAGTTCTGCTCTGTTCATTAAGGGTAAGGTTTGCTTTCTGCCCTAGAGGCAGTTCCGTAAGCTTGCAACTGCCAGGAATATGCAGTGCTTACTGTGAAATACAGAAAGGAGAGAAACCGCTCTTCCAAATAAACTTTCTAACAGCAGTGAGATGTCCTGGAGCACAAGAAACGTTACAAGAGTGCAGTTTTCTCAAACAGAAAAGAAAGACTGCTTCTTCGTTCTGCTGGAAACAAGGACATCTTTCCAGTTTCTGCAGTCATTTCATTTCGCACTGACGCAGCACCCCCACAGTGATCACGTATGTGATTTTCGAATGACAACTAGTGCCCCTGCTCACTTTGAAGTGACTCTCGCCATCCCAGCGCTACCCAGCAGAGAGAAGTGCAGCATTTGCTCGCTACCGGAGTTAAGGACGGCTCACCCAGGGCCCGACTCCAAGTCTCCAGGAGAAAGTGGGACTCTTTCCAAGGACTTCCACGCACTTTTGGTCAGGCCCTGGCCGCTTCACGCATAGCTTTCCCACCGCGCAGCTGACAAGAAACCGACAGTGCAAGCCCTCACGTCCCTTCCCACCTGACCCCTCTGGAAGCCCTTAACCCTCTCTTCCTTCCTCCCCTCCTTCACACGGCGCCGCAGCTACGGCACATCTGAATCATGCGCCCGTGCTCCCCTGGGTACAGGCCCGCGTCCTGGCCCCGGGACGCGACGTGCCTGCAGCTCGCCGGTCAGCGCGCAGCCTTCTGAGCGGTGTCGGGCGGGGTCCGCCACCGGGCCGGGGAGCGCAGGAGGCAGGCAGCCCCGGCCCTCCCGCGGCGGAGAGCGCCGGCACCTCACGCCCGCGCCCGCCCGGGGGTGCCGGGGCACGGCGGCGCCCCGCCCGAGGCGTTACGGAGGGCTGGCAGCCGGCAGCGCCGCCAGACCCCTGCCCGGCGGGCGGGCCGCAGGTGCCCTCCTCCTGCCGCGGCGGCCGCCGCCGAGCCCCGCAGAGCCTCCCCGCCAGCCGCCGCGCCCTTCAGCCCCCCGCGCCGGGCACCGCGTCCCGGGTGACCGTCAGTCGGCCCCGGCCCTCGGGCGGCGGGCCCGCCCCGTACCTGAGAAGTCGGCGAGCGCCGCGACCTCCGCGCTGCACACGAGGATCACGCAGGAGAGGAGGCGGAGGAGCCGCCCGGGCTCTACCTGTCTCCGGCGTGGGTGCTGCCCCGCATCCCCTTCCCTCATGGTGCGGGACAGGGCAGCTCGGGGCGGGGGGGCAGACCCGCCGCCTCACATGATGGAGCGGGCCCCGGCTGGCGGCACGGCCACCCCCAGCCCGCCGGGCGCCCTCCGCCGCGGGGCAGCACCGGCTGCCCCGGGACCGCGCGGGCGGCGGGGCGCGGGAGGAGGAGGAGGAGGAGGAGGGCAAGGGCGGAGCAGCCCTGCCCGAGGCCGAGGCCGCAGCGCAGCCGCCCCCCCGCCGCGGCGGGAGGGGGGGGGTCCCGGCCGGCGCGGGGCCCCGGGAGGCGCGTCGCTGCTGCCGCCGCCGCCGCCGCCGCGGGGGAGCCCGCGAGGGCGGTGGGGAAGGGAAGAGGCTTCTCGGCGGCGCCGTGCCTGGCACTGCCCTCAACGCACATCGTGCGGGCCGGGCTGACTCAGACCCGGCTGCACCTCGCCCGCCCTCCCCGGCTCTCTCCACCCCTCTCCGGGCAGTTCGAGGTCCCGGCACCTCCCTCTTAGCCAAGAGGCATGATTTCGCCTTCGCACCCCGTGCGAAGGGCTTTATTTTTAACTTATTTTCCCCCTCATTCCTGCTTGGCAGTGGTCGGAGGACCGCCACGGGCTTCCACGCACGCCCTGACTCATGTGACAACATTTCCCTGCTTGTGTTTTTCCCGAGACAGATGCGAGATGCTCCCCGTCACTCCCTGTCCCCCGCAGCGCAACTCGCCTGCTTTCCCTCCTTCAGACCTCCTTGCCACGCATGCCAGACCTTGACAAGTCTGCCCCTCCAGCCCGGCTCCTGTCCTTATACATTGGCTCACAGGTCTCCGGGGGAAACCCAGCAGATAGCTGTGCCCAGCAGGATCTCTGGATGACGGATTTCAGCGGGCAAAGAGCTGTGCTAAGAAATGGCCCTGACTCTTCCATGTTGCAAAAGAAACTTTCCCTTTCTGTGTTTCCTCTCCTCACGTTGTTGCCTGACAACACCTTATCGCAGCCCTTAGCTTTAAGACTCAGGTAGTTCAGCATAGCTGAGTTTGAAGTGTGTAGGGTTGCTTAAAGCCTTCACTGCAAAGTGAGAAAACATCTTGAAGTTACTTTGAGTTCAGGTTGTTCCCTGAAATCTTTTGTACGACTGAAAAGTAAACCAGTGGGAAGTTCAAACAAATTGTCGTTACAACCTGCTATGCCACCTTCAGATATAATTTGGAGCTCCTTTTAAGGTATGAGGGACTAAAGAGAAGAAATCAGGACACTCATTTCCTAGTTCTTGTAAGAGCTGCCCTTGAGAAAGAGAGCCCAGAAGCAACACTGGAAATGGGGCACGAAAGCATCTTCTGCCCTGGGGTTGTGCTTGGGTATAAAGTGGGTAGGCAAGAATGTATAGCTGTTTACATCCTGGCATGCATGTTCACGCTGATGTCCTTTCTCCTGAAAAAAACATGAATAAGTAGGTGAGAGAAGATGGAGCCAAACTCATTCTGTTAAATCCGTTCCTCTCCTCCTGCTCCAACTGAAGTTGGATCACGTCCAGATTTGAACTTCCAAACTTTGGCAGCTCTTTCTGGAGGTTACACTGAACTTTGACCAGCTTGAACTTAAATGTTTGAATCTGAATCCACTTTCTTTCCTCACCCTCTCCCTCTTTACACACAGAACAACAACTGGGTAACACATACATTATAGTTATGCTTCTTTAGTCTTAGGCAGATAAGAACAAACCAGGTTTCAAACGACCCTGCCTAAGGTCAGGGACATTCAATCAAGTTTTACTGAACTCAGATAAATGGGATCAAAGATGCCGAAATAACAGGATAAAATGGATTAGCTCTGAAGCATCTGCAGCTGCAAACACGGGTGGGAAGAAAGAACAGTAGCTCTGCCAGGTGTGTGAAGCTCTTCCTTCTGGCTGCTTCAGATAAGGACACTGTTTGCCACTGAACTGAACCAGCTACCCTGTGCCTTCCGACTGTGGTACTGGAAGGAGACTTGCAGGAGTCTCCTGCTTACTCCTTATTTTTTCCCTTCATCTTGCCATTACCTGGTCATTTAATCTGACACTTCCTGCACTTGCCGTCACAGGTCAGTTCCACTGAAGGCAGAAATGAATGCCAGGAGAATATTATAAGTAGCACAGAGTTTCACCTCTCCATAAAAGAAAGCATTTTGGGGGCCATACCTGGACTTCTGGAAAGGTGCTTAGATGACTATGGTGAACCTGTGTGTCTACCATAACTACATAGCTACTGTAACTTCAAATGAGTGCAGTCATGGCCAATCCATGGCTTCAGGATGCCAGACCCTCACTCCCTATACAGTCAATTAAGAGATATCTCATATTCAGGCCACCTGCTATAGCTTTAACAGGAAGTGTTTCACCTCCTCCTCCCTGAATTGCTCATTAATCCCTGGAACATAGATGTCAATGATGGCAACTCAGTCTGCTGTGTGTGACTGAATAGACAATGGATCTGTGACAAGTACACAATCAACGCAGAAGTATATATAAAATGTCAAAAACCACTGAGAAATATCCTGTACTCATGCTTGAAAGACTTTGAATCAGAAGATCCTGCACAGCTGTTCACCTCATGAGAACTTGTGAATCTTCTCTTTCCAACAAGATAACATTGCTTTTTCTAGCCCTGTGGTGCTGTAAGAAAAAGACCATCCAGTGATGCAGGAAGGAGCCTGGTATGCTTTTGGCACTGTGCAGGTATAACCCAAAGGCAAAGGCAGTTTTCAAGTAGAATGACTGAACTGGGAGAGGTTCAAAATGTTGTGGGTAACCTCCAGGGAGGTGAAGCAGCAATGGTTGAATAACAACACAAGAGGCAGCTGGGTGCTCCTATGTGTAGATACCTGACTTTTAGGGAAGCCTTCCTATGGAGGAGAGGAACTTATGGACATTGCAGCCAACAGGAATTGAGGACATGCTTTCAGTAAAATGGCATTGGCAGTTTTTTTCTCCCCCCCCAAATGAGGGCTACTTTGCTATTCAACATTAACCTAAAATCTGTAATGTTTTTGGTAATCCCTGCTATGGGTAGTGCTTAAATAGTAAACTTAGAGACAGCAGTGTAAAACACAAAGGTAGGAAGGGAGAAAGTATTATTTATCCAGATGTGCAGAATGTGTTTCTTTGCCATAGCCTTGAAAGCAGCTTCTACAAGCTGGCAATGTTCAGTAGTTGGAAAACAATATAACTAATCCAGACATGTTCAGCATGTAGAATTACAGAATCCCTCAGCCTTGGCCTTTCCTTATGAGCAACAGGAGTGAGATTCATTTTTTCCCCAAAGAAAAATAAAGCCTGTAAGTTAGAATCCAGGCTAGGTATCATGTCTGCTTCAAACAGTTTCTCTCTTTTGAGGTTGGGGAGAAAAGAAATCATTTCACCGTGTCAAAAATGCAGAAACTGTGTTGTTGCATGGAAGCTTTGCAAGAGCAAAGCCAAAATCTGAGCTCTTAATTTCTTTTTTCTCCGTTATTATTAATTTTTCTCTGAACTTCAGCCAAACTGCCAATTTGAAACTCATATAATGGCTTAGTGTATGGAAATTCAAATAAAATTAGTGCTCTCAGGAAATAAACAAATAATGTGAAATAATAGAAGACAGTTGAGTTAGATGGCCTAAAATTTTCTATTAGTAAAAAAATCACAACAAGATCTATAGTACAGTAACAAAAATTATCATAAATATATAATCTCAGAAATACTTTTTCATATATATATACACACATCTCCCCACTATCCCTCCTACTGCTTTTCTTCCTCTTTTCTCCCTAATAAATTTATTGGGAGCTGATATATGTCATTATCATTTTCTTCTCCCAGAATAAAGTTTACAAGAAGTTCACTAATACTCCCTTTGGCTTTTGGGGGTAAAAAAAAAAAAAATCTAAGTACAAAACGCCAGGCTTTTCCCACATTTTTAAATGCTTTATATTCCTGCATTCTGACACAGATGAAATCTACAAGACAGTTCAAACAAGTGGGCTGCTATCCTCTCTCTGTTTCTATGGAAATGAGTGTCAGACCAGTTAAAACAAAGCACATGCTTTACAGTAATCACTATATGGCAATTATTTAAAATAACATAGCACATTTTTACCGATTCAACCTCTATTTCTATGGATACACAACTGAAAATAGTGGTAGAGAAGCCTCTCTTGTATTTTTTCAATTCTAACTGTGTTTTGGATGGTATAAGTTCTCACGGAGTGCTACAGTTTTTCAGTTCTAACAAGATCTTCAAGTGTGCAGTAATTTGAACTTGAGAGGACCAATTCTGCAAGCCATAGTTAGGAAATATTCCCGTGCATGTAAGCAGAAGTTTGAATGAATACAGAGTACAGTACTTCACCCAGTAGGTTTAGAAGGAGGAGCAATTTTTGCCATTTTCTGCCATTTTTTTACTCACTTCAGAGAGAGCAAAGTTAGGTAACAAGTTTTGTGGTCATAAACTGCTTCCTGCATAGTCAGCTCTTGGGTGAAGTAATTATAACATCATAAAGAACCTGACCACTTCACAAAAAAGAAGTAAGGTGTAACACATGAAGTTTGTAAAACCAATCTCCTCCTGTTTCATTCCATCTGAATGAAATGTCATTCCAGCTTCCTCACCACATGCAGCAGAAAGGTCACCACTCCTCATTCTCCTGAACGCTGCCAGTCTTACTGGCACCTCTCCTGTACACAGATTATTTTTTCTAGCAGTACACCTGGGCACTTGTATAGGCATGCAGTAAGAGGCATGCCCCGTCTCACAGAGCTTACTCCTGGAAACAAAAGAAAAAAGACCTAAGGTGGCGGAAGAACAAACGCACCAAGAGAAAGGTCCTGGCTTTGTTGTTCTTGCCTTCTTAAAGCACTTAAGTCATCCCTGGTCTCTTCCTGACATGAATCTTCAAAGATGGACTGGAAAAGATTATGTGTCTTGCCTCTCAGTTTAGGAAGGACATTAGGACAGAGCTGCTGGGTGGACCACAGTCTTGGAAATCAGCCTGTTTACTTGTGAAAGTGCATTATTATGGGTCTATGAGCCTGCCTTGTGGCTGGTTGTTGTCACTGTTTCTCCTTTAATATGTATTTAGGCTAAGATTTTCCAAAATGACTAATGATTTTGTGCACTTGAAATTCAAGACAGCAGCTTTTTAAAGCCACAGAATCAATGTCAAAACACTAAAAAAGCAGTGGCTTTTCCAAAAGCCTTGGAAAATTGGGCCTCAAGATCTCTCAAGTTAGGTATGCAAAGGCATGCAAAACTGGTAGTGTTTCAGAAAAGAGTAGCCTGTATCAATATCTAATCAGTGAGAGTTAATAGTTTTGAGATCCAGACCTCACATTAATTCAACCCAAGCACCCCAAAATTAGAAGCAAGTAACAAAATTTGAAAATAATATTGTATTGTTTCTAAGTGCTTGCTTTTCCTTTCAGGAACATAAGGGTTCCATGACAAATTCGGAAGAGATGCTCAGTGACTATGTTAAACTAACTGAGGCTTGATGGTGGTTGAAGATTATTCCATGAATAGAAAGTGGGAGGGATTTCAGTACACATGGAATATACCCGTTTTCCCCCTCTGGATGTAACTATCCCATAGTGCCAAAGGTCCTGTTCTGTACACTGAGCTAAAGGGTTTATTCAGTTTATCTCAAGTAGGTACCATAGCTGCTTTCAGCTTGTACCTCCTCTAGCTCTTGCCAGTCTGCTCACTGACCTTCCTGCTCTTCTGTCCTCTTCCCTTCTTTTCTATCTTTCCATCCATCTTCAGCATCTGGGCAAGCAGCCTGATTCCCAACTCATACTGTGCTCTGGCTCAAAACCCTGGTGCTAATGCACGTTCATACTGCTGACGCCGCAGGCGAGTTAGGTCCTTTGATATCGATAGGGCTCTGGTGTAATGGTGGGGAAGATAAACTGTCATTAGTCAGGTTTTAAAATGCACTCCTTTAGCTATTCAGAGAAGTGCTGCTCCAGCTGAAATAACTAAGAGACTGGAGGAGGAGGAGGGGTGATTTTGTTTTTCAGCATCAAGAGCAAAAAAAGTTGTGGTTTTACTAAATTGCTGTAACTGCTCATGCCAGAGCGGCATTGGCATTGCAGGGCAGTTTCACTAGGGTTATTGCCTCAGCCCAGCCTACCCACTCAGTTCCTGAGTCCATACACCATTCTTGTGCATCACCCAGACCCCTTGTTTCTAAACTTCTGCAATTCAAGCTCTGCATGTCTGTATCTCCAAGTGTGTGAGCTGGCTCCGGGTGGATTGGAGCGAGGATGGCGGGAATATGGGGCAGAGGGCATTTGGACACGTGATGCCGAATAAATGATAGTGTTGGCTGTGTTGGGAATACTACCTTCTTGTGAGGCTGTGTTGAGGAAGCAGTCCTGACACTTAGCCCATCTCTTGGCAGCATCTATCCTCTCTCCCTCTGTGATCCCATACCTCAGGTGTCAAAGGCTGGAAAGTGGAAAGATCTGATAAACAGCTGTATCTCACACAGAAACTTCAACTTTGGGGAAAAACTGAAGGACGCTTTTCTGTGAAATAATTCCATAAACCATGAAAGAACATTGAGAACAGTGATTTAAAGATGTGATTTTTCATGAAATTCAGTCCTTCTGAATGCTTTCTATAATTAATTTATACATCAAAGGAAAAAATTATGATAAGAAAGTACTGCATTCCCTACATGCTCCGGACCACAGTTAATGTGGAGTAGGGGATCACAGATCACCTACAGCCATTAAGCAATTACCAGCACTGAGAGCAGTAGTGGTGCAGTGGTACTGTAACTGGCAGGGGCTCCACTAAACCAAACATCAGTGGTTTTAAAGGTCAAGTCTGGTCTGGGATTAGCATGGGCTGTATAGATCTGTTTAGGTACAGGTCTATCAGCAGCCCTACTCATAGGCATAGTTGCTCATCTGTAGCGTGAGGTTGCAGGCCAGGAGACCAGGCTGAGTTTGGTAAGGGTCACCAGGGCGTGGTTAGGGAATGATGTAAATTCCTATCAATGGACTTAAGCTTGAGAGCTGGCATAGCAAGTATTGCTGAGCTATAGCTAAAGGCTAGAGATATGGGCTGGGTAAGCAGGACAGGAGTGTTTACGGCTGAAATCAGAAGATAGACCTTGATGAAGCTATTGGGTAAGAAGTGGCCTAATCTGCCAAAACAGATCTTGTCTTCAGGATTGCATGAGTGAGGATCCTAGAGTGAGGAATAACGTTCAAGTTTGGGAGGCAAAAGCAAATTAGGCAGGACTGCAGGGCAGGGGCTTGTTACTTTAGATACTGTTCAAGCCAGTAAAGGCTTCAGAGGTCAGATTACGGCTGATGCAGGAAAGGGTCACTTGGCTCGATTAGTTTTCTAACTGGAACTGTTTGTTGAACAAGGGCAAAAGCTAAGGTTCATGTGAGGGACTGGGAATTATTGTTCAGACTTGAAAATGCCAAAGAGGCAATGTGTATCTTGGATATGATTATATGTTCTTCTGGCAAGAATCACAGAAGTATATTTCAGTTTACCGAAAACTGGGCAGCTCAGAAATTAATACTTGACTCATCCACTGCTTACATCTGTTAAACATGTAGGCACAACAGATCAGATGAACTTTGTCTGAGCTTGGTGTCTCATTCTTTGATTGGGCCTCCATGAATGGAGCTTGCCAAAAAACAGACTTGGGGGAGGAAAACTGTCATAGGTATAATAGAGAAAGAAAAGGACATAGGCTTCAATGTACACTATGGCAAGAACGTGGAAGTAATCTGGCTTGAAGTGAAACTAACAGTCTTCCTCACCATCCTCATTAAAGCCTACGACAGCTACTTGGGCAGCAAGGAGACAAAGTAATTGAATTTAAAGTTGAAATTAAAATAATTTTCGCTAGCATTTTGCAGTAATATTTTTATACTAGATATTCTATGAAATATGGTGTGATGATAGTGATCAGGCTTGTAAGTCTGACAACTATGACTTTTACCTGGAAGATACCAGTATGGGTGCTTTGAGCCTTTTAAAAGCCGTGTTAATTTTTTTTTTGCTAGTTCTGCTAGCTCTAGCCTTCCTTTTCATGCCCTTAGAAACAAAACAACTCCCTCTTGAGAATGTTATTTACTTTCCATATTATGTGCCCTCCAATTTCTGGAATTGCAAATGTATTTGTATATATGCATAGCTTCAATTAATTGTCAAGAAAACTGTAAGGTTGAAACAAAGGATTCCCATCATCCAAAACAACCGATCAATACTGTTTTTATGGAAGAATTGAACAGTGTGTGCCTTTGCATACAATTTGCTATACTATGGTGAATCCCAAATGAAACTGCTATCAAAACAAGCAGAAAAAATAGTTGAAATCTACTGAGTTAAAATTTAAGTATTTCTGGAAATATGAATAATTAGCAGAGTTTGGAGTGTGATGTAACTGGCAGCATTAAGATGCTTTTTAGCCTCCGTCTTAGTTACTTTTAAAAAGCCCTTGTACCTAGTATCTAGCAATTTGTATTTTCACATTTCTCCCCCCCCAGTCTCATGTACTCCTTTTATTTTACCCTTTTCTGCCTTCTAACTTCACCTTATTTTATTTTACTCCACCATCTGTTCTCAAAATACCGCAGCATATCCCATGAACTTTAAAAAAATTTGTCCATCCTAAATCTTAGAATGGCTGCTAATGTTGCCCTCTTCTGGATCACTTTTTTTTAACAGTATTTTGTTAAAAAAACAGTTTTAACAAAAACTCATGTCAGGAAAAACAGGAAAATATTAATATTGCTTTTAATTATTACTTGTAAATAGGAGAAATAATTCACTTTGCATAGTTCTCTAACTCAATTTTAATTTTTTCTTACTGACATAATATAACAATCTTCTGTATCTTCCACTACTGTTTCAACTGTTGGCATTTCATATCTAACAGTTTATTGGAATTAGACTTTTTCCATTCCTCCTTATCACCATGCTTCTCCTGGAATAACTCTTGCTGAAAGCAAAATCTCTGGTTTCAATTTAAGTCTAAAGAACAATATATTTGGTCACCTTGAGTAGCGTGTTTAATAGGCTGACAGGCAACCAGTACCCTTGTATAGCATCTCACTATTTGTTTGTAATGGTTAGTGTTTATATAAGACATTTTAACCAGACAGATTTAAAAATGTAATGGAAACATGGCCTGTTAATTGGAAAGCAGTCTATGTCTATTGCTTTTGCAGATGACAATCATTTTACCTTTTCTCTAATATCTGAAGTTCTCTCCTCTCCCTGCTTCCTGGCACCCTCTGCTTTCCCCTTCCACTCCCAAGTTTGTGTCTCCTTGGTTCAGGACTGCATGGGACTGCCGTCCTGTGAAACTGTGATGCCAGTGGAGACAACAACCTGCTTGGCCTTGCAAGCAGCAACGGATGAGAGGCTGTTGCAGGGTGCTGGAGATCTGCTTTTGCAGTCCCGCTGCTCCAGGAGCTTTCAGCCCTCAGTGGTGCCAGTCCCGACTGTGTGGCTGCACTTCAAGGGAGGCGCCTGAAGCATCCTGAGAGAGAAGTGGGAGGAAAGAAAAGGTGTGATAACTGTTCTTAACTCCTTTCATCAGCTTGGGCACCGACTGCTCTGACACCAACTGCGCACCCACAACACGCAAAGGGTAGTCCACGCTTTTATGCACGCAGAGGTACCCAGCGCCTTTGCTTTTCGCCCCGGGGACTGCATGCCCCGCTGGGAGGGCAGCTCTCCGGCAAGCGATAACCCCACGCACGGGGCAGTTTCGGGCAAGGAAGTGCCAGCTGAAATGCGTGACAGGGACAGGTCCATCAGCAGAAACGAGCGGCCAAGTGCCCGCGGCTGCCTCGCGAAACTCCGCCCGCGCCACCGGAGGGGCATTTCGGAGCGGGGGCCTTTTCCACCAGGAAAGCCCCCAGGGGGAGGCCGGGGGAGCCCGCGGGGCAGTGGGCTCCGTGCGAGCCGCAAAGCAGCCGGGGCAGAGGCGGGAGGAGCAGCGAGGCCGGGAAACCTCACGGAGACAGATCGGTCCCGGGGCGGGCGGGGGCTGGAGAGGCCGCCCTCGCGTGCTGCAGCCGGGCCTCGGCTCCTCGGGGCGGGAGAGGCGCGGCCCCGCTGCTGCCAGCCGGCAGCTCTCGCTCGGGGCCCGGGTCCAGCTCACCCCTCCCCGGGCAGGGCGCACCACCGCCCCCCCCGCCGCCGGCAGCGGGGCCGCGGCTGGGGGAGGCCGTTGCCGCCGCCGCCGCTTCCTGCCGGGGCGCGGCGCCGCCGCCAGGGCCGCTTCCGGGACGGCCCTCGCGGGGCGGCGGCAGCAGCGCCATGGCGGTGAAGCGCCGCGGCGTGCCCGCGGCCGGCCCGCCGGCGGCCAAGCGAGCCTGTGGCGAGGAGGAGGAGTTCAACGGCGCCCGCTTCAAGGCGCTGCTGCGGGACCCCGCCACCGCCGGGAAGGGTGAGGGGCCGGGCCGGGCCGGGCCGGGCCGGGGCGGGGCGGGGGGCGGCCGGCGGGCCGGGCGGTGCTCGGCCCTGCCGGTGCCCGGCGGGGCGGGTGCGATCGTGAGGAAAAAGCGTGCTCCGCCGGCGCAGCGGGGGCTGGAGCGGCTCGCCGCGGAGCCCGCAGACGTCTTCTGTCCTCAGAGCGACGTTGCCGGGCTGGCGGTGAAGATGACTGCTGTTACGGTACCGAGGGCACGTGCCGCTCCCGTCCGGCGTGGGCCCGCCGCAGAGCGCGGGCGGCAGAGCCGGCGTGTCCCGGCCCTGGGGGCGGCTCGTAGCCTGTCACAGGCGAGGCGCTGGCTCCTGGGGTGAAACTCTCGCATTGCAGGTCTGGAGACCTTCGTTTCCATTGCTGAGGCGCTGCCATCACCTGGAGTATATGATGTCGTGGAGGGATACGTAAAAATTTCCATGGAGTGTGCTGAAATATTCAAACTTCTGGATGGAGAAAGGAAGCCTGAAAGTGAAGTAAGTTGGCCGTGGGTTTTCTAGGTTAATGACTGGCAGCAGGCATCGCGGCTGGGAGAGGAACCGCTGAATAAATTCTTTGTGGCGTAAATAACTGATAATTTGGCACTGTGATAACACAGTGGCAGAAGCACTGATCGAGTGGGAAATCTCCTTTTCAGTGCAGAGATGTTCCTGGATTTAATGATAGGCACAACCAGTAGTCCTGCCAAAATCAATCTGTTAAGGTTCTTTAAATGTTATCAAAGGACGATTTATGAAATGAGGAGGTCAACAGAAGCAGTTAAGCAAACAAAAGAAAAAAAGTCCAGTGAAAGTACCTTTTAGATTACTAGACATCTCCCTGATACATCAGTATTTCTAGGAAGCCACTGGTAAAGTTGACCTCATTTTTCCCATCTGGGCTGGACACAATTTTTCCTCATCAGAATGTGATGAATGAACTAAAGAATTGAAAACCTCTTTTCACTGTGAATACTGGGGCAGTGTTATTAACTTAAATCTGCTTACAATGTAAAATTGGATACTGTTGTTTAACCTCCACTTGTTGGTCTTTGCCATTTTTCTCAGTGTAATGATGACCTGTGTCGTGTTCAATGACATGCTTTCTTCAAGGTCCTTTTACTAATAGAGGCTAATGCTTGTAATGAATGCAGTCCCAGTGCTGTGTGGACTCTGGATTTGTCTAGAAGGAGTTAATTGCAAGACTGGAGCAGCTCAGATGGTTTTCTCCAGCACGTTTCATTGTGCACTTACTAGCAGTTGTCTCATAAAGCATTGGTTCATTAGCCCTAGGCCTTGGCCTCCAGCTTGAAAAGGGCCTTCAAGATCCATCAGCCTGTGCTGAGATTTGCACTGCAGTTGGTGTTTTGCATCCCCAGAAGTGGCTGTTGTGCATACGCAGATAAATCATGCATATGCATGTAGGTCTCAATTCATGGGTGAGGAAGGACCCTTTTTTACATTCAGTTTATTTGTCCAGGATTGTACAGGCCTTCAGTCAGCATGTTGGCTTGGGCTTCCATCAGGGGTTGTTCCTCCCTACTATGGAATTTCATGAGTTTAGCAACTGAAAAAAAGAGGAGTCAGCTGACCTCCTGTGGTTCTCTGGTCTTTCATATAGTATCTGTATAGGGACTTCCTTGAAAATTCACACTCTCAGAACTAATCCCTTAGAAGAGGAAGCATTAATTTGGGAGAGAATTCAGAAGTTAGCTTCACCTTCATGAGTGGAAGCTCTGCTCTTGTGGTGGGGTTACTCTTTTTTTAATGGTGTTTGTTACTGTTTGCTCAGCTAATAATTTCAAGCCGTACTTGATATTGGCAGATATTAAAACATTTCTGTATCTTACAGATGCTGTTAATCTTTCAAGCTCTAGAAGCCATTTTACTGAGGACAGCTAGTGACCTCTCCCATTTTTCTGTTGTGGGAATGAACATAGTTAAAAAGTTGATTCATTCCTACATGAGATTGGTCTATGCTGCTTTGTATTCTGAAAATCACAGGTAAGTCTCCTCTGTGCTGTTGTGGAGAATCTCTTGTCAGTTGCTCTTGAGGGGCTGTCTGGATTTTGCGTGCGTACAAGACGTTGCAAAATTCAGCTTGACCGACTGCTAATAATCCACCTTTATTTAATGATACTGTTCCACATTTCATAAAATAATTGCACGTAGAAGTCTTTGCAAGGTGGACGCTCTGCTATAATACACAGTGTAATGCTATATGATGCTTTGCCAAGGCTGTAGTTTTCATTGGTTGTGCCTGTCCTAGTGAGAGGTAAAGTGGATAGTATCTTGAGTCCCGTTATTTTAATGCTGCTTCTTTTGTGAAGTGAAGTGTACTGTCTGGATCAGGGAGGAACAGGCTTTCTTGTAGTTCACAGAGGCTGAGCAGTCTGTCTTGTGATGGCAAAAAGAGCTGCTCTTGTTTTATTTCTCTGTATTTTTTGTAGTCAGATTTCCATGTTTATAATATATTTTTTTCTTTCAGACTGGCTTTTCCTCTGTAACTTTTCCTGTCTCTTAAATCTGAGGCCTTTTTAGGCCAATTGAAGCACTCGCGTGTTATCTAGTCAAGTCTAAACAACAACTTCTCATGCTCTGTGGACAGAGTGAGAGAAGTTCCAAGTGCCAGAGACATTTAAATACAAACCTGGGAGGAAGAGGAAGGAAGAATAAAAAACAGAGACTGCAGATGGCTTGTCCAAGGCCAATGACTTGTCTTTCAGTCTTTGGACAGGAGAGAATTAGAAAATCATTTTCTGCTTTCCAGTTCATGGACACAACCACGCTTCCTGCACCACTCAGTTTATATTATTGCAACAAGCATTTTAACTGTACATAGAATCCCAAATACAGGTGCATAGGTGGTATATTGTAAACAAAGTTCGAAACTATGCAAGATCTGCATTTCTTATTAAGCATTTAAAGAGTACAGCTTTTGGAGAAATCCTTCTAGAACCTGTGTAGAGGAGGCTGCAGATTTCTGATGGTATTCTGATGGTATATGCTCTGCTTTTTCTGTGCTACCTCTTTGATGTGCAAAGGGATTTTTATCATGGTGGTATGTCTACATGGGATCTCTGCTTTAATCATATGGCCTTCTTGCAGATTGTCCATGAATGAAACATGATGGCCAGATTCCAAAACCCCTAATGGGAATAGCCCCTAGTGGCTATTCAGATGATGGAGGTCTGCAGACTTGTACCTGATGGCCCTGTCATGTTCCCATTGAAATAAATGGCAAACTCCTATGAATTTAGGAGTTCTTAAATTTTGGCACTTTCTTCCTTTATAAAGTGAATATCCAGCCTCTCATTACAGCTTAATTTTTGGGAAGAATATAATCAGTCATTCCCTTTTCCCTTCTTCCCTCTACAGTTCTTCCCAGTTGCCTTTATCACTGCCTAAAATAATGGTTTTGGTTG
The DNA here is from genome assembly GCF_947461875.1 of Haliaeetus albicilla. NCBI lineage: Eukaryota > Metazoa > Chordata > Aves > Accipitriformes > Accipitridae > Haliaeetus > Haliaeetus albicilla. The sequence goes on from NC_091488.1 coordinate 17,261,086, forward strand.
TTTTAACTTCCCTTCTATTTTCTCAGGCAAATTTTCCCAGTGGTCAGTGAGCAAGAAGCAAAACTGAGTGTAGATCTTGGGATTTAGTTCATGACAAGACCATGCAGCATACTTAAACTGAAGAAAATCTCTGTCATTCAGCTAAAACACAAAAAATGCAGTCTTACTTCAGCCTACACTGTGTGTGTCCTTAACTTCAGCATCAGCTGTAGCTCCTGTGGACCTGCTTGTGGCCGTAAAGTGCAAAAGTGTTTGCAGGACTGGGGGGCTCTGTCCAAGAAATATGCTTGTAGAAATACATGACCAAAGTTCTTTGTGAATAGCAGAATAACATTCGTGTTTGGCCTAAATCCGTATTGTGATTGTCATTAAAATGGTTGGTTACATACTCAACTAAAGCTCCCATCAACTGCAGCAAGAGCTTTGCATGACCAGGGATACTTTCCTAATGGCTGTCTTGGTTGCTTGTGTTGGGACTAACTCAGAACTGCTTCCTGCCTGAAACTCCTGAAGGCTTGGGTGGATGTTGGAGGCGGAGTGGATAATTTCTTTTACAGGAAAAAGGTCTTTAAATTTTAATTTCTTGATTTGGTGGTTTGTATAACTGTCACCCTGGAAATAACCTGCAAGTTTTCCTCTGCATTTTGTTTTAGGATGAGCCGAGTGTGCCTTACCCTGTTATCAGCAATGGTGGCTCAGGGGCCAGATTCAGCAAGGGATGTGTATAGCCATTTTGATTTCAATAATAAGTTTCTGCCTGGATTATTGAAAAAAAGATGCAAGAAGGTAAATTAAGCTGCTGTGTGCCATGAAATGCTACACCATGGCTCCATCAGTTTTCTTCTGCCAAGTATTTAGAACTAAGCTGTTGCTAATGTCTCTTTGCTGTATTTTTGTCTGCAAGACTTTACCTCTTCCTTGCTGTCCTATGTCAGGCTGAAATGCTTCTTGATTGTTTCTAACTGGCAGCAGAACTGATCTATGGGGCAAGAGCTTCCCAGCTACTTACATAGGAAATCTCCAGGGAATGTTTCTGAGTATCTGCAATAGTAGGAGAGCTGGCCTGTACCCTTGAGGTATAGCTTGCTTTGTTTTCCATCCTGTGCTGGTCTTTCTCGTCTTGTCAGGGTGCAGAGCTCCTCAGGATAACCTTGTTTTTACACTGCTTTGTAGAATTTACTGCAAAACATTGAAGTGCCTTGTCTGTTTCTAATAAGCTGTGGTGAAATATAAATGTTTTTTTTTTCCTATGGGCTACCCTTTTAATGTCTAAAATGGAGTGAAAGTGATGGTAAACTTCTGAAGACTATACAGTGATGTGTTTGGGAAGAGCTCAGTCTTTTTTCCAATGCAAGGATTGCAGTTTGGTCCCACTGAAATAAATGGAGGTTGGAGCTTCTGCATTTTTAATGGACAGAGGATTTTGCCCAGTACTAGTACAGTCAAAGTAATTGCATTTGAAAATATAACCAAGAGTTTTAAACAACCTCTTAGTGGAAATCCTTAAAGACGATATGCGAGTAAGTAGAAAAAGTCACTCCTGTTTTTCCAAAAGGAACTTTATTTCTTGTTTCCTCTCTGTTTGCTAAAAATAATCAGGGTTGACCTTAACCAGGGTTTTAGAACAAGAATATTTATATGTCATTCCAAATAGAAGTGTATAATAAATCCAGTATTATTTTCAATGCTGAGACATTGTTTCTAGTTTTTAAAGATGACTTGCAGAATGAATGTGTACATTTGTGTTGGGTTTGTGCCACCTGTGGTGACAAATGAGGCTGTTTAAAGCAATCAAGTAGAAGGCAAAAAACGAAACACACACCTTTTTCCCTGAATCCACCTTTTACAATTTCAGGAATGTCAAATTTCATGGGTTTTGACCTTGCTGCAGAAGTTTTCTTTAGGAGTACCTGCACCTCTTAAATTTAAATGCTTGAATGTAGTCTTTTCACCACAAGCTTATTAGATTTGCAAGTAAGGTACAAGGAAGAAGGTTTCCAAAAACGGATTGAAGGTCTTACTGTTGCTCAGTTATCAGTGAAGTTATTATGTCACAACTGGCTATCAGAGGTGATTTTTTAATACGAAAATATCAGGCCCAAAGCTTACAGCAAAATCTCATTTTTTTCTCTTTATTTCTTCTTTCAACACTTTCATGAGTCACTTCTGCCTTATATTTAGCCTACTTGGTATCTTCTTTCAGGCATTTTTACATGCAACTTAATTTTGCACAGTAAGTTTCAAAAAATTATAAATCGCAGAGGGACTTTACTAGGGAATGTAGTAATAGGATGAGGGGTAGTGGTTTTAAACTGAAAGAGGGTAGATTTAGATTCGATATTAGGAAGAAATTCTTTACTGTGAAGGTGGTGAGACACTGGAACAGGTTGCCCAGAGAAGAAGTTGTGGATGCCCCCCTGCTTAGAAGCATTCAAGGCCAGGTTGGATGAGGCTTTCAGCAACCTGGTCTTGTGGAAGGTGTCCCTGCCCATGGCAGGGGGGGTTGAAGTAGATGATCTTTAACATCCCTTCCAACCCAAACCATTCTATGATTCTGTATTCATATCCTATGATCCTTTTCCAGGCAAAGCTTTCACTACTTCCACTGTGCCTGAATTTGTAGTTTTATAACATACTAGCCCCTTTTTTAAAGGCTTTTTGTTTTTTAGCCTAAGTCACATGACCCGGGTGGCTCCATGAGCAGCTGTGATAGCTGAGACATGTCTGTAATGCCCTGCAGCTCAAAGATGGCAATGAGCAGCAAGAGTCCCCAAGACTGGTGCTGCTCTGGAAGCCTGTATAGTAAGAAATTGTGCAGCACTACTGCCATTACCATTCTTGAGTATTTTTGTGAATTGACCAGTATACGAAGTGGTGCAGAAGTGAGGATGTTCAGTGATGTTTGTGCAGGGTTTGGCATAAAACTACTGTTAACATTTTCTTTTTTTTTTTTTTTTAAATTTATGGCGTATTTTGTATACTGAGAATTGAAAAATATGTGAACTAGGACACCTCCCTTTTCGATGTTAACTTTAACAGACTGGGATCTGCTTAACACAAGAAGTTTTTCAAATTAATATACTGTGGATATGTTGTATGTAAATGTATGTGTATGGCTATGTGCAACATGTTTATAGAAGTTGTTTAATTTACCTCTTTATAGTACTTACAAGGGTAATCAATTGTTGCGGTATTAATTTTGCAGTTGTGTACAATCTGTATGCTAACAGTGCCTTTTATCTTTTTTAGGGGAGACCTGATGTCCGTATGGCCTATATTCAGTTTGCTCTCTCCTTTTTAATTGCTGGTGACAATGCAATCTTGACACGGGTGCTGGAATTAAAAGGTACTTCACAATTGCTTGTATTTTATTTTTTTTTTTTTAAGGCAGAGTCTTTTATAGGTGATAATAAATATGAGCTAATTCAAAATGTGAACCAGTTAAACAGCACTAATAAGGCACAAAATACATATTTTTAATCGTATTACCTGAAAAGCTTTAAACTACTTCAGTATTCTAGTGAGTGCCTCTTCTGCTTGAGAATAATATTTGCTGTCTGCAAAAACTTTGCAGAAATAGAAAGCCCTTGATGACACAGATGTAAAAAAAGGTAAATGTAATATAACTTTGAGGTCATAGAGTCAGTAAGCAGAAAACAACTTCATGGCCTCCAGCCTTGCTCATAACGCAGTAACAGTGGATATGTTGCATTAAGATTTTTTTTTAAAGTGTTAAAGACTGTGTGTACTTCAGTTTCCTTTCTATCCTCATGTAGGACAACAGTTGTGTACTCCATCAGACTGCTTTTTGTCAATGATTCAGGAGACCAGTGTAATGTCCTTTGCATCCTTTATGGAGGCATTACATGGGAGTGCAGTCGAGGAGTATGTTACACCCATGTCTCTTAGGGAATGGGGTCAAACTGACCTGATGGAAGAAGAGGATCCAGAAAGTTGAATCTTACATACACTTAGTTAATACTTGATCCCTTACATGCTGAAGTTGATGTGAAACTTCTGTTGACTTTAGTGATTCGAAATCTACTGCTAATGTTTCTCAAGTTGTGAATTATGACCCTTGGTAAAGTTACGAAAGAATTCAGAGGAGATCTAGAAATACTCTAAAAAAAAAAAAGTAGTAATTTGCTGACAGCAATTAATTTCTTCTATGGTGAGGGAGTGAGAACAGGCCATAGTTATTTACTTCTATTGTTCACGCTACCCTGGTGGCTGCTGATTTCCTTTAATTGCTCACAGTTGTTCAGTTCTTTCAGGACAGGGAGTGGCAGTGCACACATAGACACAGTCAGCACAGCTAGCTTTCATTCCCCTGTAAGATACTGAAGTTCTTTATAAGGTTCTGAAGTTCTCTCTGTTTGGGATGCAGAGGTGAACCAAAAGATGCTGCATGTGGTTGAAGATGTAACCTCCAAACATTTGAGAATCTCTCAGTGAAACAACTGTGAGTCCTTCAATGGAAAGGACAGGCATTTACTCAACTTTAAATACTGCATAGCACATTGGGGCTGGAAAGATATCTGAAGTTGACAGATGCTCTTGCAATAAGTGTTAATAACGAAGTTGGCAAATTAGCCAGTTTTGATGAGAGTAGGTTTGGCAGCATTACTTGTTCATCACTGTGGTTACAGACACATCCTCCTTCTGAACTCTGATTGCGGCCTTTTGGTTCATCCTTAAATATAACAGTAAGGTAAATAATATGACATTGAAGAGAAATGGGTATTAATTCCCTGAAGCATTTTAGTATGAAAATAGCTTTCACATTTTCACTTAACATTTGAAATGTCTTCTTAGATTTCATTCCAGATATTCTTCGCTCTGAAATAAAGGAAGACAAAGTTTCTACTGTCAATCTTCTACTTTCCACACTGAGAACTAAGGTATGATATACCCTTGAAACTGTGTTGTTTTCTATTTTCTTTGCTGCTGGAGACAGTTTTGCAGTAATTTCTCATAAAATGTACCACTCTTTAAGATGTTGGCACTGTGGTGCTGCTTCTGAAAGTTTGTCAGTGTGTCCATTACTGATAATATTTGTTGGAGATTAATAGCTTGGCCATATTAGTGTTTCAGGACTGAAGCTTCTTATGCTTTTTCAATGCCCACTTTCAAGTCATTGCAATAGCTTGTATGTGGATGCTAATGTCAGCTCATCTCTAGTGTGCGGTGTCCAACACATTCTGATTGTTTCATGGGTTGCGATTGCATCAGTGCCAAGCCTGAAGGTCACAAGAACTGGAATCTTTTTTGTGCTTCCAGTAACAGTAAGATTGGTCCTTCAATTAATGTGTCTCATGCTGAAATGGGGAAGTCAGCTTGATTTGAGTAGGTTTGTTAGCTCTGAGCCAGGTAATGATGTACAATCTTCTTTCCAGGAGAAAAAGGATTTTGTGTGTTTTTAGTATGGGGACTGTGGTGTGAAATGGGTTTCTAGGAGCTATCTGGTTGTAGTTGAAGGGTGGTACCCTTCAACGGTGAACTGGTACTGTTCCCCAACCAGTCTTGGCAGGGCTCCGTTGAGGCCACATCCTGTGGTCCTGGTTAGCTGGTCTTTGGACTTGCTTACTGTTAGGATGGCAAGGTTTCTGCTGCAGGAGATAAATTCAGTCAAAGGTATTTCTTGGCGAGGTAGAGGAAAAGGGAAGTCTTATAAAATTGTCTTCCCAAGATCAGAGAATTTTTTGTGAAAAAGAAAGTGTACATTCCACCTGCTACCAGAAAGTAGTTGGAGAGGTAAGTCTGCTCCCCTTCGAAGTGGTTTTTTTTCTGTTTCTTTCATAACAGACAGAAATAACCTTGTGATATAGTAGGGCTGAGAGAGAAAACTTGAAAGCGGGAATTGCTGAAAGGTGTGAGAGTTGGTTTAGTCTCGACTGCCTTTCCTGTGCTTTGTTGTTCCTTAGCTTCTGAGCATGGCTGTGCCTCTTTCACTGTGATGCACCAGCTTGTTGCTGCTGTGGGTAGAGCACCTGCATGAGAGATTTATTCTAGTTCTATAAAAAAGTTTTTAAAAATATTTTTAGTTCTAGTATCTATGATTTTTGAATCTCTGTTTTGAATTATTGTAGCAATGTTGCACAAGCTGTTTTATGACCAATTGAGAGAATGAAGAAAAAATAGTTTTTTTCTACTTAAAAATAGTAGAAAAAATTTAGAGTATAACCATAAGAGCCTGCCTCAGACTCAGGCTTTTCACAACTGTCAATTTAAAGCCAAAAATATTCTTTCATTTTTCTGGTGCAATAACCTTGGAAAGTGAAGAAAAAGAAAGATAGCATTTAAGTGTAAAATAAACCTCCTTGAAACTTTGTTTTCTAAATGAAGCTTTTCCCATGTGGGAATCATACATCATGTACTGTTACGTTACTGATGAAACCTAACACACTGTATGACTCCTTCAGTTTAGCAAAGAGAGTGAGAATTAAAAAAATGTGGACAGGAAAACATAGTAGGAGAATTTTTGAGAACTTCCTCCATTGTGTTTTCACTTCTATTCAAACTTTATTTGTAGCAGGTTCTACCGTCTCTACCAGCAGGTTTCCATGATCCTAAGTCTGTGGCTGTGCTACTCTAAATACGTTCTGTGCTCTTTAGCTGAACTTGAAAGTCTGTCCTGTCCAGCATGTGCAGTGTTTGCAGAAGTTGGTGTAGAGCCCTATGGCTTCAACCATGTCAAGATGGGATCAGGAGCATGTGAAAGAAGTGTTAACAGGACAGGCAGAACCTTTTATCTGCTGTAGTGAGTAGAGCGAGCTCTGTGTGTACTAGAAGAATGAACTGTGTTGCTAATTTGCCATTATTTTGTGATAACTTGCAATAAATAGAAAAGTTGTTTCTTTGATTTTTTTTTTCCTCATTGTTTTCAGGTGGTTCAAAATAAAAATATCACCAAAACCCAGAAGGTCCGCTTTTTTACTGCAGAAGTGTTGATTCACATTGCTTCACTTTACCGGTGGAATGGGATTACTGATGTCAGCCCTGGGGATTTAAAGGTCTGGTAATTTATTTCTTTGTAACTCCTAGTCCTTGTCCTGCTTTTCCCACTCCCCACCCTCCCCACCGCTTGCAGCCCACAGGTTTTGAAATAGCTTCCAGTTACTCTAGCCTTGGTTACTCTAGCCTTGATGAGCTCAAGAAGAGGGATCTGCTGAGGCTACTTAAAAAGAAGCCCTGACTTTCTGCTGCTTCTCACTGCTTGAGGAGGATGGTTTGTTTCCCTGTACTGTATTCTGTTTCCTGGACACATTTGTGTGTCTACAGGAGAATGTATCAGGAGCAATGTTCTTACCACGTGCCTCATTCTTGTCCTACACACTGATCTGATATGAGAGCTAAACTCCCAAGATGGTTGCCAGCCTTTTCAGCTTACATTGTTTGAGAGGTTGGCAGGGTTTCTGAGGGTTGAGCTGTTATTGATTCTATTGGTCCATGAAATCACATTCCTAAAGTCATAGATGAGGCAAGGATCAGGGCCGCAGCTGGTGGGTGTATGTTAGTGCTGCAGATGTTTTGTCATCATCTCCTCATAAATAGTTTACAATTTTGCTTTTTTACTTTTGATCACGTAATCTCTTTTTTCCCTTCTTTCACTGTGGTAATATCTAAGACGTGGCTGTAAGCCCAATGCAAAGCAGTAGTAAGACTTCTATGCTTCCACTGGGGTTTTGGCTGCAGACTTTTCAGCTTTGTGTTGATTAACGCTTGATCTTTAGAAGCCCAACCATTCTTCCTCAAAACTTCTAACACTGAACAACTGACTTCTTATACTTTCTCTACTGGATGTTTATGCCTATGCCATTCCAATCCTGATATACTGTAAACACCTTTTGGAGGAGATCTATTTTTAGTAGGTGTCTGCTTGGAGCTATGCAAATCTATGACCCTATTCATAAACATGCATTTCAGTTTTGAGTAATTTTAAATTCTTACTATTCCATGCAGTCCTTGTGAGTCATATGGTTTGTGATTTCCCAACTGCAATTGTCAAGAGACTTCTCATTCGTAGGCATCTTGAGTTGTGCTGGGTAATGGAATCTGGGTTTACTTTTTTTTCTCCTGCTTGACATGGATGTTTGGTCACTTCTTCCATTTTGTGTGGTGACTGTAATTGCATTGATGCCCCACCTTTCCCTGAAGCGTTGGCATATTCAGTGCATTGTTAGCTATCCATCTTTCTTGCCGTGTATTAAAGTGGTTCCATCTTTTGCCAAATTGGCCCAAAAACATACACATGCTTGTTTCACATGCTTTATGCTGAAGGCTTCAGTGATTTTTTTTTTTTTTATCTTTTTTTTGGTCTTTCTGAACTTCCTCGTAGTGAACCTGGCCTACATAGCTGAAAGTTGGTTATATCAGATTAAATATTAGATCCTTGACTTCAGAGTCCTAGGATGGCCTTGCCCACTTTATGTAAGTTTTATATCACTACTTTTCTTTAGCTTGATTTTCCTCTATCTTTTTCTGTCTGTCTTCTTAGCCAATGCCCTAAGTCAGTAATGCCCTGCAAATAGTACGTATGTACCTAGATTTGGGAGGTTTGCTTTCCTTGAAACAAAAAGTATTGTAATAATTAATGTATTTAATACAGAAACTGAAACTTATTTTGTTAATCTGAACAAAAGCGAAATTGTCTTTTAGCATTCCTGTAAAAGGAGCTTTGTAAAATTTAGAGTGAGATTAATATAAGATTTTCTTCTGTGATACCAAAAATCGTATGCTTTTTTTACTCCTTTTTGATTTTTATAGGTGATTCAAGGTTCTGAAGAGGTGGGAAAGATGATGGTACGGGAACTTGTTCATAACTTCTTAATGGACCTCTGCTGCTCTCTGAAACATGGCATAACTTTCTATGATCCAAGTCTTGGAACTTCTGGCAAGTAAGTCACTGGACAGCTGAGACTGTATGTGAACTTTGTGCTAGGAACAAGAGACCTCACTGGTTATCTTGTCTGCCCTTCCAGGCCTTTGCAAGTAACTTTACTGAATTCTGCTTCCATGTCTCTTTCATCCATGGCAGACGAAAAGAAATACATTGGCTTTCTTGTTTTTGTTTTTAACTTCCCAAGATCAAACTATTGGATCTCCTTACACCTCAGTATGCTAGAGTAGAGTGCTCTGCCCTATTCAAAGGGGCTTTGGCAATGGTCATGTTTCTCTGAGCCATGTCTGTGTATACAAAGTCTCTTGTTGCAAGGTGTGATTTTGGACCATAGATTTATTTTTTTTTATGTGATGATAAAGCATCAAAACTGCAGTGTTAACTAGATGGTGGTAAAATACCTAGTCTAATTTACATTTTATAGAACTAGACATGGTTTATCCCAGATTTTGGCAAAATGCCAACATTGATTTCAATAGTGTCAGAATTTGGCCTGCAACACCTAGTCTGGAAGCACCTATTTGCCCTCCTGTTTCCATTTGCTAACTAGTTAAAAATATGTGTTCAGTAAGATTATGACTGATAAACTGAGACTCTTGTAATTCCATAGAGGGGTTCTCATTGGTTGGGTTTATGCTTCATCACATTAGCTGGGCAAAGAAGGTGCTAGATTGTAGTAGCAGGTACTAATACTGCATGGTGCTAGAGCAGGTTGTTTCTTGCTTTAAGCAAAATTTTAACTGGTATTCATCTGGTATCCGTGGTATTCTCACTTTGTTTAGGGACATACAGAAGAAAACTTAAAAAAATAAGGGGGGGGGTGGGGGTGGACTGAAAGACCACAGAAAATGCTTCCAAGTTTAAGTTTTAATTCTACATTTTTAGATTTGTGAAGTTTGGTTAGAATATTTCTGAAACCAGAACATATTTCTGGTTTTAATTAAAAGTAATTACTGTTTGTCATATGGAAAACCTGGAAGTGAGTTCAGTTCTTACTTTTCTGAATATAAATTCAGAAATTATGGCAGCAGTGTGAGAGGTCTTGCCTTGAATTTACCCCAGCAACGGTTAGAGGAGTTGCAGAGTTAGCATCACATGTGAAGTATCAAAATAAGGATTTCTTTTTTAAAGTATTTTTTTGTCTTCAACAGGGGAGGAAATGTGGTGCTTCTGCGCTTTCTGCTTGGTTTAAAAACTGCAACAGAAGATGAAATGGTTGCTGATCTCATGGTGAATATTCTTAAAGTATGCCCAGATTTGTTGAACAGATACTTTAAGGAGACCCGGTATTCCTTTGTTCCTAGACTGAAGTCTGCTTGGATGGACAATATGAAGCTCCTCAAAAAGGTAAGAGTATGAATGATGCACACCACCTTTCCACAGAAGTATGCAATCCAAATACTCCTTTTTTTCCTCCAAAAATTGAAGTAGTTTTGTTCAACAGTAGTGCAGAATTACACAAAACCATAGTAGGAAAGATGGTAAAGTCAAACATTCCCGACCTACAGAAAAGTTACCAAGCCAAGGAACTTGGTAGTAGATTGGTAAGCCTGCCTTTGATTGCTGTTATTACAGAAAGATATAATGCCATTCCTATGTAAAATTTGTTACAATTTGAGTACTGTGCAGTACAGAGCCCAGCCAGCCTGTGATGCGGCCATGTTAGGTATATACTAACTCTGAATTCATTAATTTAGTCGAGATCTTCCTAATGACAAGGAACAAGATTTTGCTGATTTCAGAGGAAATAAGCTGAGGATCATGGAGTGGGATTTTTTGATTTTGTTTCAGAAGCAGCAGTTCTGTATCAGAGGAAACTCACTTGTCTGAAGATGTATTGTGTTCACAGCTGTAAATGCACAGTTGTGATGGGTTGACCCTGGCTGGACGCCAGGTGCCCACCAAAGCCGTTCTATCACTCCCGCATCTTCAGCTGGACAGGGGAGAGAAAAATATAACAAAAAGCTTGCGGGTCAAGATAAGGACAGGAGAGATCATTCACTAATTACCATCACGGGCAAAACAGACTCAGCTTAGGGAAAATTAGCTCACTTTTTATTACAAATCAGCCAGAGTAAGGTAAATGAGAAATAAAACGAAATCTCAGAACACCTTCCCTCCACCCCTCCCTTCTTCCCGGGCACAACTTCACTCCCGGATTTCTCCACCAAGCCCCCCCAGCGGCACAAGGGGGACAGGGATGGGGTTTACGGTCATCACATGTTATTTTCTGCCGCTTCACCTCCTCAGGGCGAGGGCTCATCACACTCTTCCCCTGCTCCAACGTGGGGTCCCACCCACGGGAGACAGTCCTCCACGAACTTTCTCCAACGTGGGCCATTCCCACGGGCTGCAGTTCTTCACGAACTGCTCCAGCATGGGTCCTTTCCACGGTGTGCAGTCCTTCAGGCACAGACTGCTCCAGCGTGGGTCCCCCACGGGGTCACAAGTCCTGCCAGAAAACCTGCTCCGTGGGCTCCTCTCTCCACAGATCCGCAGGTCCTGCCAGGAACCTGCTCCAGCGCAGGGTTCCCACGGGGTCACAGCCTCCTTCAGGAACCCACCTGCTCCGGCGTGGGGTCCTCCACGGGCTGCAGGTGGATATCTGCCCCACCATGGACCTCCCTGGACTGCAGGGGGACAGCCTGCCTCACCAGGGTCTTCACCACGGGCTGCAGGGGAATCTTCGCTCCGGCGCCTGGAGCATCTCCTCCCCCTCCTTCTGCACTGACCTTGGTGTCCGCAGGCTTGTTTCTCTTACATGTTCTCACTCCTCTCTCCGGTGGCTGTTTTCCGCGTCCCAACTTTTTTTTTCCTTCTTAAAAATGTTATCACGGAGGCGTTACCACTATCACTGATTGGCTCGGCCTTGGCCAGCGGCAGGTCCATCTTAGAGCCAGCTGGTATAGGCTCGCTCTCTCTCGAACACAGGGGAAGCTTCCAGCAGCTTCTTAGAGGAGCCACCCCTGTAACCCCCCCCGCTACCAAAACCTCGCCACATAAAACCAATACAACAGTGCTTTAGAGTTCATTAAAACCACGAAAAAGCAGGCAGGCATAATATTTCATAATAATGATTTTAAAAACCAACCAGTCCAGCAGTGGGGAAGTTAAGTGACTGAGGTTTAAGTGAGATAAACAGGAAGGACTTAATGGTTCTGAAATAACACCATCAATTCCTGTAGGTATGTTAGGAAAGAAGCAGCAGGATGCTGTTAAATGTTGAAGATGGTAAGTGGAGGGGGGAAAATGGCATCCTGTTTTCTCTGGGTGCTGAGGAAAATGACCCATGGCTCAGAGCCACAGCTGCTTTAAAAAGTGTAGACATAGAGTGAGTTGGAAGGTCATTTGGTAAAAAGCCATGCTTAGAGCAGGAGGCTGTATAAACATTTAACTAAACTGGGAAGGAAGGAATTGGCATAAGAAGCAATGAGAAACACCATGCTGATGATACTTTTTTTGAGATGCAGCAACATTGAAGCTCAGCTAGAAAAACCTTTTGTCCTTTCTGAGTGTTTCTCTGCCTCTTTGTTTAGCTTAAGATGGGCAAGCAGGATCTTTAGTCTGTTTGTTGAAAAGGGGTGGCATTTAGTAGGGATGCAGGTCACATACAGATGTTCCGTTTAGTTGAATAGGAGTCTGGGGGATGCTCTGTAGCATTTCTGTGTAAAAGCTGACATTTAGTGCTGTCATTACTTTTGACAAGTCAAAACCCTTCTGTAAAATTCTCCCCAGAAGAAGCTGTTATCTCCAGTGCTATATCAATGTTGATTAAATTGTTATTTTTATTTCAGATCTATGAGGCTCAACCAGAGATCTCCAATTCTTTTAAGACTTCAGAGTTTATTCCTCTTCCCAGGTTGCTTTCTATGGTGATGGTAACAACAGTCCCTGCAGTGTGCAATAAAATAATGTTCACCCAAGGTCTAAATGTAAGAGCAGCTTATAGTATTTCATTGGATTTTTCTGTCCCAGTTAATACCATTTGATTTAAGTATGTAATCATCCAAGAAGTTTCTTAAGTTGATTAATTACATATGTTTTGTATTGTCTGTCCCAGCATAAATCTGGCTTGGGGAAGCACTGGAAAATTAATTAAAACCCATTGATACTGCTTCCAAGAGACATTCACAAGCACCAATTTTGCCAACACTCACTAGTGGTTTAGGCTGGGAATCTGAAAACCTACAGATTCTTTCCTGCAAGCCAAGGTTTAGGAAATAATTCATTAACAAATTTTAACATATATTCAGAGTACAGATTATGTGCAAAACATAAGAGGAAACACTGAAATGTCATTAATTCAACTTCCTTCTTTTAGTTACCCAGCACAGTAGTGAAGCACAGCATACTGTCACTTCTATCAATGGTTCTGAGAAGAACCTTGAAGAATATTGAGTACTGTTTGAATGAAGAAACTTGGCAAAAGTCAGAAATCTACACACCGTCAGTGATGCAGGAATTCGTACAGCTGTACAGAGAAGCCATCAGCAAGGTACTAAGTAAAAAGAAAATTGGGGTCTAACATGAGTCATTTTGCAGCAGGTAACTACTCTACGCTTTCTCCCCAAGTGGTTGTGGCCTGGGAGCCAGGAGATAGTATCTTTGGGCAGGAGGATGGGAAGACTGTGTGTTAAAAGGTGTTAATAACTGGTGTGGTAGTAGACTACATTTCCTAACACAGCTAGCTGATGGAAATGAAAATTAAATTTTGTTGTGAGACAAATTTGTAACATTGACAGCTGTTGTGCTGCAAATGAATTCCAAGAACAGGCTCAAAGCAAATTCTTTTCCTGATTTCAACTAAATTGTAGCCAGCGGACTTCACTCAAGAGTTAGAAGTTAACTAGACAAGGTAGCACTTGAGTTGGAAATATACCATGAGGATGAAGAACCAAACAAAAATTTTTCACAGGAAGCTTTTTCAGTAAAATGTTCTTTCCAGTATTTATGTTCTACAGAAGTGAAAGTACACTACTTGATTTCAGATCTTTTTCTGCTTGCATACTAGGTCAGTTACAACCTTTGTGAAGAGCAGCAAATCCTTGTGTTGGTTTGTTGTGAATATTTTTATCACAGTAGCTTTGTCTCATGCAGGAGAGCTGTTGCAATTTACTCTTTCTGCTTTTAGCTTTTACCAGACATGAACAATATAGTGGCTGTCTGGCAGTCCCTTCTGAAGCAAGGGAGAGAACACCACGATGGCCAAGAGGAGAAAAGGGAAAGTGCTATCTCCACTGTGAAGGCAGTGACTGAGACACCAGAAGTTGCTGAACAGCATGGTAGGCAAAGCAGGTGGAGTTACCCCTTCTTACATGTATAGAATAGGTGTTGTGAAATCCTCATCCCATGTAAGGTCATTCACTTCAGCAGAGTCCAGATGTCACGTGTGCATTTACTATTCATCTTTGCTTTGTTCAATTCTTCAGGCAGTTTAATTCTGACCAGCATCAGAATTGCCTAAGAACAGAGTTTGACAAATAAATTGCCATTGCTACTAGGAGGTTAAGCAGTTTGACTTTCTGCTGTCACAGAATTACAGAATGGTTGAAGTTGGAAGGGACTTCTGGAGGTCATCTTGTCCAACCCCCCTGCCTAAACCCGGTTGCCCAGGACTGTGTCCAGACAGCTTTTGAATATCTCCAAGGATGGAGACTCCAACAACCTCTCTGGGCAACCTGTGCCAGTGCTTGGTCACCCTCACAGTAAAAAAGTGTTTCCTGATGTTCAGAGGGAACCTCCTGTGCTTCAGTGCGTGCCCATTGCCTCTGGTCCTGTCACTGGGCACCACTGAAAAGGGCCTGGCTGCGTCCTCGTTGCACCCTCCCTTTGGGTATTTATATACATGGATGACATCCCCCTGAGCCTTTTCTGCTCCAGGCTGAAGAGTCCCAGCTCTCCCAGCCTTTCCCCTTAGGAGAGATGTTCCAGTCCCTTCATTTTCTTTGTGGGCCTTTGTTGGACTCTTTCCAGCATGTCCATATCTCTCTTGTGCTGGGGAGTCCAGAACTGGACACAGCACTCCAGGTGTGGCCTCACCAGTGCTGAGTAGATGGAAAGGATCACCTCCCTTGAACTGCTGGCAATGCTTTGCCTAATGCAGCCCAGGTTGCTGGTAGCCTTCTCTGTGGCAAGGGCACATTGCTGGCTCATGTTCAACCTGGTGTCCACCAGGACCCCCAGGTCTTTTTGTGCAATCTGCTTTCCAGTTGGGTGGCCCCCAGCATGTACTGGCAAATGGGTTTGTTCCTGCTCAGGTGGAGGGCTCTGCAATTCCCCTTGTTGAACTTAACCCTCCTGTCCTTGACCTTCCTGTGCTAGTAGGAGTATTTTGCAGCCACGCAATAAAACAGGCAGCAAAACTGATAAGCCTGAAAAATAATTTTTTGAGGAATTTTCATTTGGCCAAGTTATTTTACCATGAGATCATTTTTTTGAAGCTGTTAGTTACTGTGGCTACACAAATGCTTGTGTCGCTGTAGTACAGGAAGAGAAACATGCAAGTGTTGTAAGAGGCAGAGAGGATTGGAGTGAAGGCTTCAGTATTCTTCTCTCAAAATTAGTGTCTCTCCTGAAGGACTTGCTTTCGTAGTCTCATTGCAGGGAACTGGAAGTTTTAGTACTCTCTGTAGCCTGGCTAGCAGCCTGCAATATTTTACTTATAGGCTGAAGATAAATCTGCAGCCAGTTTCATGTCCTTCACAGGGCATATTCCACAGTGAGACTTCAGGGAGCAGAGAGTTTTTCAGTGTATGTCATTCTATGTGTGGCTTTAGGCAGCAAAATAGTGGTCAATGCTGACACTCCGAGGCTCTTTATTGGTAGAGTGCTTGCTGAAACCAATGGAGCAACTAATCTCTAAAGTGCTGTAGCTGTAGTTTCTCTGCATACTAGGGTGGTAATACGGTATCACTTACTCTCAGCTCACCTTTTACAGCTTTATTTGCACTGTGGCCACTAGAGAATTCTTTTTGAATGGGAGTTGAGACTCAGGCAAACAAAGACAAAGTTTATGCGTGGCATCCAACCAGTTGTTCATAGCTCCCTGAGGGAGACCCAGTTAACAGGAAAAAAGTAGGTGTTTAAAAAAAGTTTTGGCTGCCCTCCATTTATTTTGCTTCCTTTTCATTAGTGACTGGATAACAAGTAGCTTTTATGTGTCCTCATGTTATAAACTAAAAGAATATGTAACTGCTGAGATAGCTTTTCCTAAGAAGTAAACAGATGCCTTAACTGGGGTTGGTGTTTCTCTCATACAGATACTTGTATTCCTCTTGCCAAGAGGTCACATTGAGAAGGTATTATTTTGGAAGAGGGAAGGCAAAGAGAGAAACCTTTAACTGAAGTAATAAATTAGTAACAAATTAGTGTACTGTCTCCTGTACTTCCCCAGTCAAACCTACCTGGCATTAGGTAAAAATATTGTCCCCAGAAACCAGCAGCATGACCATATCCTTTCCTTCACTTTTTTTCTGTTGTTCAGCCTTAATTTAAACAGTAGTGGGACTGATTGGATTCTTATAGTGAGTGTTAAAATGTTGAGGTTGTCTTTTATCCATGTGAGCACTTTCAGATCAAATTAGAAATGGCAACTGCCAATTTAAGCAGTGAATAAGATGATTTAGTTTTAAAAGTATTCACACAGGAGTGCTGGAGAAGGAAACTGGGGATTCCATGGTGGGGGGGCGGTTCTGTTTCTTCTTGTTCATGAGGAAGATAACCGATCATTTCATGGGCAAGTCTATTGGGAATACAGTTAGTAATTCTTATGTTGGATAATGCAGGTGCTACACTGTGCTCTCTTGGTCTGAAGGAAGGAGGAACTAATTATGTAAACACTTTGTTTAGGTTCAGATGATGCTGAGACACTGTTTCTGAAAGCTGCACTGCTTCAGGTCATATGCCTTTATCAGAAGGTTGTGCCCCACTTGGTAGCACGGAGCAACTTTGATTTTAGCAAGCTGCTAAAAGGTACGCGATGGGTATTTCTAACCTTTCATTGTTTTCTCTGGCTGTATACAAAGTCCACAGCAGAAGGGAATGTTTGCCCTTATGTGTACATAGGGAAAGAACTGTTTTCTAAAAGTAACCCATTTTAGTTTCTTCATTGTGTTGGCATTTATTGTTGCTATTTCTGCAGTGCTCTGGCACTCTGCCCTCTTAAATTCCATAGCTGCTCTGCTACACTCAATTGTTGTAAGTGGTAGGTTGCGCTACAGTCTTCCTCTTTATGAGTCATATTCTTGCAAATATTTGGTCTTCATGGGGTTTTAATTCTAATGTTTCTGAGGAAGACTTATGTCCAACTCTTAATGAGATTTGAGTGTGTAATTCTCCTAGACCTGTGTCAACAATCCAACATAAGTAAGTTATTTCCAAACTCTTATTAGCTGCAGTGATAAAGAATTTTTTTTAAAAGTGTAGTTCACAGAAGGTTTGGGGTGGGGGAGAAGCGTGTACCAATTCACCAGTCTCCTCTGGAAAATCTTTCAACATTCAAGTATTTTTTTCATTTGCTGTGTCTTGAATTATTTTATCATAGTTTGGGAGTGTGTGGGGAGAACAACAGAATTCTGTATGGTACTATCTCCTGTGGAAAATCTGTATGAGGAAGCACTTTAGCAATATTGTTGTATTTTTGTCTCTGTTGTCATGTTCACGGAGGGTATTCCTGTTCATACAGCAGAAGTAAACAGAGACGTTCTGTACCTGCTTAATGCAGTAAGGATGATGAGCCACAGATTATGGGCTGTGAGCAAGATCCTCCAATACTGCTGGTGATACAATAAATACAGCCATTTAAAATTGAGTCTGTAGGAGAGAGCAAAATGTTATTTGGGCGTCATTGCTGTCTGTGGGCCACCAGAGCTTGTAGGCCACCAAACTAGAGCAACTATCTGTGTTTTAGGCAGGTCTGGGATGTGTAAGGATGGGAGTTATGCAAATGCCTTAATTAAAGTCTGTCAGGGGAAAAAGGGGCTTTAAACACCCCCCCACCCCCAATCAACCCCAAAATCTCACTGTGAGTTTTTTTTCTCCTTCTGTCAAAGCATATTTAATTGGTTTGTATACTTGGTGACTCACCAAATCACATACCCTGTTTATCCCATTATTGCTTGCATTGGTCTGCTTTCTTCAAAATGGACAAAAGGCAGGACACCTTTTTGTGAGGCAGAAATCTTTTATGGTATGTTTTGTTACAGTATGAAATAATGAAGTTGAACAGGCTGGAAATTAAATGTAATGAAGTGAGCCTGGATATTAATTTTTATGAAAGATGGTATGGTGGAAAATGATAGCGTAAATGAATCATGAAACTTCATTCTCTCAGATGCCAGCTTGGAGTTCTGTTGTTCCTTCCCCTCACCCTGATTGAAACATACGCTCCAAAGGCAGCATATTTTTCTACCTTTTAGCAATATGTTCTTTAAACAGCTGGTACAGTTTTATTGTTTGGTCTTGCTGTTGGCTAGACTTTGTAGTGAGTTTTTAAAATTTATTATTCTCTCTCTAATGTAGACCACAAAGACACTACACAGACTATGAAAAGCACATTGACATCTAAGCTTTATACAGCTGATCTCTGTAGGTAACTTAACTGCAGTTAAAGTGTAGGCAGGTCAATTTTTGGAGCACACTGCAAAGGTCTCTGCGCAGCTTTGTGACCTGTAAGGTGAATAATTCTGAGGTTATGCCACAGCAGTTGTTGTGAGCAGATAATAAAAGTAATGTAGGGAGAGACAAAAGTGTAAAGTTCTATTGCCTGTAGCAAATATTGTAATAGAATAAGCATTAAGATTTATTATTGACTTAAATTCTGTGTTTCAGTCTCCAGTTTATTCATCTCTAGGACACAGCTTTTCAGGGTTGCTGAGACTGATAGAAAAGTTTTTGTATTCCCATGCACCAGCAACGGCTTGTGCCAGAGGCACATGTTAGACTCGCCCTGCTGAGGGCTGGATTCCAACCTTAGGTTGGCCAAACATAATTGTAGTGTCTGCGGTATGAAAATTTGTGGATTGCCAGCTTATCTCACAGTGGTGGTTTGAAACCCTAAATGACTAGTGTTCCTGAGATCTCAGGAATATACACCAGAATAAAGTTGACTGTATTGCTTTCAAACCTCAGGTATTGTCACTGAAAAGGGCCTCCGAGAGGAGGTCCCTCCTGTTCTGCAGCACCATATACTGAAAGTGGCTTTGGAACTTCCTGCAAATAAATTTGCCTGGTTCAGAGTACAGGTAAGAGATTTCAAGGCAGATTTATGTTTCTTTAGCCTGTTGTCCTCAAATCTTTACATCTGGCACTGCCTAGTTTTAAACTAGTCCCAGTCCAGTTGTTTTAGGAGGTGACCCTTTTGTGAAACCAGTAGGAATTAATAGTCTTAGCATTAGTGAAGAATCCCTTCTGAGCTGAAAAGTTTTTCTACAAGGGCAGAAATTTTTGCATCCCTGACGAGGGCTGGTTCCTTCAGCTCTTCTTGTCTTTGGAGAGGGGCACGAGTGAGAATTTGCTGGTTTCCACTTGTCTGGAAAGCTTGAGATTTCAGACTGAGGAAATGAGCTGCTGAGGGGAGCCATCCCACCGATTCCCAGAGAAGATTCTGTTATTTGTTAAGGCTGTCCCTCCTCTCCACAATTACTGGAAACCTTCAGGGCCCCTGCCCTCTTCTTTACTGCAGGCTTGCTTTTCATGTCTGGAGCAAAGAGTGGGCCTAGCTTTGGAGGGAAGCAGAGACATCCATGGGTGTCGTGACTGTCACCCTCCCTGTCTTGTAGGAGATTTTCTGTCCTCTCCAGTTGGCCAGAAAGGAAGTGAGGAGAGCTAAGAGTAAGCAAAGGAAAACCTAGCAACGGGCAAAGACGCTATCTTTTTGTGGCTTTGCACTTCTAGTACA
Organism: Haliaeetus albicilla; assembly: GCF_947461875.1. Classification (NCBI taxonomy): domain Eukaryota; kingdom Metazoa; phylum Chordata; class Aves; order Accipitriformes; family Accipitridae; genus Haliaeetus; species Haliaeetus albicilla. The sequence goes on from NC_091488.1 coordinate 17,280,882, forward strand.
AAGAAGTTTTAACAGAAGAGATAAAAGCCAAATCTGGCAATATTACAGAGGATTGCGGTTGTTAGACATCAAATGCAAGTCAGTGAGAAAAGCAGGGGAGCTGGCTTGAAGGATTGTCATTTGATGTTCAGATAGTGTTCGGCATCCCTGTGACTTGCATTGTTTTCCTGTTCTTTGGGGATCAGTCTTTTAAATGATTATATTTCTTCTTCAGACAGTACTTGTAGGAAATCTGAATTCCTGGGGATAACAGAAAGAGAAGTAGAATGGATGGCTGAGGAGGAAGGTGGCTTTATCTTGGACCCTTGTATTAGTTGGTGTTTCTCTTACTTCTCTCTTCTTCCACTTTCCAAAAAATCATTGTATTCATCTTCCTGGCTCACTGAATGTAAAGTAGTATAACTGATCCCATTCATTTCTAGTCTTGGTATTTTTGGCCAGGTCTATAAAATAATATATTACATATCTACTTCAATGCAGCATAATCCTGTACAGTGTTGCTGTACCAGAGGAATTTTAATATATTTTTCTTTTAGGATGTCTCTGAGACAGAGAAGGTATCTGGTGAAAAATCAGTATTCTACTTACTGTTGAAAATGTTTGTTACAAGTAACCATTCTCATCTGAAAATTTCAACCAAAAAACTGATCATCAAGGTAAGTGTTTGATCTGAAGTATGAAGATATTCACTGTATACCATTGGTCTGAAATTTCAGGATTGTAAAATTTTTTCTTAAGGCAGATACCTTTACTGCATAGTTGTGTGGTCAACAGAGTTGTCTTTCTGTTTTCTGTGACTGTTCTTGGAATTTTCTGTCAGGTAACTACCTATTAGCTAAATGTTCTTGTTGTGGTTTAACCGCAACTGGCAACTAAGCACACACAGCCGCTCACTCACCTCTCTTACAGTGGGATGGGGGAGAGAATCAGAACAGCGAAAGTGAGAAAACTCGTGAGCTGAGATAAAGACAGTTTAATAGGTAAAGCAAAAGCTGTGCATACAAGCAAAGCAAAATATGGAATTCATTCACTACTTCCCATCTGGAGGCAGGTGTTCAGGCATCTCCAGGTAAGCAGGGCTCCATCCCATGTAACGGTTACTTGGGAAGACAAACACCATAACTCTGAACATCTCCCCCTTCCTCCTTCTTCCCCCAGCTTTATATGCTGAGCATGATGTTGTATGGTCTGGAATATCCCTTTGGTCAGTTGGGATCAGCTGTCCCAGCTGTGTCTCCTCCGAACTTCTTGTGCACCCCAAGCGTACTCGCTGGTGGGGTAGGGTGAGAAGCAGAAAAGGCCTTGACTCTGTGTAAGCACTGCTCAGCAGTAACAAAAACATCTTGGCGTTATCAACACTCTTTTCAGCACAAATCCAAAACATAGCCCCATACTAGCTACTATAAAGAAAATTGACTCCATCCCAGCCACAACCAGCACAGTTCTGTGAAAGTAAATGCTGTCAACTGAATGTGCCGCAACAGTTGATGAAATAGTAAGGAAAATGTATTTAATGTTTGCCCGCCCCCCTAGGCTGAATTAATTCTGATACTGTAATAAATCAATGTAGTTTGTGCCTGCAAAGGTCTTGACATTGATCAAAAAGATATTATTTTTGATTTTTCTTTTTTATTCTCATTTACTTAATTTGTACTTCGTCATTCTAGCCTTCCTAAAGCTTTAGCTAGTTTGCGAAATAGTCCTGTTCATTACAGTCTGATACAACCTCTGATGCAAGGAGTACTTTTGTCTTAAAAATTAATTAAAATCCCATTTTGTGCATATAAATAAGTTATCTGACTTTTCAGAAGTGCTGATCAACTACAAGTCTCATGAAGGCATCAGTGGCTGTTGTTCTCGGTATCTTTTTAAAACTGGGCATCTTTTAGTTATCTAAGTAGGCGTAGAGATCTACATTTAAAAACAAAGCCAACCAAACAACTGTCCCCGCCAAGAGAAAATCCAAAAAGCTGTTCTAAGCCCTGAACAGGGCTCCTTATGCAGTGTCCCATAGTAATAGTGGCATACAAGTTTGTTTACAGCTTTGTGCATTTAATTTCTGCATTTAGCTTCAATCACAGGGTGCAATTGCAATGTTCAATTCACTAAACCAAAGTTACAGTGATTGAATTAGGTTTTAGTTGCCCTTGATCCCTGCAAGGGATTAAAGTCAGGTTAACTTTGTCTCACAGTAATGCACATCTCAATCAAAAGCTATCCAGTACAGTTTTTCTAGTGTATTTGGATTCTTTTGCTGAGTGGAGACATGGGCTGCCTGACTCATTCTTGTTTCCTGTTTTAGGTTCAGTCCGTTTCATTTTCTCTGAGGAGAATACAGGAGCAGTGAAGTTAGGGCAGTTATGTCAGCAGAAAGGCTGCTAAGAATAGATGTTAATGAGTGTGTTTTGCTTATTTTTCAACACAGTGCCATATAATTGGAAGGCATGTTTTTGGATTTCACATTCTGTTCCTGCCTGTTTTCATTAGAGCTGCAAGTGTATTTCTATTTCAAGACTGCCAAAAATAGTTAATTATTTAAAAATGAATCCTTTTTTCTTATTTTTTTTTCTTTCTTTCTTTAAATGAATTATCCTGTCAGATTCGTGTAAGCAACGGTGTTATTTTTGTAGCTGCTGGTGGTGTACCCAGGGTAAATGTAGAGCAAATGAGCCATGATGGCTTCCTTTGTTTTTTCTGTGTGGGGAGAAACAAAGGCACAGATTAATCCCACGTAATTACAGTCGTTTAATGTAGGTGCCAGGGTTAGGAAGCTGGTCAAGGTTTCTTCTCTTGTTGAGAGTGAGGCGCAGGTGGTTCTACAATTGTGCAATTCAAATCGCCTGTCATCTGGATTGTCCTTCAGACAGCCGTTCCTCCTTCTCCTCTTCTTCCTCCTCCTCCTTTGTTTCCTTTACAGGTGGAGCATAGGGTCACCGAGTTCCTGATTTAGGTGCCTCAGATAAGGGCCTGAATTTAGAGAGCATAGAAGTAGGCAAAAATTTCTAAATATGTTAATGCCTGTTACTTGATTGTGGTAAAATTGTGTCTACCTCACCACCCACAGCAACTGTGAGTATGCCTACGCTTCTCTCTGGACCTTGCTGTGGTCAGGACCTACTGTTATTTGACTGTTTACCCATCTGCTCAACTCTTTTAAGTACAAGTAGCCTGACTTAGATTTAATTTAGCAATGACTTTTCCTTTATATTACATTGGTAGTTCTCACCCCCCCCCCCTACAGGCTGGTTTTAAGGGTATGGTGCTTTTTTTTCCTTGCTGTAATGGTGTAAAGATGTACAACCCTCTTGAAGCAGTACAGCCTGCTCCCTTGGAATTATAAAAATAAGATTTACTAAGGTGGAGGGAACGAATTCTCTGTGTCCAGGCAACTTTGACTACAGTAGGGTTTGTGCTGACTGACTACTGGCAACAGAAGGTTTTGATGTGGTTGGACCGAAAGTCCTGCTAGCCTTTATCCCGGCTCTTACCTTTGGCTGTGCCTTAGGGGGACCTTCCTTGCCAGTGTGGGAGACAGTGTTGTAGTAGTCCCTCTTGCAGGGGACACATCTGGTGTTTCAGGCCGCGTGATGGGACAGGGGACACACGAGCTCAGTTGCAGCTGTCCAACATGTCAGGCTCTTTGCAGGCGGGGACCAGGAAGTGGATTGGCCCCGGCTGTGGCTCTGTGCCGTAGTCAGCTGTCTTCCTCTGTGCCCCTGCACCGTAGGCCTTGAGCAATGAAGCAACAGAGAGGCTGCTGCAGTGAGCAGCACTGCAGGTAGCACAGCGGCCTCTCAGTCTGCTGCATACTGCCCCGGCACATGCTTGGTTCCTGTGTCCCGAGTGCTTGTAGAAGTCCTGTATTCCAAATGCATGGGAATGAACATTCATAGTGAGATCGCCATGTGCTCGCTGCCCGGTCTGGTGAATAAGTGTTTGCAGTGTACTTGAATGGGGTGCATATAGGATCCATCCCATATGCATGGTCAGTGTGAGGGCAAGAACCAAGGGGAGTTGTATTGGGTTTGTGCTGCAGACAGCAGGTGAGAGGAGGAGTGCTCTGAGAGGACAGGAGCAGAAAGAAGTTGTTCTGAGCTGATTCTCCCAGTTGTGAGAGAGTAAGCCATGTTTTGCCTCTTATTTTGGTCATTCTTCAAGCCCTCCTTTCTGTGCCCCAGGACTGCTTCTTGCCCTTTCTCTACAGAGCCTGTGTGTGTCTGGCAGAGCTCAGTGGGTTTCATTCATCGACTGTAACATAGTCATGCCTCACCTCTTGCTGTTCTTGCTGAGAGAGCAGTAAGCAAAGAGCCGTGATGAAGACACTAGGCCTTGGTCCTAGTTACACTAAGAACAGTCTTGGGAGGTACTGTTTTAAAAAAGGCGTTCAGTTTTACCCTCTGTTGTGCAGTTAGAGTGGCCGTAGTCAGTGGGAATAAGGCCTCTTGAACTGAGGGGGTGAGAAGAGAATGACAGATATTTCTTTTAATCAACCTGCTCTTCTTTTTTTCTTTCCAAGAAGAAAACATGAAGTTGCTAGACAAAAAGATCTGTGCTTTTTTGGGCTTTTGTATTTTAGTTGTTTTGGTGTTTTTTTTAAACCCCCCCTTTGGTTTTCTGGACAGGTTTTACGTGACAGCGGGGTGTTTGAGTACACGTGGAAGGAACTTTCAGTTTGGCTGGAACACTTGGATAATACAAAAGAAGACAAAAAGGAAGCAGTGATTCAATTTTTGGAAAGGGTAACAACTGTTCAAATTAGCTGAATAAACAATGCCAAGAATAGCATTAATGGAAACTAATTATTTTGTTGCTATTTTTGAGAAACCTGTCAAAGATCAGTGAATGAATTCTGAGAAAAGCAGTGTTTGTACTTCTTTATACAGAGCTGACACCTTTCTTGTCTTGGGTGGGAGGACAATGAATTGATTTGGAGGAAAATTAAATCCAGAAATATAAGTTGTTTTTACAGCATTGTTGATATAAGGGTAGAGTGTTGTGTGTGGGGGTAGCTCTTATCTCCTCTTTTCTTCATGTGGCCATACCTTCCAAAATTATCAGACTTAAGTAAATTGTAATCTTTTACAAGAAAAGTTGACATTTCCTGTTTACTTTTCAGGATGTTAAATGCCCACTGCTTCCTTTTCATTGCAGGTTCCCAAGGGACTCAGTCTGTGGTAGCACTTTAAGTGCGAAATTGCAGTGGACATTTCTTTTTCCATCAGACCCAATGTCCCATGTGCAGCAGTAACCATAGGCAGATTCCTCCAGAAGTATATGGAAGTTGCCTTCCTAAAACTTTCCCAGCTTCCAACCACTTTTAGCACATAGTTTTTCTTAACAAGATATGATTCCCGTAGACTTAATAGCCTGTGCACTTATGTTTCTCTCTCAACCCTTGTTAACAGATCCTGTTGAAACTGGTGACAAACCCCTATCCATATACAGATAAAGCAGCAGACCTTGTTCAGGAAGCTAGTGTGCTCCAAGTTAACATGTTTAAACAAGACTCTGATAACATCAGCATCCCCATCTCTCACATTGACGGTATGTGGTGATTCCCTCAACAGAGAATTCCAAGACTTCATGCTAAATTTTCTAGCCCTAATCTGCAAACTGATGACTGATAACCATAGAAATCCTGCTTAACTAAGGACCTACAAGATAGAGCCCTCCAGTTTGTCTTTAGTATCAGAAGTAGTAGTCTGAATTGCAAAGTTACCACCTTACCACCAAAAGTAATTTCTGATGCAGCTACACTGTTTTAATAGTATTTTAAATCTCTCTTCGCACTCCTGCAGCAGCATTCTAACTAAAATGAAAACTATTACAGTTCTTCTCCCTGGGACTGCTCATATCTTCATCCAGGAGGAAGGGGCTGGGGTCCCTAGGGAACTTTCTTACTCCCAGGCACACAGTTAGAATTTTGCTGCTCCTGCTTTCTGGGACCAGTCACAGCCTTACTGCAGACTCAAAATTCTGGAGATGTGGACACTTGGACAACTTACCATGTGCTAGCTGTTCTGCTATAATAGTCCATGCGTAGGATTTTGCAGTACATAAATGTAAGATAATTGAGGTAGTTTAACACAGTGCCAGATGGATCAGTTGCCTTGAGCTGACTGTATTACAGAGACGTAATGCCAGCCATGGAATACATGGTATCTTCTTCATATGTTAAAGCTGTCTTTGACTGTTTCATGACCAGATGTGGTTCTCTGGCCATGTAAACCTGAGAAGCTCTTCAAGGACTTCTCAGGATGTTCTTTTAATGGGGAAGTGGCTGCTTCCTTCGTACTTTCCCATATATGTTTCCTGTCACTGTTATGCTCTGATAGTCCTTACCTAATGCCATCATGATAGCAGTAGGTTGTGCACCTATTCCCTTTCCTTACTTCTGTCAGCTGGACAGCGGTGTTGAAAGGCAAGAAGTAAGGGTAAGCATACAGTAAAAGACAGTGATTTTTACAGTTGCATTTACCGTTACATCGCTAGACAAGTGTGCCTCATCCTTTTTTCTGCTTTGGGAATTCAGAAGCTGCCTTGTATTCCTGGAGTGTTTGGTTCTACCTCTGTTGTTTTCTAATTAGTCTGAATCCTCTGCTTACGTATTTTCTTCACTTAATAGATGTCCTGGATATGATGGATGTCCTAATTGAGGGCAGTGATGGCTTAGATGAGGAAATTGGGTTCACTTTAAATGAAGACATGATTATCCAAACATTTCCATTCAGTGCTATTGTCCCTGCTGCATTAGAAGCCAGGAATATACTGTTGCTTCAGACTGAAGATGGAACAGGTACAGACTTTTTTGTTTCTGTGTATCATCTATGCTAGTGGAGCACAAGTGGAATCATTTTTACCCAATGAGCTCCTCAAGACATTTTATCTTCATTGCAAGCAGAAGGAGGTAGAGATCCATGGTCTTCCCTGCTCAAAAGAGGCATTAAAGCTTATGAGGTGCTTCTGTCCTTTTTTCCTGACTCTAAAGCTCACTCTTGGTTTCTGGAGTAGGGAAAATAGATGGAAACGCAGGCATTCTATAAACTGCCATTTTAATCTAGGGAGCTCCTAGACTGTGGGAAAACAAACTTGTCCACGTTAGAAAAACAGAGCCTACTTTTCCCCTATGAGATGTAGGGAAGTGGAGGAGGAGAATGACCCCAGGCTCTAAGGACAGTATAGAGGGGACTGAGGAGCGTATAGAGACACTGTCCCTGCGTTGACAATTTTGGCCTGGAAGCAGTTGCGCTTCAGTGACAGGGTGTTTTAAGCACAGAGTATGCAAATTGTGAGAGGAGGGTGGTTTCAGTGGCTGTAGGCAGCTCTTCCACTGACACTAGTCAGTAGGGAAGAGAGGACTGGACTGTTGAATAGAAAATGAATGTGTTTTCCAAAGAAAAATTCTTCAGAGATGAAGCTCCAGGGGCGAATGTTGCAAAGTTCTACCACCTCCTTGAGGAAAGGATTTGGTGGAGTGAGGAGTCACAGAGGCAGCAGTTGGCTTCAGAGCAGGATTTGCCAACCCCGCAGCACCTCACTAAGTCCTATGTGTATTTGGCTGTTGAGTAGCACCTGGGGTGGGACTTAAAGTCCCAGTTCTGAAAGGAAATGCTCCATATTTAACCAGTGCATGTTAACCTGGATGTGTTCCCCCCAGTACAAATCAGTTCTCCTCTTAGGTGGTGCTTGGCTGTCCAACAGAATACAGACAGGTTTAGCACAACACAGTAAAGGCAGAGTTAGTTTTATGCTTGTCTGGAAGGAAACAGGCCAACCTGAGCATGTGTCTTAAAGTGGAGTGATTATTTACTTCAACAAGGACTACTGTATGGAGGATTTTTCCAGATAACCTCAGTGGGTCAGGAACACTTGTCTAGCTTATCACAAACACCTTTTAGTCCTGTTCAGTACTTTTCTAAATTATGCTATATGGCCTGTTGCCCAGGCCTTAAGGAAAGAGGGTTGCCCTAGTGTCTGTGCTCATGCAGCTTACTTCGGTCAACAGAATTTTTATTTTTTTATTTTGCTTTTCTAGGAGCACACATCGTAGAGTATCTTATTGCCGTTTTCACTGACCTCCTGCACTCTCAGAGAGAACCCCTTGCCCTCTGCTTGATGTATCAGCTCTATGATAAAGATCTGCAGTCCCTGAAAGTTTCTAAGTATCCTCAGCTCTACCAATTTAACCAGTACTATAAACTCTGGATACCCCAGCAATCTCAGGAACCTGTGGTATGGAATATCTGAAGTCACTTGAATGCTTGAGCCAGTATTACTATAAAACCTCACAGTACTTTCCATCAGAAAGTACATTTACATTAAGCTAATTCTGTATTGCTTCTTGATCACATTGAGACACAAATTTGCTCAAGGGCTTTTCTCTAATGACACAAGAGGTCTTTACTGTGGTTGGGAAGTGAAGCCAGGGCTCAAGGGTTGTATGCAATCACCTAGGCTACAGCTCCTCATCAGGCACAGTGTAGCATAATGTGTGATGTGGCCCGAGGAGCCAGTTTACAGTGGTTGGCGTTCATGCAGGTATGGGTTGGGAACGCACAGACCAGCTGTGCTAGGTATTGATGTGTTTTTCTGTTAGTCCAGCAGTGACCATGTGCAGATTCCCCATGGGACACCTTTGTCTAGCTCTGTGATAACAGCACTGTACACATGGGCTCCTGGAACTTCAGTCCTGATTTCAGTATATAACTAATTTCAAAACAAAGGTAACTGAAGAAACTTTTGATTCATGCTCATCTTTATTTTTCTCTTATGTTTTTTCCATTTTAAACAGTTTAAAAAATGCAAAGAAGTATGCAAAGAACCTGCTATGGCCCTGGAATCTGTATTTACAATTTTGCTAAGGAAAGCCTATGAGAGAGGAAGCAGTACTTTACTGGAAGATGATATCCAGACAAAATTGAGAGACTTGGCTTCCCAGCTCCCGCCTGAACAGCTTTTGTTAGGAGTAAAGCATGTGTTGCTATACCTGAAATCTACAGTGGAGAGCTTTGGCAGTGTAAGAGCAATATTGTGATGATATTGTGGGTTGGTTTGTTTTATTTTAATGCAGAAAGTACAAATGACTTGGCTGTTAAAACTTAAGGATCCAGTTCTGCAGCTTTTTCACATACTCAGCTCTCACTGAGACTATAGAGCACCAGACAAACCTGCACCTAATTTGTAAACAAACGTCCATCCTAATTGTTGAGGAGTCTTGGATTTACTTTGCATGGGTTACCTTACTGATCTATGCGTAGTGCAAATAAACTCCAGATTTTAATCCAGCTCCTGGGTCTCCATAGGAAGCCTTTCCAGAGAGTGAAATTCACTGGCCTGTGTTACACCAAAAGTCACAGTATAGACGAAAATCTATAAATATTTGTTTGGCGCCCTGTCATTGTTGTTAGAATCAGGTTTCTACAGAGGGGAGTGATTCCTTCTCCTAGAAAAGGTTGTAATCACAGAATTTCTTAGTTAATTTCTGTTTCTGTCAGATAATTATCCTTCTGCTCCCATACCTCTCTTTTCTCAACTTCCAAGGTGTCTGTATTTTCACAGCTTAGTAAAACTTTTGGTCCTCACCTTGTTGACCTCTATGTGGACCTGCTGAACAGCTTGTTGTGCCGGGGAAATCAGGTAGAGTTGGATAATCAGCAGAAACGAGAAGACCATCAGACTGAATCAGATCTCTTTATGGACGAGCAATCTCTGATTACAGAGGAGTCTTCAAATGACAAGGTACCAAATCCCTTGATACGCAGGTCAGAAGCTCACCTGTTAGTAAATTTTTATTCACTAGGGAAGTAGTCATAAGTTTTGCTGAACCATTAATTAAAGCAAATGATCTTGAACAATTTTTGAGCACAAATTATGTTGATATATTTTCACCAATCACCAAAACATGGAACTGGCTAAAGGTGACAGAGAACAGGGGATCTTGCAGGGATCGGGCTTTGTGCCTCGATAATAGTCATGCGGATTTCTGGGATTTCAGTTAGGATTAAAGTGTGTCTGTCACGTGCTTGCTGTATAAGGTCTTGAATAGGATTTTACTGCTTTGTAGAAGCATTACTATAGCTTTTGCCAGGTCCTCAGAAGGGCAGGGAGTGAACAGATACCATACACTGTGTATTTCACAGAGTTATATTGGATGGAAACATGTTGATGCAGGGAGATGGCTCTTAAGGTCTAGGAGGAGGACTTAGGAACTTTGAGCATGTGGTCCAGCAGTTACAAAACTACTGGAGATTTGACCAAGTTGCATCACCCACAGTCTCACCCCTGAGCTGGAATATGGTCAGGAGAGGTCCTGACAGAGGTCACTCACCTCTGCAGAGGAAATTCTATTCCCTAAGCCCTGTGTAAAGCCTGTTTATGAAAATCATGTACTTGAATGAGTGAATTTTTGCCTCCCTTTCATCTGTTCTGTGGATTTGTGGAGATTAGAATGGAATTGTATTGACAAACCCTAGAATATACAGTTTTCCCTGGAAATGTGCTAAGACATGTGGAGAATGTTCAGTGGAGGCATGCCTCCCACATCATAAATGTTGGAAGAATGGTGTTTATGTGCTTGTAATTCGTTAATATTTTTATCCTCTGACCAGTTAATAGACAATTTCATGTTCAGTAATTGTAATTAACAAGCTCTGGAAAATAAGCAGATGAATGATGTTGTTTGGTTGGGTTTTTTTCCTCCACAAAATATAATTATCCATTCAGTGATATTGTTACAACCATTTGTTACAGACACTAGAAGATACACTCCTGTTGATTTTCAGACATCCTACTCTGGAGAGTTGGTTCCTGGCTTTAGAACAACGTTCTCTTCCTCAGCACAGTTTAAACCCTATCACTGTAAAGCTTCTGTCGGCTTGCCTCAATTCTGGTGTGCTCCAGCTGTTGAAAACGGGTGCCCCGATGTTGCAGAGCATGGATCACAAACATGTGTTATCGAAGTATTTTGAAGCTATCACAAAAAGTGTCTTGAAAGAGCTAGAGGCTGTGGGGAAAGACAGAAGCCAGGTCTCTCCCAAGAAGTCTCACCAGCTGGAGGCTCTGGAGGAGTTGCACATATACATGACTGCAGCTCAGCTGAAAGAGATCACTTTAACCATGCTGCGACTTCCTGAGATGAGCTTGACTACTCAGAAATCTGAAAAATGCCCTAGAAAAGGGAAACAGTTAAGCTTCTATGGACAGACTTTGGTGCAGCTCCTCACAGAGAGCTACCAAAGGCAGCCCCAACAAGGAGAACTACTGCTATCCACAGAACACATTAAAGCTTTGGGGATATTGATGTCAGCATCAGCCAGCAAAGATTTGGAGAAAGTTTTCCTTCAGGCTCTCCAAAGCGAGCCAGTCCTTGCACACGCAGTTAGTGTAGAGGTGCATGTTCGTTGTCTTAACCAGAGGTCAGAAACCTCCCTTGCCATTGTGGGCATGCTGATAAAACACTGTAGGACTCACCTGCTGCAGTTTGAGCTGTGGTGTCTGAGCAGTGCCACTGGAAAGTACCTCAGGAAAAACATGGAGAGCTTTCTTCCACTCATTAATGTGTATTTGCAATGCAGAGACCAGTATGATTTCACCCGACCTTCCACAGGTAAAGCCACAACTGATCCCTATTTGTGATTTGGGAGGCCAAATTCCCATTGTAGGCTCTGCTGGCCTTAAAGTCTTTGATTGTCTGCGCAATAAGTAGAGGTGGTAAAATTTGTATGTCTAACTTCTAATGATTCTCCTATAAGTACCTTTGCAGCATAAAAGGTAAAGGACTGTAGTGAAGGTTGGCTGTTAGACTGAAGCAAAGTACTCTTACAGTTGCTGTTGCCCATTTTCTTTTTTGAAGCCTTTATTTAATACTTAGTGCATGTGAAAATCTGTCTTCATGCTTATCTTGGTAAAAACTTTTTCTCGGGCATACATAGAACACTGTCTGGTGAGTAGAATGTCATAGCCATATGGTTTTGCAGAACATAAGCTTTCACTTTTACAAGTGTAAGAGTCCAAAACTTTCTTCTAAAATAAATCTCCAAATACAGCTTCCTACAGTAATGCCTTCCTAAGCTGACAGTCCAAAACTTTCCAGTACCAACAGCAGCATTAAATTGACAAGACTGCTAAATTTTCTACCAGCCAAACGGTGAGTTAGGATTCAACTCAACAGAACAGGATCACTTTGATTTCATTTCTCTTATTGCATAGAAATGCAAATAGCAACAGAAACAGACTGACTGTAGCTGTTGGTGGAGAAGGCTAGCTCTATCTAGGAGAAGTTCAAGTAGTGAAAAGACCTTGTCAGCACCCAGGAAAGTAGAGGATGGTTAAAGAACTAAGCCTTTCTCTAGCACCTAATGCACACCAGTGGTTTCATGCTTGACCATAGAAGGCGAAACTGCTGTCTGACTGTCTTGATTTATAAGGTATCTGATAGCTGTCTGTTGATGTGAGAGAAAATTTCCTTTGAGCCCAGGGTCAGAGAACTGGTAAAGTTTCATTCTTCCTGAGAAGCAAGGACAAAGCTTCTTATCAGGAAGTTGTCCTTCTTTTGAAGGTCTGCATTGTTTGCCCATGTCTAATCATTTCAGCTGTGTAGCAAGGGGTTGTCTGGTACATATGCTAAATAATTCCTAATGGTGTTATGGAGCAATACAGAGTGCACTTCTCTGTAGCAGATTAGCAGCTACTGTAGTATAATTTCCTAGAAACTAAGTAATCTGGGCCTTGATTAGAAAAGTGATTTGGGATTTTTGTAATTATAAGTCTATTGTTGCTTAACACACTTAGATGGTGGAACCTGTGCCCCCTGTTCTCTCCCAACAGTTGTCTCAGCTGTTACACCTGTTTTGAGGAAAGCTCTGTGGAAGGAGCTCTGCGGTGTATTTCAAGACACAGAAGCATTGCATGAGACCACTGTGAAACTGCAAGTTCTTTCAAAGTTGTTGCCATCTTCAGAAAGCAAAGGGCTGCGAAACCTTATCGACCAGCTTCCTGCTGCTCTTGAGAAAGCAGAAAATAATGAGAGGTAAGCAAATCCAGTTGCCCTGTTTCAGGACTTGGTTTGTGACAGATATGCATGAATGCAAATATTGTGAACAATAACAGCATCCTCTCCTCAGAGAATCTGTCACTTTATGCTTTGGCAGCAAGACATCTTTAACATATACAAAAAGCATGTTACAACATTAAAAAATGAATAAATATCTTCCTGCAGTTGGACAGTGGCAGATGCCATATCTAGAATGCTTGAAAACTCTGAAGAGCTGCATTCCTGGAGGAGACGCCTGTTATCAGCCTGCTTGAAGGGATTAGTTGTCATGTACAACAGCAGTAAAGATGAAAGCAAGCCAGAAGTTGAGAGGTCCATGCTGCTGAGGCTAGAAGAATTATTGGTGAGACTTCTTTTTATCTGCACTGTCAGAATGTGACTGTGTGCATATGTGTTACCGTGCTCTTGTTATCTTGGATAAATATAAATTGGACTTTATTTTCTATTTTATAGATTATGGCTTCTATTGGCTTTTAATAGCTTTTGCAGGGTTAACTTGGCCCTGCTAATCCTTTATAGGAAACAGTGTTGAGTTGTTGTTGATGATGGATTTCTGCTAACAGTCCCCTTTGAAAACCAGAGTTTGAGATGTTCAGGAGTTAAAGGTTGCTAATGGATGTTTTTATTTTAAAAAAAAAAAAAAAAGTGATAGAGACACTTCTGACAAGACCCACCTGCCATGCCCTCTGAAGTCTGTGGCAGAAATTTGGTTGATCATCGATAGAAACCAGGACTTCGATCATAAAGAGCACTACTTGATCATTCTCTCTGTACTACCGGGTTTTTTTGTAGTTCAGTAAGGTAAGCAGATTCATGCAAGATGTAAAAATGAAGGTCTCTGCAGGCAGCAAATGCCTTTGACCTCTTGCTGGCTTCTGGTGAGACTCCATTTTAGGACATGACTGATTGTGCAGGACAAGAGTCTTGCAGGACCTGAGGGGCCACCTCATAGTGTTCTTCCTAATGGTGTTCACAGGCTGGATGAGGTTAGCACCTACTATTACTGGGACTGCTGGCATGTGCAGCTGTCAGTCTTCTTAAAACTGATTGTTGTTTATTGTGGTTTATAACATTTCAGGGAAGATCAGTTTTTGTAAAGAACATGTATGCCCAGTCACCCCTGTTAGCCACATGCAAAGGTTGGTTAGCTTAAGCACGTTGTAGGTACACAAAAACTTAGTACTGAAGTCTCTTGCTTTGACTCACTGACTTTTTATTCCTTTCACACTTTGGGAGTGTGAAGAGTTTCAAGACTCTGGGTTTTTTGGTACCTACAGACCAGCTTGCTTTTTAATTGCATATAGCCCAAATGCTCCGTTGCTCCCAGGACCAACAAAACAAGACTGTCGGTTTCGTTTGAATCGGGAGGTAGGATTGTTGTATCCAAGAGCTTTCTTCCGTGTTATCCTTTGATCATACCACCTGAATGTTTGGCTTGCATGTTGGTAGTTTGTCTGTTGAACAAAAATTGCTGGTCTTGATGATCTGTAGAAGCTCTGTGTGCTAAATGTAAACATCTGGTTTTACTTACTACATGCACAGTGCTTTGTTGAAGAAGTGGACCCAGATGACTGGTACAGCCTTGTGAAGACAGGACTCAAGTAAGTAATTCTGAGATATACCAAAGGTGCTGTAGGAGGCACAGTTCTGTTCACTTGGCCTTGTCCTGCTTTATACTGGAAATGCCCTGTCTCCCTTGAATTCAGTCAGATTTGATGGTGCTCCTTGTTTCTCAGGAAGCACTTTATGTCACATCTGCTGGCTTCATTAGAGCCTGAACCTGCACAACTGCAGGCAGATTTGAAATTTGTGCTCCAGTTAGCATAACTAACATAGCTAACTGGATAGCTGGACTAGCTTCTTTTCAACTGGCATAAAGAAGCTTTATGCTCATATAACTTCTTTTCTTTTTATTTAAGATATTTCTTAAATACAATTCATATGAAAACAGAATTGGATTTTTCACCTTTAAATGTAGACCATTTAAATAAAAGAAATTAAAAATAGTTTAAGATAATCTTAGCTTCTCTGGAGATAAAAGTGTTACTCTGAAGGGTTGCTGTCT
The DNA here is from genome assembly GCF_947461875.1 of Haliaeetus albicilla. Classification (NCBI taxonomy): domain Eukaryota; kingdom Metazoa; phylum Chordata; class Aves; order Accipitriformes; family Accipitridae; genus Haliaeetus; species Haliaeetus albicilla. The sequence goes on from NC_091488.1 coordinate 17,295,998, forward strand.
GAAGGGTTAGCAGGCAAAATTCTAATCCTTTATTAAGATCAGTGCAGCTACAAGTGTGACTGTGTGTTGATTCTCCTTTATTTTTTATAATTAGATACCAGTATAGTTTAAAAAGAATTAAATCAAAACAGCTCAGGGAAAGAGTTGTATGTGGTTTTGTTTTTTTTAATTTGTTGTGGTTTTACTAAGTTTGCTTTCTTTGCAAAGTTCTCATTACTTAAACAGATTGTTTTCAAGCAGGTTTCCTTGGGTTTGGTTGGGATCTGACTTTTCTGTGGTCCTTATTTCTAAAGGTACCGCTACAGAGATGAAGCATTTTTGAAAGTCCTGAACATTGCTATTCAGTTATTATACAAGAAAGAATCCTCACTTAGTCAGAGCTTAGTCAAGCTCTCCAAACTTCACATGATGGTCACGCAGCACTCTCTATTTTTGTCAGCCATACTGAGGTCAAGAGAAGAAGACTGCACAAACATCCAGACAAGAGGTTTATTTTAATCTTCTTCTCTTTAACTATATTTAGTAATCTTGTCTTTCTCACATTATATTCTACCCATCCAGTAACTTATCCACCTACATACACTTGCAGAGCTATTAAACAATTCTAGAATATTAGCACTTGGTTTTAAATTCTACCTCTGCTTAGATCCAAAAGTTGCATTCATTTTATTGCTGTCAGTTTTAAATACTTATGTTTCTAAAACTATGGAAAAGGTGGATTTGGGGTTTTTTGTTTGTTTTTGTTTTTTTAACCCTGTTGAAATCTTGAATTGATTCTTTTGGTTTCTGTGATGCTGTTAGTATGAGATCACTGAAGTGCATATAGGTTCTGTTAGAAATGTGTGTAATGTTTAAACCTATTTTAAAATAGGTTGATACAGAAGATTTTAAGTTGATTTTGCAAGTTGTATCAAAAATGTTAAATTAATCGATGTGTATTTGATATTGCAACCTTTCATGAGGAATAACCTTCCATGAGGAATATAAATTGGGTGCTAGTTCATGTGTAGAATTGCCTTTGTTTCTTCATCTCTGCAACAGAAATACTACCTGACCTTGAACCAATCATTTAATCTACATACACCTCAGCTTTTCTCCACTGTACAGGGCTTTGAGATTCAGTGACTGAAGGAGCTGCATAAGAAAAGGGGAGGAAATTCTCAGGGCAGCATGTTGATAACAAATTTTGTGTGTATTGGTGAGCAGCATGTAAACAAAAGCTCTTGCGAAGTCACAAATTCAGTGAAATTAAAAAAAAGTAATAGATTTTGCTGCTTACTGTATGCGTTTTACCTTTTGAATGTATTTCAGTAGAGCAGCAAGATGGATTCTTTGAGGCTAACTTCAGTAATTCAGAAGTTTGGTGTGAAGAGTGCATTCATTCAGGCTGTTGGTTTTATGATCTGTTTTGCTTTGATGTACGTTTTATATTCTTGTAGATACTAGGGGAAAAAGCCCATGCCTTTTCAGATACTGGGAGTAAAGAAATCTGGATTCAGGTCTTGAATCTGCCACAGATACCCTATTTACCTTTGAGTAACCTGATCACATATTTGTTCTGTTTCTCAGCTAGTTATAAAATAAAGGTGGATAGTTTTTGTATGGCCCACGACAGAGTTCCTGTAGCTTGCTAATTAATTGGATTCTGCAGTGATGACCTCTGTTTAAATGCACAGTATAGAAGCATTTTGATAAGTTACTGCAGCTGGGTTGTGAACTTAAAAGTTCTTGTTGTAGCTTCTTGAGTAGCTTGGGGAGGTTGCTAGGATGTCTGCCTTTGCTCTGTGCAACTCCTGAGCTAATTTCAGATGCCTTCCTGGGAGAGGAGGGAGCCACAGTATGGTAGGATGGCATATAGGACTTCTTTTTAACCAGAGGGCAAATGTGTACACGTGGAAACTTTCTGTAGGGTAGTATGCCACATTGTGGACCTTAACTCGCAATAACATTTGTGTGTCCAGCTTGGAAATACTGTTTTAACTTCTTTAAAAAAAATTGTTCCGCTTGAATTAAATGCATTGTAGTCATCCTTTAGTGTAGTCAGGGAAACGTTTTTTGGTATTTATAGAGATAGATCTTGATCTAAAACGTACAGTACTCTGTGTGCATCTATTTAGAGAGGGTGTATGTGTGTGGGGGTATTTATATACGCACTATCTAACTGAGAGAACAACAAAGCTAAAGCTGTGTGTTTATTTCAGAGGCCTTGGTAGATATACTGCTGACAGTTGTGAAACTCAGCCCTTCTCTCTGTGAGAGCAGTCACCTTGCTGTGTTGCTGGGTGCCTATGGGGCTACACTGAGCACTGTAGGTAAGTGTGTGAGCCTGGGAAAGGTACTTCCTACTAGATCTGGTTTTCATCTTCATAGGTGACTGACTTTGGGTTTCATCTTGGTTTTTAGATCAGAAGATACTGCTACTACTTCAGTTATATGAGAAGAATAATCAAAGTCTTATAAATTCCAGGTAAGCTGACCGCCTTCCTTTGTTCAACTAACCGCATGCAAATAAGCAGTCTCACAATTGGCATTTTCCAGGGTCTTGTTTTTAACTGAGATAAACAGTGAGCAAGGTCAAACCTAGAGGTGAATGTTGCTTTGGGAAACATTTTTCATATGTATTTCATATTCTTAATGTAATTCTTGTGTGTTGCCCAAACTTCTGGGTGTCTGTGGGTTGTGTGAGGGACTGTCTCATTTCAGTAGTCCCTCATTCTCCATAGTAAGAACCCACTGTAGGGATTTCATCACAGATGAAGGCCAAAGCACAAGTTGCTAGTGTAACTCCTTGCTCTTCCCTGTTCCCTTGGGATACAGGATTCACCACTCAGCACAGCCCCTGCGCTTTTCAATGGTCTTGCCCCTGTATGCATGATATTCAGCTCTGGTGCTTTGCTGGAGAGGAGAGGAATATACCAGTGGAGGAGCAATGTATAGACTCCTGCATTAACACATGTATTGTTAGTTTTGGGGTACTGATATGGTATCAATGCCTTCCTTGTCTTTCAGCAGTCTGGACTGTAGCTGTCATTATAGCGCAACTGTGCAATACATCTACATGCTTCATAAGAGAGAACCGTATATCGTAGAAAATAATCAGTTTCTTTTCAGGCCCTGTGTCCAAGCAGTCCACAGGAAAGTCTGTTGCTAACAGTTCTTACATACACTGATGGTTTTGGTCTGCCTTGCTCAATTGCACTTTTCTGTCTTTGAGGTGTGGGCATATATATTAACAGCAGTGCAAGAGTACTGGCTCAGGGAGCAGGACTGGACTCTGAATTAAGAACCTCCCTTAGCCTTGTCTTAGAATATAGATAATCCTTGTAGCCTGTGAAGGGGGACAGGAAATGAAAGTTCATGTTAGCAGGGAATCAAAGTGGCTTCCAGAAGCCAGGGCTGCATCCTGCATAAATCTTTACTGAAAGTGTTTGCAAATGGGAGGGTGTTATGTGAGGAGGAGACTGATTTCAGAGGTAGTTAGGTTCTAAAACTTTTGTAGCCTTTTGAAAGGAGAAACAATTTCGTACTATACCCTGAAGTGAATTGGTAGCCAGACACTTCGTTAGGCTTGGTCCCAGCACTGAAGAGTTTGAGTGAATATAGAGAACATTCAGAAGAAGTGCTGTACATGCAACTCAGCAGAGCCTAACTTGTGTTTGGGAGCCTTCAGGTTCTGGGTGATAAGAAGCCTAACATCATCCCTCCAGCTGCCTTACTGACAGTGAGGCATGCTGCTGGCAGTACCCATATAATAAATGACAATATCAATGGCTCTTTAAGCACAATGGCAAAATAAGTGGGGTCTAAGGAGCAACTTGGAGGAGGAGAGTAAGGATTTATGTTTTATTGAACCACTGTGATGCTGGTCTGAAATATCGATTGCATTTGAGACAACCTTGTCTGACCAGGTCTTGATCACTGTCTCTACATGCAGCTGCTATCATACTTAACTGCATTTATAGCTTAAATATAAAAGCGGTTTTTTTGAGAAGATAAGTTCTGACTTGGATTAACAGAGTAGGAAATAGTTAATGAGACACTCTGACTGAATTTGAAAAGCTTTTGGATAGATGAAAAAGGTGTTGCCCGGGAAACGAGTTCTAGTTTCAAGTTCCCACAGGGTAGTAAGTACAAGTGAAGGGAAAATTTAAATACTAATTTATATCCTCTGTGATTGCTTTTTGCCCAGTGCTAGCAGTCTGTTGACTAATGCCTTTACTTTGAACAATGTTTAAGAATCCTACTATGGGGTCCA